>NC_060226.1:6275156-6590575 GCF_907164935.1 Osmia bicornis bicornis
TAAATGCATTTCTGCAGGCTGACGGTTCATTTCACAATATCGGTTTGATATTAGAATAATGCTATTGAGTTTCATGCTATAAATTCATCGTTTCTATATTGCAGGATCTAACGCAGGATATCTAGTATCAAAATCTGCTCGTTTCTAGGGCATTAGAAATTTACATTCAACGCAACCGTACATCGTGCTTGGATTGCGGGTACAGCGATGAAATATACAGAATTCGAATGCTTGTACGGGCTGGAATTGAAAGTTTGAATACGTTTAATGGTCCTTTTTGGATATGAAAAAAATTTGGGATGATTGTTGAAGGGGAAAAAAGGTTGGAAGAACTTTTTGTGATTGATCTCGTCCGAAAAATCTCTACCTTATGACCTTCTGATATGAATAGAAAATCGACGACAAAGATTAGACAAAATTAATTCCCACGTACGGAGCCTAGTTTGTATTTGATAAATGTTCCTTCGTTACTGGTGAAACTCTGCAGTCCCTTGTGAATGGTTACTATGCCCTGGGGAAAAGCGATCACAATTCCCCAAAGCGAGATTAAACAATATTTCCCACGGAACTCTGGCTGCTTCCAAACGGGGGCAATCAGGACTGAATAGCAATCAAATAGTGTCTCTCTCTCTCGTCTCTCTCTCCCCCCTTTTAAATTGGAAAAAGCTTAAACAAAGCTTTTTTCGGCTTTGCGTTCCTACTGTTCGACACAATTTCCATCTTTGTTTCGATATTACCCAACCCTCACGGCAGCCAGTTTCTGCCAATTATACGAAACGATATAATTAAGAGACATCTCCTCTTCCCGTTATACCTTATTATTAACGAGTTAATTGTTTCGCTTCCTCTCTGCGAACCTCCAAGTTTGATCTTGGAGAAAAGGATCCGATGGAAATGTTACGCGAGAATCTGTCAGAAGAAAACACGACAATTTGCTGTTTCAGTCCGGTTTGCCACCGACCTACGAAGAGTATCTGTGCCACAAATACGCCATGATATCACGATCTCACACACCACCCCCGCCGTGGTCGGATTCCACGACAACGACGACGACACCTTCGGCGCCGAGCGGTCAAACGCGTCGCGACCTACTCGCCAGTCAACCCGAGCTCAGAGAGTATCTGGCGCAGTTGTCGTTGTCTCAGAACAACGAGAGATCCGCCAGCGGTCAGTATCATCATCATTATCATCAGGGACAGGTTCTCAGAGACAGCAGCAGCATCTCGAACCAGCAAGCATCGAGGGAGCAAGTTAGAACGCTGCAACGTCCACGTGCCATGCCTCCGAGGTGAGTTTCAAAGTGAAAATAAGGATGAATACTTTTGCAAATTTTCTGATCGACGGGTCGCGTGAATATCGATCGGTAACAGAGGCTGGCTTTATGCGGAGGTAATCGTCAATTCAGATCTCAGAGCGAAAGTCGCGTGCAACAACAAAGAATCTGGACGATGTACGAGGATGTGGGTTTCTGCATGGAAACAGACGACCGCTTTGCAGTCGGTATTAGAAAACGGTATCACCTTGTGCAGCTTGATGTAAGATCGTCAAACGAATCGAAGGAAGGATTCTTTGAGCAGATAACGGAGATGGTATTTTTTCCAATCTCTCTTTTCGCGACAGTTCCGAGAGAATTTCATTGCGGATACAACGGAGCCAGTCAAAGTTCCGACGACGAACCCTCAATCGACTTTGATATAATCGGAGGGCTACCCTCCTTCCCTTCTTCCTTCCTTCTTTATCCCTTTCACATTCATTCTATTCAATTAAAATCAGATAATGAAACTATACGACGTACCGCGAATTGATTTGTTTTTATTGACACGTTCACTGCCCCGTCAACAATATCGGCGATTTTCCATACGAATCCATCGAGTATTTCTCGTTTCGGAATTACGGATAATAAGCGTAACGAAATAATGTGAAAATATGCAAAATAAACGCGTGACGGTAAACGTGTTGAATAAATAATTTCGGCATCCGCGATCGATGAGATATTTAGAGTTCTGAAAGCGTTCGACAATTTTCGAACGGTACGAAACTTGCCGAATTTCAAGTAACCAACGAGGTTGAGATTTCTGAAAATCTTCGATAATTTCCAATGATTTATTTGACTCCTAACCCGAGACTCGCTGGACGTTCATCGAAAAAGGAACGCGGCGGAGTTGAAATGTTCTTCGCACAAATCTTTCGTCGATTAAACAAGTAGCTGTACACGCGAACGTGCTATCGCTCGAAAATGAACCTTTTTAAGGAGATCACTCACCCTGTGTACTCGATTCGTTCCTCAGCGAAATTTCCTTCGTCTCTCCTGGCTGGTCCAGGTCCAACATGCCTAATTGAACGCAAAGAAAAGAATATGTTTTAATCTATAGAATGTGGAGTATTTTTTTCTTTTTCTTTTTTTAAAGGAACAAAGGATTATAGGATAATAGTTTGAGAAATTGCAAAATGTATAATGATTGTATCTTAGGCCTAATTTAGAAGGGTGCTTAATAATTTCGTTCCTCTTAGTGAATTTCATAGTGTTACAACTTTTTTCTACCTTCCAACACGTGTATGTACATATGTATGTATATATTATAATTTGTATCGTGATAGCGTATCTACGTAAGCGTGTAATTTAACAGCACTGGTAATTCTATTGTCTAATATTTGCATTGCAGATGCAATTACATACACGTTCGTGTACGGCTGCATCGAATTATTTATGCTAATGAGCTTATAATTTCTCCTCGGGCATTTACATCGTTGTACGATGGGGTTACCATGAATTCGATCGAAATATTTGTAACTATGAAAATGGAAGCCTAATATCGAGTATCAGGCTGGAGTGTGAATGAAAAATAATTTCTTTTGAAATATCTTCCGTGTTCATTGTTCATTTTCTTTCTCTATCCATAAGTAAGTAATTGAAACAGACACTGTGTTCACTATATAATTATACAGATCGACGTGATTTTAATTGTTCAGCTTTCTCAGATACCATTCAACCTTTTTCTGTTCCTTCGAGAAGGTGGAAACGAAACATACATAGAATTCGATTTCTCTTACGAGACGTTTATTTTTCTCAATGGGAAGAAAAAAAGACGTAATTGAATGTAGCTTATCGTACGATTTAAGAATACTAACTGGGTGTTTAACGAGAGGAAGATAAACAAGAGAACATATAAATTTTCTATAGAGTGTAGAGACAGACAAGTTGATCTTTACTGCCCTGTTGTATATACGTGTAATTAAGTGTAAAACACGAAGGATATATCGTTTATCGAACCTGTAACTTCTATTCGACTATAACGTAGCACATAAATTAGAGAATCAAATTTGCTTTCGATCTTTAAACAGAAACATAATTTTCTTTTGTTTAACACACGACACCAATCGTTTAATCACTTCTAGACAAAGATTTTAATAAAAACACAAGATTTTCGTATAAACGAAAGTATTCTCATTAATTAATTCAGCAATAAGTTTTACGACAAACGAGCGCCACTTACCAAAAGAAAAGGTTCTTTGGGTTTGAAATAAATTATTAGAACATTTATTCGGTAACCGGCTAAATGGCGTTTTACCTTAATTAAGGTTAAACTTGATTCATTAATCAGACGGGTTCAGAGAGCACACAACACGAATGCCAGCTAACCGATTCTACGAAGGAATCGAAGCAACAATCTTTTTTTTACGCGAATCGTGCGTAATTAACCCTTTCGTCGCGACTCGTGTGTACTGGTTATTTCAAAGGATCAATTTATTAAAATTAACCAGATAAAAACTTTCATTTACAGCGATACGTTTCGCAGACAACGGACAATTTTCAGCTGAAGCACGCGACGCAGCGAAAGGGTTAATAGCTCCATAACCGTAATCGTAATTCTCGTCGTAATTACAGCAATTAACCGTGTGAAACGATCGAACCACTCGACGTACCGTATTAGCGCATAGGAAGACACCGTAATTAAGTATGGTCGACGCTCTAGGCGATTTCGACCCTACGAATCTAGCCTGTCCTAACGACATACAAAAAGAAGAAAAAAAAAAGAGAAAAAAATGAAAAAAACAGTAAGTAGCGCGTAAATGTTGATGTTGTAAAGAGGTACAAACAGAAAAAAAATCCAACAGGCATGTTAAAAGCGTAGAGCGTAGCAGGTTGACACGCTCCGTAGAACTGCGTTCCGATTTCTAAGTGTAATTAGACTCAAAAGTTTCCCATTTTCGAGTGCGAGCACTCTGTTCTTCTTCGTTAAAGCTGTTCCGCCTCGACGATGAATGTTGCAAATACTCGAATGCTGTTTTTAGATTCCTCTAATCGGAATGCTCAATCTTTGCGAGCTGGGATCGCCAAAAATTCTTTCACACTACTCTCGTTAATTAAGCAACGCTTCGATCGATTTGTTTGAGCAACAGCTTCGTTGAGAACAGACCCTTAGAAAAGTAAAATTTTTAGTTGAATTTAATGACAGCATTTTTGTGTGAATGATGAATTAATAGAACGATTCGAGGCGGATGTGCTATGATAATCGTTAAGAACACGTGAAACGTTACTCATTACTGTATATAACGATTGTCATCGTCCCGTGTATGTCTAAGCGCACACCTGTCGATCCGACAGAATGGTAATAAGAATGAAGGAAAAGCAACCACCGTAACGATAGACAAAGAGATGGAACCTAGAATTTGCGAAGTAACGATGAATTTTAATCATTCGTGGCTCTTGTTACGCGTGGATTGCCGAAAACCAATATTAGTCATTAGTAAAATTTAAATTTTCGTGTAATAAAACTTGCTTGTTTTTGAATCAGAAGGCGAGAAGGTGCGTTCTTATCAAACCTTTGGTAAAGTCGAATTGTTTATATTGTAGAATCAACAGTGTTCGTTAACAAAGGTTATCTTATTGACTTGTTCCGTTGCAAAACAGAAGAATGATTTTTGCCAATCGTCACACGATATTCTTACTCTCTTTTTGATTCTTGATCGTGTGCAACTGTGGAACCGATTGTTTACGATTTTCCAAAATGCTGTACCGTGGAAACGTTTATCAGCCCGAACGTTTGTGTCACAACGTGAAATCGACGCGATTACGATTGTTTGCAAACGAATGTGATCGATTGTTTACGTTGGAATTTAACTTTTTAACGTTCGCGATCCTCGATACGAAAAAATCGAAACGACGGTAACAAATATGTATCAAGATAGAACGAATATTTGGCTGAACTTCGTTTTTAGGTAACAATAAAATTCTTTCAGACTCGAAAAATGATTTGAATTTTTTGATGCTCTTGAACGAAGTTTAGCCTGTAACAGGCCCAGGCAACTCGATAAAATGTAACGAATTGACGTTGAATGTCTAAAAAAAGAAACTAAATGGTCTCTACACCTCCCTCCCTGAAGTACATGAATTGTTCAGGCTTGCTTTATAAATGAAAGAACAAACGTAGCGTTGCAAAGGGAATAAAAATTAAAACGATATCTCCGTAGATGCATTGCTACGATATAGAAATATTTTTCTCAATCACGGTGTGTGTCTCGTGTTATTTATTTTCCATGAGTGTCGTTTACGTCTTTCTCCTGGCATCGAGCGCAATGACACGTTACGGATAATTAAAGGTAAAAAGAAATTGAAACAGACAGAAGAACAAGCAGCCCGGAGAAAATTAATTAATAATGTTCTATCGGTACCGCATTAACGAGGAACTAAAAGCTGAACCGCTATGTCGTATTGTATGTTGTGTATATTATGAATGTTTAGAGGACCAAGAAATATAATGTACCGGTGTAAAGAAAAAAGAAATGTGTGTCATTATTTATTCCTGTTGTTTCCTTCGTTCTTGAATTATTAACCGTTCGAGGTGAAATTCATTTCTTTTGTTTTTCCAAAAAATTATTAATGTTTCTCAAAATAGTTTAACGAAGTTTAGAATTCATTCTATGATGCGCGAAACTTCTTCATCTACAAATTGCAAAGGTAAGGTAAAAATTGACGCGCGTGTGCAGGTTATTATAATCATCATAATTATTCGAAATCTCGAGTAGAAAGATGCGAACAGATGAAACGGTGTAAAATGATCGCGAGGGCGTGACTTAAATACCTCAGTCCGCAACCGCAGACACACTGAACGTATCTAATTTCACGGTGTCTAATTAAAGAATGAAACACCTCTAGCAATAGACCAGACAGTTTCTCGCATGTAACACGTTGATTCAATTGGGACCGTGCTCTCGAAAAGTCGTTCTCAAAATTCTCGAGTATCATAGAGTATCCAGGAAACTCGACGCATTCAATATACCTATGCTCATTAACACCATTTTAACTTTATAACCTATTTGCAACGCCAAACGCGAGAATGCTTGACTGAAAATAAAAAGAATAAATAGGTGTTGCTAATTCACGATAGTTCGATTAACTTATTCAACCGAAAAAAAAAAAAAAAAAGATATTTTTATTCAGAAAACTTTTTCGGCATCGAGCAGGTCGTAACAAGACGGTAATTATTTGTTCATAGGTGGAGGATCCTTGGAGAGTTAAAGGTCAACTCTATTTTTTTTTTCAATCGAGCTACATGTGTATATTTTGACGTAGTTGTATCTTAAAATTACAATTTGAAAAACAAATATCGACCGAGTTTGAAAAATTTATATGCAATTTATATTCGCAATCTCACCGTATTTCGCAACGATCGAACGTCGTTTTTTTTCTTCGTTTATTCCTCGTATATCAGCGAGGCTGATTAAAGCTAATCATTGCACGTGGATGTGTCTCTCGATTGCTGAAATGTTCAACGCGTAGCGCATGTCAACGACATTCCATTTGTTGATCAAACGAGGGCATGGCTCAGACAATTAGGCTTTCGTAATCGTCTGACAACGAAATTGCAAATTAACATCCTCCTGGTTGATAATTAAGCAAAGTATAAATTGCACGCTTCGTTTACGAAACTAGCTGCCACAAATCGTGGTCATTCTTTTGTAAATGTAGCCATTTTGTACCTAGCATTCCATTTTCGCGAACGTGTATATACATCAAAGGTCTAACTTATAATTAACATATATGGACAGTTGTGATATGTAATTGCGAAGGGACGGCAGTGACACGGAATCAGATCCGTTGGTTTGAACTTCAATCTTTCTCATTATCTACCCACCAAATATTGAGAAAATTCCTACAAAATTCAGATGCTATATCTCAAAGTGTCTTTCAATAATCAAAGTATAAATTATGGAAACACTACGATGGCACTACGTTACACCAAGTCCAAGCAAAATCCAAAACACTCTCGATTAATGTTCAAAAAAAGAATCAGTCCTCGTTTATCTCGTTTAACTCTTAAGTGCCTACCACGCGATACCGCGAGTTAGATGGTCTAAGGTTATATTCTGCGACACACGACGAACGTATTAAAATTCAACGATCTTGACACCATTGGGTACGCGGAAGATCCTCTCTTCCGGCGGAAGTTCGCCGATCAGATACCTTTCCAGGCTGAGTCTAGCAGCGGTAGAGTGTCCAGTGCCTATGAAAGCCAAAGTCGCATCCCTGCCAGCGTACTCGAGGACAACGTCCGATCCACCCGGATGATTCTTCAGGAAATCCGTGCAATCGTACACGAAATCATGAACGACGATCCAGCAATTGTCGGCGGTGTCGTGCCAAGCGACTTCGTCCAAGTTGATGATCTTCAACAACTTCTGTTCGTCTCTGCTCGTACGTCGCTGTTCCTCTTTGTTCTGCCACGATCTTCTTCGAGATTCCGTCACGGTCTCCTCGAGTTCCACCCTGTTTCCTTGATCCAAATCGAGGAAGTCCTCTTGTTGACTCGTGGTGTCCCTCAACTCGAGGGATCGAAATGTGAGACTCAAGAGATCCATGCTTTCGTTTGTTCTGAAAGGAGACAGAGGTGTTCGACTCTGATCGCGTACGACTGATGATCAATATCTCAGGAATCATTAGTTTTAGGAAGAAATTCCTTGAAAGTGCAGTGGTTCGAGGTACGGGTCAGTTTCGTCGGTTAGCTTGACTAAATTACCGTTAAATTACTAGTACAGAATTCAATGCGAATTCGACTCGTCAAAAAGGTCCGTTTCGAGGAGCGATGGAGAAGAGACGAGGCACATGTCGTTCGAGCTGCGTCCAGTTTTACACTGTCTTTACGATCAGTATGAAATTCAGAAGTTTCTGTCAGGTTGAAGGTTATCGGTTCGTTTTTTTTTTTTTTTTTTTTTTTTGGCTGACAACGAATAGCGATGAATTTTACGAGAACTCGAGATTTTCTGACCTTGATTTCTTTTTTTATCAGAAAGTGGTACGAAAGACTATGATTTTATATAAATCAGTAACAAATGAACCAAGACCCATAGACAATGAAAAGAGAATTCTATAATTGATTAAATAGAGTAAAAGCGAAAACGAAAAGTGAAAATATTGTGACTTGAAAATGATAAATATTTATTACTTACATCATACTGGGATTCCTATTTAAAAACAAGTAAATTAATGAGTAATCAGTGAAGTTACATCATACGAAGCAGACGGAAGAAATAATAGATGATATAGAAAAGATTTTGCTGATGAAATACGTGATGACACTGACGCTGATGATAGACTAATCTTTGTACTGATAGTAAAAGACGTTTAATAGATGAAATATATAAATATGAAAATGTCGACTTCTGAATAAAATATAGGAATATTGAAGAATTAAAATTAAGATAAGGAACACAAAAATGACACGTATTCGAACCTTCTCCATCAATGAAAAACGATATCACAAAATCATCCAATTTGCCTGAATTTTTGATCAAGCTTAACCGAAACTCACTAAATTCGATAACAATGATTTACTTTCGTTGTTCCTCGTCATTTTTCTCCATTTCCCTTTGCCCTCGAGCTGCCTTCTTATCAAAGGGACATCGCGCTTCATACTGAACGTTGTCAAGAGATCGATTCCCCACTACAAATAGGAAAATAATTCTATTACCGGTTGAAACCCGATGCATACCTGTTCCCTGCTTGCACATGCAATTTCAGTGCAGTCTTAGGTGCTCACATGTGTTCCCTATTGCTTCAAACGTTTCAACGATTATTATTCACCAAAATATCACGCTCAATTCGTCAAGTGAATTGACACTGTCTCTTGATTCGCGTTTGCATCTTTATCCAAGCAACGATTTTATTGAAAGTTTCATGATATAAACAATAAAAGATACCGCGAACTGTTTTTGTATCCTTGAATCTTCTAATGTGTACGCTTCTAACGATCTTACGAAATGAAACGATCCGCGTACTCTTTCTTGTTCGTTCTACGACACTCACGGGTTCTCCAATTGCGAAATAACGAATCTAGAGGTTAAAGGAAACATTTGCAATGATCGGAATCGCATTATTGATTTCATAATACCGCTATCTGTTCTGACGTATGCGATAGAATCGTTTGATCAATGTTCGCAAACAGATAGTTTATTCACCCTCAAAATTATTCATTTTTAAAGAGATACAAATTTCAGCCAAGAAAACATAAAATCAGATGTGTCGTGTTACGCGATCGATACGCGTTTGAAAATTGCAAACGCGATTGCAAAATGATTTTTCATACCTGCAGTATCGATGAATAAACGTCGACATCTGATTATCTATCGATACAGAAGAAATCACGTATAGCAGCGAATTGTCGCTTTGCCAGCATGCGGTTTATTTATAAAAAGAAGACAATTTTCTGTTTATCCGCTCGCTGTTAGATGGCGATGGTGGTACTGTTTCCAAAACGCGCACCAGATGTAACATTTCAAATTACAAAAAAGACACGAGGATGTCTTCGAAATGAATATTAATTAGTTACCATTTATTAAAATTATTTGCATTTTTATCGAGAAGAAAAGTGCTTGAATATAAAATAGAATACTGAATAATGATCGAAGGGTAGCCAGTCTGATCGTGACATCGGTTCTTTTTTTATGTAATATTGGAAATGATTGATTATATAAAGAGGGGGATCCGGGGTGTTGATTCGACGTATTATGTTCGCAAAGAGGATGAACAAGCTCGTGAGCGGTTTGTTTCGAGTTCTACCAGGCGTATTATATTATGTACAAAAATGGTTGCCTTCGATTTTCCGCGCATTCTACCCTCCACTCGAAATATAATACCTACTACATAAGCGAACTAAAGCGCATACAAATGCATTTCACCTTCTCCTCTGTTCTACGTCCCTGTTTATACATATACGTGCAACGAGGATTTCTCTGGCGGTTCAATTTCATTGGATCACGGTGTATCGCATCGAGAAACTAACGAAAAGTTTCTAACGACTTGCTGAATACTTCAGCTCCTGCAACTTTGCCAGCGCTAGGAGTTTTCAGAAAGAAAGTTCGATGGCGAAACTTGTACTCGGTTCACTATCTCGGGAAAACTAATTTTTCATTTTGGAAAATTGCACGATCCTTGTGAAGGAGCTCGTTTCCCGTTCCAATATAATCCTGTTTGCAATTTTGTCAAGTGGTTGAAAGATGAAAAGTAACATTGTCCGATTGTATTAAACTTTTCGTAATCTAATTTACAAATTAACACTTTGCACCCTCCGTTGAATCATTTCAAGAGAGAGCAACGCGGCCGAGGGTGATAATTAGTAAAAATACTGATTTTATACTAAATTATCAATTCATCTTTCAATCTAAGGAAGTATATCTACATTCGAGCACCTCTGCTGAAATAAAAATAGCATTATAAGAGGATGTTGGAAAGAATAATCAATTCCAAATCGAAATTCTGAAACGAATCATCAAATTAAAAAAAAAAAGTTTGTCCAAGATGCGTCTCGACAGCGATCACTCGAGCGAATGCCGCCCAAGGCGTTTAGCGTGGTCCAGCGAATCGCGGTCCAGCGAAGCTCGGTATCGAGCAGCGCATGTGTCCTAGAGAGCGTTCTACTCGAGGCGCCACGACGCCGGCGTCGCACGGCGTCGCACGGCGTCGAGGGCAGCGCCGACGACGACTCGCGACTAGGTGGATAGTCGCAATCATGCCACCACCCTGACGCACGTTCCCGTATCCACGGTGCGTGTACGTCGACGACGCAAGTGGTAGCCTTAGCTCCAAGTATCATCGTCGAAAGAAAATCTTGAAATATCAAAAAAAATAGAAAATTTCGAATAATCGTGCAGGTATATTATCCGGAAACACGATCGTGGGGAAGAAGCGCAGTGTGGCATAAAAAAGGTTGTGTCGAGGGAGAAACGAGAGGAAGGAAAACGCGATCGACGCGTCCACGGTGGCTCCTCGATGCCGGAGCGTCGAGACGCGATACAACGCCACGGTACGCGTCGTCGTCCTGGTTATCAAATCGTGAAGCACAGCTTCTCGGTGTGCAGTATCGACGAACGTGCATGTGGATGAGTGGAGGTAGCAGGGAATCGTGTGTGCGATTGGTGCGGTGTGGCGTGGCGCAGCTGCGATAGAGAGGTGACAAGTGTCGTCTGGACGCACGTGTGCGCGGAAAAACGCAGCGTGTATCGTCTCGAACAGTGCGTAACAGACAGTGCGCGACACGTATCTTCGTCGGGTGAGTCGCACGTGTCGGTGGCGGTGCGCGCGGATCGATCGACCGGAAGTGCGAGCCCCACAGCCTCTAATCGCCAGTGCTCTAGTCAGCTCCATTTCTCTCCGCAAGCTGCCCTAGTAAAACTTCCTGTTCGCAAGCCATCCGAGATATCGCGGAGACGAAGCAACCTTTCTCTCTCCCGATAACTTTCTCTTTCTCCGATGACACACCAGCGCAGCTTCTGCTCTAGAATCCTGCTCTTGCTCTATTTCCGTATGCGTGTATGCGTGTGTTTTCTTTCGTGATGCCTGCAGCTGCGCTCCGTGATTTTTACCAAGTATTTTTGGGTCGTGAGTTGCCCGACCGTTTTCTTTAACAACTTCAACGTTGGCCCATGGAATTTTTCTACCAATCGTGATATAATCTTGACGTTTAGTTTAGAGGAAGTCTGCCAGTTTCATTAGGGACAGATTTATGTATCCTCGTAAGGGATACCGTGCATCACACGTGGAACTACACTGTCCCATTAACGTTTCCCACATCACCAGACGTTTTTATATCTACATCCTTATGATTGTAAATCACCCTTGCGTTGCGCAATATTTTTAAATACCCCTTTCGCGTAACTCTTTTCCATGATTCAGTGAAAGTAATTTAAACGTTCCAGTATAAATGCTAATCGTCGGGTGTTTTAAATATCGTCAGTCATGAAACGATCCTTCTAAGACTTTGCAGGAATATTAGCACTCCGTTATCTCGACACGAAACGTTCCCGCGTGATCCAGTGTCGCTGACACTTGATTGCGACAATATTTTCTTACCCATATACATACACGGAAATAAAATGACTATCTCTTGAATGAAAAATCAGGCAATTAACAGGATAATCTTTGAAATTATTTTAGATAGGGATTGAATAGCACCTTTGGAGAATCTAGGATGATCCTAACATAAAGCCTTCTGTTTTCGCAATGAAAAGAAAAAAAATATGGATAGATAATTAAAGAAAACCAAAATTGCACGAGACTGCTATGTGTACCGTGAAGAGGGTAGAGTATAAAGGGAGTGCGGGGCGGAATAGCCCTCTCCCTCTTGTGTCTATCATTCCTCATGTTTGCAGAGTAATTTAGCGAATCTTGACTTCGTAAACGCCCTCTGGTAGCTCGAGTAGCTCGCCCGTAATTCTCGGTAACGATGTATCGTTAAAATCGGGGTGCGATTCGCGAGGAGGCTCGCAGGTGCAAGAGTCAGCGGTGAAACGAGGTCGGTCGCGAGGTTCGTTTTAGGCAACGAATAATTTCGTTCAAGCGAACGTGACGAAGGAATTGTTTTTTCGGGAAGCGAACGTTATGCTTTGGATCGTTCGCAAGCGTCCTCGCGGCGAGTTATTTTAATAATGAGGGTGTACCGCGGCGCTTTGTAGCCTCTTTCTTTTTCAGCCGTCGTGGATCGTCGGGGAAGGGAACGCGTGATTATTTCCCGTGGTTGCGTGCCCACGATATCGGATGATCGATTAATTGATTTCTGTTATATAAAAACGTCCAAGGAGAACGAGCGACTCGACGCCTCGTTTCCATCGCACCGCTCACGTTTCTCAACCATCTCTCCTCGACGCAGAAAAATCAGATGCTCCTTTTTTTATTTCGTGGACGGATCGTTGACACGGACGTTTCGTCGAGCTGAATCGAATACGCGTTAATAAATACAACGGGGCACCTAGTTTATATCGCGAGGGGAAAAAAGTAACTGACCGATATCGCGGTGCAGCATCAAAAATGCAACCCTATGGACGTTGTGCGTCTATAGCCGCGAGTGATACAAGTCAGAAATCGATCGGCTGAAACTTGATCAATTATTTATCAGCTACTTGTTTTGATGGACTTGGAGAAGAAACATTCGTGGCCCGTTGCGGCTCGATGATAGTTCACTTTTTTCAAAATCAACAGTACGAGGAGCTGTCGGGTGAAAATCACTCGTTCGATAAGTACCGTACGAAAAGATAGAAGAGTTAAGTAGGAGATATCGAAATCGAATTGAAAGCTATGAATGACAGATGAACGAGCAGAATAAATACAGTGGTTATTAATTTTATAGTAGAACGTCGTATATCGAACCGAGATCATTCGCGGATGATCCATTGGTTAATAGAGTTTTCCGAAGGTCGATATTCTCGGTAAGTGATGATCCCGCGATAGAAAGCCGCGTGAACGTCAGAAGTCGCGTCCGAATCCGTATTCCGGCAAATGGTCGCCGATTTTCGGCGCGCTCGGCGCGAGAACTCCTCCTATTTATAAACGTTTTGAACCCGGTCGCATTGGCGAACCTCTCGAGCTGTCCGCTCGAGCTGCCTCCTCGTGGGCCGGTACCTCGGCGTGGGGAACAATTCGCCACCCCATGGTAAAAATAGAAGCTGCTAGCCAGCTAGCCGAGAACCTCGAGGCTAGAGCTCGAGCGTTAGCGCGAGCACCGCTCTAGCCACGCTAGAGCGGACATACGTTACTCTTCTGTCCCAGTGAGAGTGAGTGATTCGAGTTAGTGCGAACAGATTCACCGAGGCCTAGCATTTCTAGCCTTTCTCGATGATCATGACGAGGACGCGTCGATCTAGCCACTTCGTCGATCCGTACGTGTCCGGTACGTTCGGTTAGAGATCTTCTTTCATTGTCGTTCACCAGTTGGCCACGAGGTCATTTCTTGCGGGCGTAGATGGTGTGGCGGCGAGGTCAGCCAACCGTATCAGAGGAATCGTTCTATATATTTCCCAGCCGTAGCGGCCAGCTTCGCGAAACTCTTTCGCGAAGTCTAGTGAATATTTTAAGACCGACAAGAGTCCGCCGCCGCCGCCGCCGCCGCTGCCGCATGTAGGAAGAGGAGGCGAGGGCTGATTCACACTGGTAGCCGTTTCGCACGTAGGAGGATCAGGGAAACGGCAGTGAGGATGCTGCTACGAGCCGCGTACGCTGCGTGGACGGCGAACCACCATCGTCGGGGGAACGGGCCGACCTAGACGATTATCGAGGCAGCTTGTTCACCGACCAGCTTTTCGCCGACTGGTCGAGCGCGGAACAAGCTCACCAGCAGCCATCGAGAATCAGAGATAGGGTTAGACGAAGAGGGGGAGAAACGAAGAGTGAAAAGAGTGAGAAAGAGAGGGCCACATTCCGAGCGGATCACGGATGCTTATAGAAGCGTTGCGTAACGGCGTCAGACGGACGGCGAAAACGCGGCTGCTGGCCCGTCGAGTTTCGACAAGTTCGACGAAAAACCCGCTCGCGTCCTCTTCTGGCATCGAGGCGGACGTCGAACGGCCGCGGACCGATACTCGCCCCCATCTCCGACAGTGTGCTGATCCTCTCTGCCGTTCGTCGTGCGTCCAATTTCCTACGCGCCACTGATCGAACCGATTAATCGAACCCCCGCATCCCCTGATCCCCCTGATCCCCCTCCCCTCTCCGCGTTTCATGACTCCAGTGAACAGTGCGAGTGCGAGTGTCAGGATCCGGACGATCGACCTCGGTGATCATCGCGGTGGTGAGGCAGAAAGAGGAAGTGAAGAGTAGGGTCATAGAAGAACGCGTTAGGAGGAGAGAGAGAAAGAGAGTGAGAAAATAAAAGAGGAAAGAGGTGGCTCGCAGAGGGTTGAAATTCCCAACGGGTGGATCGATCCCGCGTGTCCCAGTGCGTTTCAAGGCCACGCGAACTCCGCTCGACGATCACCCTTCTCGCGGCTGCGATCCCCTACGAACGGACAGCAGACTCGAGCCTCGACGTCGTCGTCGTTTCGCATCTCCGCTCCTCGTATACCGTCCGAGCAACCGCGACTAAAATTAACCCGTGTCGAATCTTAGAGCATTTCTGATCTAGTCGAATGCTTTAGCACCGAAACATCGTATTTATAGATCGTACACAAACGATAACAAAGGGAAGAAAATAGCAAAAAATAAAAAAGAATCTTGACAAATTCGAACCGAACGACGATGCTCGAGTCTCGACGATCGTAAAGGTGCGCGGTGTCTCGGTGAACGTGTAAAACGCGCTTTTTGTCACACGGGGTGAACGGTGGTTTTTCTTCGGTGATCTTGCAGAGATCCGTTGGTGAAACGCGTGAGGGAAGAAACGTGGAGACGAATAGGAAGGATGATGGATCAACGTCCAAAGGGACGGTTGTGCGATCGTTGCTAACCGGCGGGCACGATAACGTCCACGATAACGACCAAGACGAAGACGCCGACGACGACGACAACGACGACAACGACAACGACGACGACTACCACGAACACGAGGAAGAAGAAGAAAAGGACGAAGATTAGGAGACACGTGGTGGGGAAAGAACGAGAGGTAGAAGGAGGTGGTGGATGAAAAGAAGGAGGTGGAAGAGACGAGAGGCGGTGAGAAGAGATGCAGCAACAGCCACAGTCTGGCCAACAGTCCGGGGCACCGAACGGGGTGGCAGGTGGTGCCCAATTGCCTCAAACAGGTGGCATCGGCTCGGCCCAACCTGGAGCGACAGGTACCACCACGACGGTGTCCAATCGTGCCCAGGTTAACGGCGGCAGATTCGATTTCGACGATGGTGGCACCTACTGCGGCGGTTGGGAAGACGGAAAGGCGCACGGACACGGCGTTTGCACCGGACCCAAGGGCCAAGGTGCCTACTCCGGTAGCTGGCACTATGGATTCGAGGTCTCCGGTGTCTACACCTGGCCTAGGTGAGATCACGATCTGTTCCTTTGGTTCCTTATTCATTTTCTGGCACGCCTCCAAACGCGATCGTCGCTCTTCGACCCCGCGTGTGGATTTTCTCTCTTTGAAAATCGATTTTCCATCGCGTACAACGTGGACGAAGAGGTGAACGTGTTAAAAGATATTTCATCGTTTAACGCTAGAACTACCGACCTTTCGTGAACGCTTATTTTTAATTTGAAAATAATGTAGGAAACTCGATAGATAAAGAATGAAATATAATTCTTTATCTCGACAATAGCCAACATAGATTCCAACAAAAATAGCTCGACAAAATTTATAATTTAAAATGAGAAACTTGAAAGCAGTCATTTTGACTGTTTTGCTGAATACCATCTCGGTTCACCTCGACTTCTGTATAAATTGTTCATTTCCAGACCGGATAAATCGTGTTTCGTTAGCGATACGCTCTATATCGACATGGATCTTTAAATTTAATTAACGAAAGTGTTTCCAACTCAGTCAGAGAATACTCCTAATAATTCGCGATACGCTTTATCTTCCTCTTTTATCTATTTACTAAAACGAAGAAGAGATTTTAGATCCCTTTGACTACAAGGTCCTTGTCAGATAAAGGTTGTAAATGAACGTGGACGAAAAGTAAACTCGAACACACGAGGATGTGTCTTTATCGCGATTGATTCCCTTCGATACGAGACTCCGATTTCAAGTCCTGAATCTCTTCTCCTTTTAAGGGGATTAAAATAATTACCTTTCGATAGAGAAAACATCAAATATACAATCATCCCCGTATATTACCAACGATTTAACCGAAAAGTGGATGCAACCCTTTACAATGAAATTAATTTCATAGCAGCTTAATGTTTCTAAAAATCACCCAAATGAAATACTTTGAATTTCCAAGTTGATTGATAGAAAATTTCGTCGTTTTTCGAAACCGATGAATATCATCGGATAATGGAAAATTGTAAACAGGTCAGGGGATTACATATTCCGCGTCAGGATGATCGGTTAAGAGATAGGGAATCCTGGTGAAATTCGGGGAAATAATTGTCTACCGCGTCCGTGAACTAGCTCCTCCTAACCGCTCAGTTCCCAGTGACCTGGACTTGTTGTCCTTGCACTCGGTGACCCACTTTCGGGATCGGGAGATTCCCGGCCGGCCGCAGGTATATACCGAGAGATACGTGTCAAGGTTTCCCGTTCATCACGAATTGACGCCGTTAATGGCGGCTTTTACTGATAGAATAAAATTACTACGTTCCAAGCCACCTTTCACCCTCCTGAAACCTTAATCACTACGCTAAAGCTATAGACAGTCTGGAAAAATAATTTTTTTCTAAAAATGACTTGTTGCTTCTTTAATAGTTTGTTTATCAAGGCAAATGAAATGAATTGACTCGAAATAGAACATTTTCCGCGCAGTCAAATCGAAATAGTCTCGACGCGTTTGACGATTTCTTTCTACGAAAAAGCGCGCGTAACGCGACTATATTTGATCCGTCGATCGTTCCGGAAGAAATTCTGTCACGCGTCTTTAAATAGTCCGTTGCAACGAGAGAGACCGTAAATATAATTGTTATTAACATCGGCCGTCACCAACCGCCTTTCGACCGTACAACGAAAAATTGACCCACATTTTTATGTATTTTTAGCCCGCCCCAGTGTTCATCAATGGGACCGAGGGATTAGCCCACTCTCCCGAAAGAGAAAGAAAAAGAAAGGGAAAGAAGAAAATATAACCGCGAATTCGACATTACTATATTTAGATTTCGTTTCGTACGAATGTTGTGCCGCGGTGTAACCCGAATTCGTTGCCTCGTAAATAACGCTTCCCACGTTAGAAATTCGACGATTCGAGGCTCGAATAGTCGAATAATAGGTCGCGTGTATACAACCGATGCTTCGAATCGTTTCAAGTATACGCCCACATTGTCAAACGACAATTATTGGGACACCTGAGCTATCCGAAATATCCGCGTACCTCGAATATCCGATTTGTTCGTGTACACGAGCCTTGTACTACAAACTTTCGATATAAATTTAGATTATATGTGCATTCGTGATCAAATCAGGCTTCCCCGGGAAAAATGGTAATGTCCCGAGATCCAACCCTTTCCCCTCGGCGTCGACAGGCCCCTTGTTATTATAGGTCCGTGGCGGCCCACCACTTGCGTTTATGCGGAAAAATTTGAATTAATATTTACTTTAAGTTACTAATTTTTGATAAATTATTAATTTTTGATAACTTTGGATTGATTCAATTTTTCTGTAAAAAATAAATCAAGTTATCTAATAACATTGAACTTAATTTGAGATTAAAAAGAAAAGGAAAGAAGAATCCTCCTTTGATAAGTAACAGTCCAATTTCTGTTTTTGTATTTTATTTTCGAATATCTTGATCCTGGTAAAATTAGAACATTCTTAACCCCTATAAAATTCAACGATAGAGAAAAGGCTATCGTGCGTCCTGTGCGTATCGATTAAGCTACGACATTAACCAGGCATGTAGCAATTACGAGAACACGCCGAGGATTCCATAGTGGCGCGTGATAGAAAAGTGTCGTGGAAAATGTATCGTGGATTCGATATTTATCGTGACCAAAGTCACGCACAGCCAACGGCTTACTAATTAAGACGCGATAAAAGAAGAAACGAATTTCGTGTTAATCGGTTTTCGCATTTGAAAGACATTCAGTAACCTCATTCACAAATAAACTTCTGGATCAATTATCATAATTACACATCTAATATTCTATTCTCGTACCAATGTTCCATTTAATCGATTGGACATTTATTTTTTTGAAGTTTGAATAAACTATTACGTGCGTCAGATTTCATTAAAAGTTGTAAATTTTAGGTTTCACATTTTGCTAATGAAACGCTGATTAATCAGGCTCTCTATGTCTGATTAATCATCCAGAGATACGATCATGCTGACCTTATTTCTCTTGCAATTCAATCGATTCTGTCTCGAAAATAGACAACAAATATGAACCGACTACGCGAGTTTTATAGAAAATTTCTACCCGACTTATCCGTAATTAATACCGAGGAAACTTCGAAAGGTTTTATGAAACTTCCAAAGTAATTGGGAAAAATAAGGCTGCACGTAATAATTTTAAAAAGGGAATACAATTTGAGGTAAAACGAATCAATTTGCCGTAAATCGAGGTGAAACGCTAATTCGTAGACCCAGTTCGCTGCAATAACAAAGAATCGTGGGATAATTAGAATGGAAGCTCTCCGCTCGACGTCCCGGTTGAATCGTTAATTACTCCACCTTCCTTATCAACCTAATCGCACGTCTATTTAACGATTCACCGGCGCTCGAGCTCGTTCGCTAATCGCAACCAGCAATTACCGGATATTAAACAGCCTTTGCACTCGCCGTCATTTTTCACCCTGTGTATCGATCAGCAGCTAATGAATTTTTCCATCTGTTTTTCCTAACGAATCTTCGTATTCAATAAAATTATCCGATTATCACGTCGGCTGCTATAAACATTTTTTAAAGTAATATTAATCAAACTTAGGAACTTGAATGAAAAGAAAAACTGATAATTCGTTATCCAAAAGAGTTAATTAAAACGGCTAATATACATAATTCTTTGTTTATCAATCGAGAGTAATCGGTGGTAGCTGAGAATAGACGAACGAGTGCGAGGGATTAATATTCTCGACGCGTTTCGACGCGATCAAAGCGTGTCGCTTTGCCGGTCGGAAAGGGTGGAAATACCGTTGGAAAGAAAATAGAAAGGGGGAAAAGAAGGATGAAGAGGAGAGAGAGGAGGGTTCAGAAACGGGGAACTTGCGTTAGTCGCGACCACGTATATATGTATATCTGGGCCGAGAGATTCCGTCGGTTCGTTTCCGTTTAAACTGGAGCAAGGTCTTCGTCAAGTCGCGTCTCTTCCTAGGGATGCTCGATAAATCCATCTCCTGTCTCATCAATGACGAAGCCAAATAATTTTCGACGATCATTTGCCACCCTATCTTACCATTCATCAACCGAACGACGAGTATATACCACACAAAAGTTGGACTTGGAAATTTTCTACCTCTTTATAGATTGGTCCCATTATTGGTCCCATTATTCGTAACTTCATACCTATGCGTATATTTAAAGGGTCCAACTGGAATGAAAACTTGGCTGGAAAAATATTTTTTCGAAGGAACGAACATTGCTTTTGCGATACGCGAGAGATCACCAAAGAGTACATCGGTTCTTTCTTCGCGAGATGCAATATCGAGAAAAGAAAGGTCGGAAAGAAAAATTGCTTCTTCGTATCGAAAGAGATCTGTTAGGAAAAAGAAAAAAAATCAGCATCGCTGATAGAAAAGCGTGTCGATATTCGAGGAAGAAGGGAAAACGTTGAAAGGACAGATGCGCTTCGATAACGAGTTCCTTTCGTGTTGGTCGCGTATTAAAAGCGAAATCTGATCGCTTGCATATCGAAATGCGCGGAAATGAGAAACGAGCACATCCCCAACAGATTTTTCAAGCGTAATCTTAAGCTTTCTTATCTCTTGTAATAACATCCTGATCCACTAATCATGAAATTTTATAATAACTTATATGGATTGGTATATGGAATTTAAATCTCGAATCGCTAGAAGCAACAAGTACGATGTTAAGGGGTGAATCGTTAACAAGGCAGTGCGCGTGGAAAGAGGGTGAAAGAGAAAAAAAACGCGTGATTGTCAGTAAGGATATCTGATTTCAGTGGGTCTGCGTACGAGGGCCAATGGCAGAATGGAAAACGACACGGGCTGGGCATGGAAACCCGTGGTCGCTGGATTTACCGTGGCGAATGGACTCAGGGATTCAAGGGTCGATACGGTGTCAGACAATCGACCACGTCCACGGCGAGGTACGAGGGCACGTGGGCGAGCGGCCTTCAGGATGGATACGGTTCGGAGACCTATGCGGACAGTGGTGAGTTTTATTTTCTATACACCCTACTTTTTCTATATAAACAAAAATATTCTAAAACAGATTTCCCACGACAAAGTGCAACATAGATTATAATCAGCGAATTTCAAAATATTTTTTCAATTTCTATCTAAAAATCTGAACCTAAAAAAAAAGAAAAAATAATAATAAAATAAAGAGGATATTTTCTAAATTTCCACCTAAAAATCTAAGCTTTAAAAAAAAACAGAGAGGAGAAAAATAGGAATGAGTACCTTTGGAAGTAGGCACGCGGTCTGACCAAATACAGATATAATTCCCTGTCCCTGTTCGGTGGAAAACGAGAAGAGGTTCGAAAGCAGATGGAAAGCAAAATCGTTCGAGGATGTAATGGAAGATTGACGCATAGTACGAGAGGACGAGCGAAATAAAGCTGTCAGGAACAGATCAAAGGATAGGAAGACATGGCACGTGTATCATACGCAAATTTTACCTCGAATCTCTACACGAGCTTGTCGATGACTTCGAGCAGATCTTTGATCTTAATTTGAATTGCGTTTAACTTGTAGTTATTAATACGCGTTTTAATTACCGATGCTGTCTGCGAGCGGAACGCTCCCTTTTTTGCATCAGATCGGGAACATTGCCAAAATGCAGCTCTAGCCAACAGCGGCTATCTTCAATCCGACATTGCGTTTCGTTGGATTAATAATTAATAAACAAATGATAAATTTGAATGACGCAACGTTCGATAATTAAGCAATTAAATTAGAGGAGGGAATGATGAAAAGCACCATTATTACGGCATATTAAAATACTCGAAACAAGAAATGGAGATTTAGGGAGGGTGCAAAAAGGGGAGAGCCAAACGACAGTGGTTTACTTATTCAACGGGGTTGAATAAGTCAACGGTAGAATGCTAATTAATTAGCATCACGTGTCGAGGAATTGTGCGTGTCACGTGACGATCAATCTCGACATCCATAATTTCAACCGCTAAAAGTATCCTCTATTCGTTCGCAGACGTCACAGTGTCCCATGAATCGTCGTTTTAAGGTCACCGTCATTCGATTAATTGCTAAAAAGAGGGCTACATAATTGATCGAAGCAACTGAAACTGCGTCGTCTTTTCCAGAAACAAATTCAACCGATTCTCGCCACGGATTAAACGAGCGATTCGAACGATTCCCTTTCATCTCTTTTTTACCACGATACTCGTATGTATACATTTTGATTCGTAATAATACAAAGTAATGCGAAGTGGCATCCCAGCGGTGCCTCATAAAGCAACTTCTAAGTTTGCGATAAAATCGCGTGACTCAGAGTGGAACTATTTGCCCGCTCGTTTCGAAAACGACCTCGATTTGTAAGCACGCGTGCGAACGCACACGAAAGGCCGACGACATTCGGAAAAAGATAAATTCAACATACGTGAACGAACGAAAATTTCGAGAAGAAACGTGAAACGATAAGGATGGAGCGTTCGAATTTTTCCAACGTATCGCGAAACGATATCAAGACGGCATTAATATGTCAAACAGTATGTTGAAAATGGACATGCGTCGCCTGCCGGATCCAAGTTTCATTTCATTGGAGAAAACGGAAGATTCCGAGAGCGGCGGCTAATCGGTTTAAAATCGTTCCGTTATCGAGGAATAAAAAGTTGGGCAGGTTGAAAAAGGCTGGATGAAATTATCCCCAGGCCACCTTGCGCTTTATCTCGACCACTGAAAATAACCGTTCCGGATCGCTCGCTCAAAAACGACCAAAAGCACGCCGTTGTATTATGTCTGCGAATAGAAACATCTTGAATTTCTTTTCGTTCCAGACGAATCAGAGTTATATTCGTAAATGATATGAAATTTTCCCTAAAAACAGCCGTGAAACGACTGAAAAGCTATTCGAACTGATGGAATATTAGATGCTGGATGTGAGTTATCTAAATTATTTAAAAAATCTATTACGCGATATTGCGTAATATTGCTTCTCCCGATAGCGTAAGAAATTCGCGATAAAAAACGGAAGAATGTAAGAAGAAGGTTAGACGAGAGGGAGAACGGTGGTGTAGATAAATTTTATTACGTTCCACATCTCGCCGGCTGCACTTGAGCGCTTTATTTAGAGCTGAACGAGCCAGCTGCCCGCGTTTTCCGATCTTATGGCGCCCCGTGTCAAGGAAGAAATGTAGACGATGATGTATGCCCCATAAAATCGTTACCCAAGAAGTATCTAACTAACCGCGCTCAAAGATGTGTTTAACATTCCCGACTCGTTATCGATGTAAAAAGCTAGCTCAAACTTTTTACGACATAATTGACGCGAAGGATTTCTTAGAAAGAATTATGCGTAATCCTAATTTCATATCGCTGTCGAAACAGAGCATAGTTCGTTTTATTTTATTCCGAGGGAAAGGAAACCGCGAGGTAAACGCATTAACGAGAAAATGAAGCCGAGAGAAAATGCAAGGAGTAATTCTTGTTTCACGCAACACGTAGACGGTTAATTACAGAGGTGGTAGAGAAGCGGTAGAATAATTCTAGCTGAAAGTGCATCGATGTGCAAAGTGGAAAGCGCATGTGTATGCAAACCACGTGGAGAATAACGAACCCGTGCAAATATTATGTTTACACACTTACCATGGCTGGACCGTGCTGCTGGCTGTTCACCTTTCGTCCTTTTCAACCCCTTTAATTGCCAACCCAAGGTTACCCGTTGTTGCAGCCCTGTAACAAAAAATTTGTCCATTATTTACAGTTCCATGGAAAAATCGAAAGAATTCTTGAATAAGAAGATAAATTAATATTGGAAAATTTATTACTGTAAAAGGAGGAGAGGAAAGAAATTTAATGGCAAGATTATAGAATGAAAGTGGAGTTAAACACGAATGCTTGAAAATGTTCAATTTGCATAACAATTTACAGGCGAAATTAAAAATCGTCTGTTTGCACCAGGGAGCGAATTGGAAGGGAGGAAGTACGTAATGGAAGAAGTGTGGTTCCCATTAAAAAGTGATTACTCGTCGACGTAAAACGGGAACGATTTGTTTTACGCTTTCTTTGTAACGGTGCCTTGGAAATTAATGAAACTGCATTGCTCGCAACAGTGATTCAACCCTTTGAGCAACGAGTTTTCATTGTGCCAGTCTCGAGTGAATTTCCTTGTATATTTTCATCATTCATTTATACCAGATTATAAATAGCTTGGTTCACCGTTTTGAAAAACTATTTTCATTGATAGTGATATAAAATATTCGGATAAAAAGTGATTTCTAATGACCTAGAGTCTAGGTCCTAGACGTTCCAGAGTTAGAAAAAAAGTTACAATTTTTTTTTTACGAACGATCCTTATCACCTCTCGTTGAAACCATGAGAGCTCTCGCGAAGCTTATCCCGCAATCAGCTAAGCTACGAGTCGAGAGAAAGACGAGGGGAACGAACGACCCTACAAGCCCTTTACTAAAGAAAACAAGTCGATTAACACTTAAAAAACCATCTTGAATGAGTACAACCACTTGCAAGTAATTCATCGAGATTTTTCGAAATTTTCCCATTCAATAGCTTCATGGTTAATTATAAAATAATTCTCTAATTATCGATCACCGTTACACACAAATTAGAGCTGCTCTATTTTCACACGATTCCTCGTTAATCTTCAACGAGTCTTGAAGGAATCTATAAAAAGAAGTAAGCTCGATTAATTAAGAGACGATTAATTAGCGGGTAGCCTCGCTCGTGAAAATCACAGCTTGGCAGAATATTTCGCGGCCAATACCTCGTTTCTCTCATGGTTCATAAATATTGAACGAATGTTCTACGCCCTCGAACAAGGATCTGGTTCGTTTAAATAATGGATGCTTGCACGACGTGAGAAAAACGTGCTTTAGAAGTTCGCTTCCAAGGGCCATGATAAATGCGAATTCCACGCGAACCACGCCAAGATCGATCTTCTTATCGAGAAATTATTTTTCCACCTTTTCTCTTCCTCTTGTAACATTCCCGTCGGCTCGGCGATTCTTCGCGCGAACGTTCGAATTTTTTCCTCCCGGGTATTTATTCAAGAATTAACATAGCTGTGTCAATTGGCCGGATCGAAAGATAGGCGTGAAAAATGCGTGACACACGTTCTGTGCGACGCGAAATCCAGCTTGCCGCGAAACCGACAAACATCGCCATCCACGTGGAACGGAAGGAAGATTTATCGTTGCCTAAAAGCATCCGTGTTATGCCCGTAGTTAATTATCGCCCTTAATTAAAGGTCGACGCGAGGAATTTGCTGCGGAAGATGAAACGTTTCTATAACAGCCTTCTCCCGACGATTTATTCGAAATCTTTTCATTTATTCTTTATTTTCAACGAGTATCGTTAAGAGAGCAATCGCGCCAAGTTCGATTTATTTATTTTAAATCCAATCGTCGAAGCGAGACATCAACAAAACGCGTGTCCACCTTGCGAGGTATCGGGGCAAAGATTCGTTAGCCGGTCGAACGACGGTATTTATACCCAGGGTTTGCTACAATTTCCAAGTTGGCAGCGACAATTAAACGCGGAAGAAAGCGAAATAACCGAGGGACATTGCGGAGGGCGGAAAAAATCCAGCTGGAATTAATATACTCCCGTTTATACTTCGTACATGACGTCGAACAACGCTTCAGGACTGTTAAATGAAACAGAAAGAAAAAGAGTTTCTCCTTCTCGACGGTCGATCTTTCTTATTCAACCGTTAGTTATAGAACCATCCATTTTTATACCGCGATATTTGGCAGCAACAGTGCTACCGGCGCTCGTACAACAATGTTATAAATCTACGTCACACGGTTACATAAATACCCGCGTTCCTTAAATTATCGTAACCTGTACAGAGCTGTTCTAATAATATCGACGAGTTCTAATGATTGGTAATCCTGATATAATATCGGTACTTCGTATTTTCGTTCAAGTTCCTTGATTGAGACTTCGCTTCTGCTCCGTGTTCATTTCTTATTTCGAACAGCGTTGCAAATTTTCGTCAATGAAAACCGACGGTACGGTATATACCTCTAAAATTAGAGGCAACGTGTTGCCGCGCAACTTGGACGCAAAGTGAAAATGTTATCGCGTCCAAGAAAGCGCAACGTCTGCCAGAATAGGATATTTTCGTTTGCACCAGCGTTTTATCGAACGTACAACGTGACAGAACGTACGATTTACGATCGATACGGGTTGAACGGATAAAATATAAGAAAGTGATCAAATAAAAATATAGCCGAAAGCTGTCAGAGTTAAGGAACGTTTAACGAACACGTATCCATATGAAATGAATCGGTGTGTCAGCATCTCCGAATCGTTCGACGATCTAATATCTTTCTATTTTTCTATCGCGTTCAAAGAGTCAGAAATAATAATCAAAACGTGCCGGTTCCCCTTGCCCTTGTTCCTCTTCCATCCAATCGAGTAAAAGGGAAGCCTCGCTTTTACCATCGCTTCCGTTCAAAAACTCGTCCGTCTCGATATCCATCAAAATCGCTGGCGGTTTCGACGAAAAATCCAGCAACCAATCAAACGCGATCGCGTTCGAGCTTCTTCCATCTCGATTCGCCCCCTTGCCCCGAAATCATGGCCGTTTTAAGCTTGTTCCTCGAGTTAAGGCACTCTCCATTTCTCCCGTGGCACGTGGCCGACGCCATTTATTTATAAATACCAATGCTACCGCGGGCATACAACGGCGGTTCGTGCACGTGTGTTGGTGCCAATGGACGAGGATGGCCGTGCGAGCGCGTAAGACTCGACGCGTAAACGTACGATCGCTCTTACAAGCGAAGAGAAACACAACAGTTTGACCTCCTATTAACCTGAACCGAGTCTCCTTGCTAATAAATGGAATTCTTGAACCTTTCACGCCCCGGCGATAAATCGCGCCCGCGACTTTCACGAGCTTCCGACCTCGTGTCGCGACCTGCTGGCCCCTCATCGAGAACTTTCAGGCAGCTCGAATAACCCGGGAAAGTATTTTTCTTTTGGATGGAAATTTCTTTCGAAACTCGACCACTCGGTTGAAAAAAAAAAAAAAGAAATTGAAAGAAGGGAATTTTCTCCTCTTCGTTTTTACTCGGATCGAAGCATGTGCGTATTTAACAACCCCTTCGTGTTCGCAGAGCGTAGTTCCACAGCGGATTGCCTTTCGTTGATAAAACCGGCGTCACCTACTTTGTAAACTACCGTCACTTCCGTTTTTTCGAGCTCCTTGCGTCACGGCTGATTGTGTGGCCGTGCGAGGGTAATCGTTACAGTTTTAGATGAGTCTTTTTTTACGCAAACTATCTTTCCCTCCCTGCCGCTGGTCGGTTAATTGAGATATCTCGAACGGATCGTCCTTTCGCTTACCGATCGATTCGATTGACATTCGATTGACTTGGTTCGATTACGTTGGGACAGACAGATGAGAGAGGAGCGAGGTCAGGTGCGAAATCCGACCTGGTTGCGTGGCTAGGTAAGCGAGAGAGCGTCGGTGACGTTCAGGTATCGTACGAGAGAAACAAACGGTCGAGAGGGACAGGTCCGTGGGGTAGTTGGAGACGATCTGGTGGAAGCTGCGGACCGAAATACACTAGCACGGCCAATTCTCACCAGCACACGTACAATGTACATTTCACGTGCGAGCAACCACCATCTTAGCACAGTGGCCGCGCTATTTCAGGAGGGCCAGCCAGTGCCATGTAGCGAAACAGGATCGTACAAATGCTTCTGTTTACCCGTGGTCATTTCGACTGTAATTAGGGATGGGATCAACATCGATCCCTGTCGATTACAATAAGAAAATTTCATTAGGATCTCCCTAAGTTCTCTTAAAAGCAAAGGCAAACACTGGAAGGCTCTTTTCTTGATACTTAGCCTTAAAGAAATTTACACTGCACCTAGGTGTACATACCTATGGGAACACTAATATTTGAAGAAACGATTTCAAACATCTGCGATCAATTCTTATCAGTTTAGGCTACTGGAACGAGAATGTTACGCGAGACGGGAAAAAATGCAGACACAGCCAACGATAAATTGTTGGATAAACAATATTTTTAGCACGAGTGAAATGAAACTTCATACAGCTCGATCATCGAGTTGCTTCACGAATGACGGACATAGGCCAAAGAAATAACAAAGCAGGGGTTAAGCATCGTGAACCTTGACGAGTCTTGCTTTCCAGTCGATGCGATGAAACAAAAGGATAATTCGATGAAAAGAGAAAACTCGGGGTGGAAAAGAAGTTGGAACAACGAGAAAGCACGAAATTCGATGCTCGCCGGTGGAAGGTATCCCGCGAAGTGGAACAAGCCTGCCACGGCCAGAGGAAAATTCAATAACCGGCAAAGGTTTCCGCGCCAAACGAAACAGACGACGAGCAGACGAACCGTCGTGAAATTAGAAGCTCGACAATAATTAATCTGGGTCATCGGGAGCGAATCGATAGGTGGCCGTTTTTCGTCACGCTGTCACCGTCTGCATCGAACTCGTTAAACGTCCAGAGACATTGAGACATCGTCGAACGGACGTTTTTCTATCGAGATTTTTCGAAAAGACGGTCAACGGTTGACCCGAATAGCCTCGACTGTCCGTCGAGCGGTTTTCCTTGCGATTTTAATCTCCTGCTTCTACCCCAAAAATCTCTCTGATAATAACTTGCCTCAAGCTTCGAATTTCTTTGACCGTCTCACAGTGTCAAGGGGATGAAATCAAAGACGAATCTCTCACGATTGCTTAAACTGTACAAAATTTCGTTGAAATCTTGTCGAAAGATTTCTGTAATTTGGACGAAGGTTAAAAGCTTCAATGACACCGTCAGTGAAAAGCGTGAAAATTTCAGTGGGGAAAGAATTAGAAACGTCGAGAGGGTAATTCGTTCAGAAGTAAGATGAATCGAAGAAGAAGAAGTAAGTAAGTAGAAGGTGGAGGCGCGTTTAGATGCGATTTACGGCGGTGCAATTTCGCGAAGCCGGCTCTCCTTTCGCATCGGCAGCCGAAGCGTGTCGAGAACCACGGCGTGACCCACTTGCTTAAACGCTGGCGAAATAATATTCCGCTTGGAAGGGAGTACGCGGTCGTTTCCATATGTAAGTACAGTCGGCTGCAATAATGCCGTCCGCAGACTCCATTTTCCTAACCCTCTGTCTCTCTTACTCTTGCCCTTTTCCGAAACCAGGCTGCCACCACGATCGATCAGAAGAGACGAGTCGCTGCCGTTGTTCGTTTCTCTTAACGGACCTTACCAAACGGATAAATCATGGAAATTTCTTTTTACCCTTACACGGAAAACAGTGTTCCATTGTACAAGCTTAGAATCCAAGGTACGGAACGTGATGTTATGTTGTATACCTTCAATGACCAAGCACACAATGGAAGAAATCAAGATTCTTTGGGATAAACAACGTTCTTCCGTAGTGCATATCAATCAGATTTTTCCTCGAGATATCCATTCGATGGAAATCCTTTGAAAAGAAGCAATTTTTCGACGAAGAACGCGACCATCCGATGGGAATGCACCGTTGTACATACGAATGGAATTCAACCGAATGCTGCTTTGTGAATAGTATAAAGGGAGAGATGCACCGTGAATGTGCAATGACAAACGGCGATGCATCTCTGTTGTTATTGACCGAATAGAAGAGACTTTGATGATTATCGTTTGCCAAATGATGCAATGAAAACGTTTCCGAAAGACAGCGATTTGCTTTAGCTTTTAACCCCTGCTGAGTTAAAGAATAAAATTCTCTGAAACACAAGTCCCTAACGGAATCAATGATTTGGTCAGAGTTTCCATATTTTCCTCGCCAAGTCGAGATGGTTCGGATAGAATCTACACTAGGAAGATCACATTTCTAACCAAGTATTCTCTGACGAATCGCCATGGATGGGTTGCATTCGGCGATAAGTCGCATTGTTTTCGCGAAAAGGCGACCGAGTTTGAAAATGTGCCGCGTGAGTCACGCGTAACACTCGCGCGGTCTCTCTTCAGGGATGGAATTACCCTGGGGAGACGCGTGCGTGGGTGAGAGCTCCTCTTCTTCGAAAATGTAAATTCCACATCGATGAGATACCGCAGACCGTTTGCAGACCACCGATGTAACCGGATGGCTGATGATCGTAAAAAAAGAAAAAGAAAAAACGGGTCATTAAAGACCGCGAGGCGTTTCGTGGAAGAATTTCACGTTTCGTTGAATATTCGCCACCGACCGTTCCTATTTTCCTCGCTTTTTAACGAGACAATTCCTCCACCATTCTGCGACGAGGACTCGCGATTACCTTGAAACCTGAATTTTATTTCGTCCGCACTAGAGCTTCCACCGTTCAAGAATTACGAGCATCTCGTGAATTAAATCGCAAAGCTGTCGTTTCACACCGATGTCGCGTCAAGAATAATAGAATTAAGTTTGAAAGTGAATTGAAATTTCAATATTTGTGGATAATTCCTGGTACCGTACTAACGAGACGACGATGCTTTTATAGGGACGTACCAGGGACAATGGTGCCGTGGAATGAGACACGGTTACGGGGTCAGGGCAAGTGCACCGTTCGGTTTGGCCAGCCATTACAAGCCATCGAAGCAAGTCAGGGCGTCCTTAACGTCGTTGAGGAGCGCGGATGGCGGGGGTGCAGCTGCGCCGACACCGGAACCAACAGACAGGAGGGATCGTCGCGTCGACGACAGCAGGGGTGGTTTTGTTTTGAAAGCTAGGAGCGACGATCCTCCCGCGCGCAGAAAGAGTCTCACCGAGAAGTCTTTGAAGAAAGGCATCCTTTCAGTAAAGTATCTTTTCAATCCCGCCAATGAACCAGCCTGGCGAAAATGTTTTACTCGTCTGGTACCCATCCACTTATCCATCTGATCACTTATCCTCGCGCATTTTCGCCAGGGCATGGTTTGATGTTCTTCCAAATTAAAGCGCAATTTCGAGCAAAAGTTTGAGAGACAATTGTGATTTTAGGGTCTGAAGATTCGGAAACAGAGGAGTACCGGTGACCTGGAGAAACGTGGCACTACCGGTGGCGGAAGTATTAGAAGCAACGCCAGCTCGGCTTCCTGGATGTCGACGGAGAGCTCGCAAAGCCAAGCCTCGGCGTCTGTTCACACGGACAGCAACGCGTCTTTTGTCATCGAGGTGAGTATATTAATGAATTATCATAGAATAAATGCTTCGATAGCCTGATCGATCTGGGAAACGAGTTTCTAAACGCATTCTTTCTTGACGTAAGAAGACACACATGTTTCCGTAGGACGAGCAAATGGACGCGTCAGTAACGGAGACGTACCTTGGCGAGTGGAAGAACGACAAGAGGACAGGTTTCGGTATCTCGGAACGAAGCGACGGGCTGCGATACGAGGGCGAGTGGTTCAACAATCGAAAGTACGGTTACGGTGTGACCAAGTTTCGCGACGGCACCAAAGAGGAAGGCAAATACAAGAACAACGTGCTGATCACCAGCCAGAAAAAGAAGCACCTGTTTCTAATCAGATCGGCGAAGTTTCGCGAGAGGATAGAGGCGGCGGTAAGCGCGGCTCAAAGGGCCAGTAAGATCGCTCTTCAGAAAGCGGATATCGCGATCTCGAGAACGGCTACAGCTCGAGGAAGAGCCGAGTTGGCGGACATCGCGGCGGAGCACGCGAGAGAGGACTCGGAGCTGGCCCAACAGACGGCGAAGCAATTCGCTCCGGACTTTCGGCAGCCTGGCCTGGAACGGTTGCGGAACAGGGAGATACCCAAGTACGTGCCACCGCCCCAGGACACCGTGCCAGGAAAGAGTATCCTTCATAAAACGGGCAGCGTAGATCAGCCAGGTAGCACGCCCATGAAGAGTTCCGCCTCGGCTGCGGAAGCCACGTCTACGACTACCACCTCGGCCACCTCCACCGCCAGTAACGTGATGCAATCCATCAGGAGAGCGAGCATGAAACCGCAGACGTCCAATCAGCTGCCGCAGAATCAGTTGCCACAAAATCAACTGACTCAGAACGAAATACCTAATCAGGTGACCCCTGCTCAGTTGGTCAATCAGCTGCCCATGAGTCAGTTGAACCAGACCACCATGGGTGCTCAGAATCCCTACCAGACACAGTATCCTCAGTCGATGGCTCAGAATCCTGTTCAACAGTATCCTAACAGTATACCGAATCAGTATCAGCAAGCGAGCCAATTCCAAACCGGTCAGTACGCTCCTCAGAATCAGTATCCTGGCCAAAGTAGCCCGTACAATCAGCCGCCGTATCAAGCTATCAACCCGCCACAGGTTGATCAGTACTTGTATCAACAGCAACAGCCACTAGGGCCACAGGGCTATCAGAACGTGCAGGCTTATGCTAATCAACAGGTGATTACTTTAATTGCATCCTTGTTCCTTAACAATAATTCAATTTCATGAAGATTAATGAAACGTCGGGATTAATGTTGATTTTTTTTCAGACAACAGTACCGAATCAATATGGGCCAGGTCAGATGAATCAATACAATTCTCAGCAGCTGTATGGACAGCAACAACAACCACCGCCTCCGCAACATCAACAGACGCAAATTCAACAACAATATCAACCCGACGGTGTCGCAGATGCGCAACGACCACCGAGTTCCACGAGTATACGAAGAAACAGCAGGGTTCTTAGTCCCCAGGATCGACCGGGCACCATCGGGCAAACGTTAAACGACAGGTCTTGAATTTATCGATTAAAACTGAAATCCTAGTGGTTTTAGTGACTGGGATTGTTGAGATGATATTTACTGATATTCTAATTAGTCGAAAATCATCTCGATTAAAATCAGGTTTTACAAACTTCTTTCGCCGATTCGATCGATACTGACCGATCGGTTTTACAGGCTAGATCATTACAAGAGGCCGCCCAGTCGTGATAGTTCGGTAGATCGTTACGCTAGAGCGCATTCCCGGTTGACTGGATCGAGACAGCCATCCATTGATAAAACCGTCACGAACCCACCCCAGGACATCCTCGACAGGTGATTAAAAACTTCTCGATATTTTAATCGGGCTTAACCCTTCTACGAATACAACGGAGAGTTACAGAGGTCTTCGAAACCTTTATCTACTTCAACGAAGATAGAAATCTCGATCGAAGGGATGTAAATTTGTTGAACAATTAAATGTAGGTCAACGAGAGCACCAAGCGCGATGCGATCAGGTACACCGTTGAATGGATCGGTGGTTGGAAGTGGTACAGCGACGCCGACGTACGCCGCCTCGACTTCCAGTCAATTCGAAGGGGCGCTTCTGAAGAATCGTAACCTTGGACAAGACATTTTGCCGAGTCAAGGTCAGCCTAAACGTACGGAAAGCCTGTACGTAACACCGGGACGAGGACCGACCGTATCCGGTGGCGCAAGTGGTGGCGGGAGCGGCGTATCGAAGGTGAGTCCTCCTCTTTTATCTACTTATTATCTTTCACATAGATATTATTACATTCGCATATTCCTCTCTTTCTTTCTTACTCTCTATTTGTCACGCGAATATCGTCATCCTTGCACTCAAGCAACCGGGCTCCGAGGAGAAGCCGTGAAACTTTTTGGATCTCGATTGATTCCCTAAATCAATCTTTTCCCAATCTTTTTATTTCTCTGAACAGACCGTGTACAGCATCAACGGAGATACAATGGAATGAATTTAAAAAATAGATTGTATAAAATATTGACATATACATCTAAGTTATGTACAATTTAATGTATCTTTCAAAGGAACACCGCTATGCACTAGATTTTATAAGAGATTCAAAGATCCAAATTGATTCATGACTCTCTTATCAGCCTGGTTCCCCCTGTATAGCGTACATCATTTGCGAGTCTGTTTTCACCAAGTCTCCCGATTCGTGAAACTACATCATCGCGAGAACCGGAAACTGCTTGGCGAAGGATTCTCAATTTTTTCGTCGAAACGCGTCGAAAACATCGTTAGACTTTAAACAAGATAACAATGTCTGTTATTCGCGAGAAGATTCCGAGTTTACAGTGAAATATCTTTGGTGAAACGTGATCGTTCAACAGCGAAACCATCAGTCCAACAATTCCATCAGATTTTCTATAATAATTCTATTCCTCATTTCACTCTGCTTGCTCGTTAGTCGCCTATCAATCAATGGTTTAAACACCGTCCAGTTTTACTTGTATAGTGAACAACCTAACAAATTAGGTAAGCGAAATAGACAGCAGTCCCTTTAATTTCCACCTGTTAATCAACGACTTCGAGCGCGAAACGCAGGAACATTAGGCAAAGTTCCTTTTTCTTTTTGATCCCTTTCGATCATCCCTATGTTTAATTAAATAATACGTGTCCCAATGGTAGTCCCAACAATTCCAACCAGGTTCTTACTATCTCTGTACCTTTTCTTTTTGTCGATTTGTTTGTCTGTGTAACTGTGTGGCATTTTGTGCTGTGTTCTGTGCATGCCATCCCAGGACGCAGGCCGGACGGTCCCCGCCTTCGCCGCAGCGTCCAAGGGCCGCGCAACCCTCTGAGTATAAGTATTATAATAATATGTACACAACCGGAAACACAAACATACCTACATGTGCACCTAACGCAAACATATACACACACGCACACGCACACTGCGATAGAATATCGAGAAAAATCGTTTCGTGTTTCGTCACGAATCAGAACAATTTAAGATTGGCTATCGATAGAGAGCAGACCTTGGATTTTCGAATGAAATTAAGAATATCCACTCGAGATATTGATATAATAATCTATACTAAAGATAGGGATAATTTAACCCTCGAACGATGACGGACGAGTTAATTATAACCCAGATTTACAAAAGGAGTATTCCAGTTTTTCGTTGAAGGGAAAGATAAATCGAAAATTAATATTTTAAACGGGCCGAATCATCAAAGTAAACTTTGCCTTCGTTCAAAAATCCTTGGTCTATCCGAATCAAACAGTTCCCTATAATTTCTCGAGGCTCGATGAACATTCCAATGAATTCACTTCGAAAACACGCATTCCAATTACCTGATACAGCCAGCGATCGGTGTCTCTGTCCAACATTTCGACGATTTCAATCTCGCAAAGAGATTCGATCAATCGTATAACTCGTTCGATCTCTGAACGAACTCGACTCGTTTCATGTATAAAGTCACGGTTTACACGAGGCGACGTGTTAACGGGAACAGAGACCGGAACCGTTGTTTGGTGCGCGTCAAAGAGTAAAATATTTTCAGATCGGCACTTTAGTCTCGACGAACAGCGCGTGCCAGACACCGGAAGCTTTTCACCGTAAGTCTATCGTGACTCGGTTAACATTCCATTGAAAGATGAAATACAGAAAAATGCAAACTGTAACGTAGAGAAATTGTTTAACGGACCATCGAATTAACGATGTGAAAAATTACAACCCGTTGATCCATCGAATGGTTACGCGTTGTAAGACGATCGGTCAAACTTTCAAATTTCATTTTTCATTTTACCTTCTGTTTTCTTTCCTTCGCGCAAAATTTAACGTACCAGTCACTGATAGCCTCGAGACAGTGAACGCGTTAATTGTTACTTTGATCCAAGCTATAGCTTAACCCTGGAACGGCGGAGCCTGGGTCAGTGATAACCCAAACCTACAAACCGTATACAATGATACGCGAATCGAAGTTGGACACAGAAAAGTCAGACAAATTTAAATCGGGCAGAAAATTCAATTTATATCACTGTTGACGCAGTGGTCCTTCGATCAAGGGTTAAATTCTGTCATCCCGTGGCAATTCATCGATGATCCGAGTACCATTAGTATAGTTCGAAAAGTGTATCGCGGTTGAAATTGATTTCAATTTCACTTGATTTTTCTTACCAGACGAATCGTCGCCACGGTTTTCGCAAATTTTATTTCCAAACAGAGATGTCGAAATTTTCAAAGTGTGAAGACACTCGTACCTGGTCGTAGATTGTTCACTAGCTCTACCGTGTAGATAATTCGCGCTGAAGATCGATAGACGGTCAACCCTTTCATCCTTGAATCGAATATTTCAAATTGGAAATTTGGAAACGCTAAGAAAAGGAAGAGTAAATATTTTTTCTCGAGATTGAAAGGGTTCAAGTCGAATCCGGGCATTGAACGAAACGAGGCAACGTTCTATCCGTCTTCTTGTCAGATACAGAATTATTTTTCTATACGAGAAGCACAATAGACGTAGCGTAATGGATGAACAAATATTTATGAGAGTTTTAACGGACGACGAGTGGTGATGGACTGTGCTTAATTTGTCGTCGGTATTGCGATCCGTTTCATCGATCGACTGTTAATTCAATGATACAATGATTTTCGTGTTGCTTAATCCTTACTCGGTCAAGGTGATTCAAACCCAAGACGACTCGCACGCATACTTTTCTTTTCAATCATGCATAGATCGTACAATTTGAAAACTCTTTTTATCAGAAATTGTGGAGCACTGTTTAAGATACGATCGCAATATCGAAATGGAGGAAAATTCACCTGAATACCACGGGCTTTCGCGCCGATCAAACGATCGGCCGATTATTTGCTATGATTCCCATCGTCTTTCTTTCTTCCTCCACCACGTCAAAGTAGTCTTCTTCGAGAACTCGAAGATGGACGAAAACGACGAGCACCCATCTAAAGAGGTTACTTTGAAATCACTGATTCACCAACTATCTGGTTAAAGGACAAGGGTTAACATTGTCTGTAAAATCTGGTGTTGGTTTCAATGTAACCCCGTCTGAACACATGCACAGAAAACGATCTTCGATTCACCAAATTGCACGGTGTTACGTCCATTAATTGATTGAAGTAACGTGATGATGATGATGATGATGATGTTAACGTCCATTAATTAAGCGATTCGAGGGATTCGAAAGGTAAGGTTCACGCGCGGTGTGGAGGCGGGGACCGGTTTTTCTTTTTCCACCAATCATATATCGCATATATTGTCTCTCCAATTTTGTTCTGTGACAAGCTTCGAACCCTACAACGAAGAAACCCTAATCCCCTTTTTTTTCAAATTCGAAAGTCTCTCTTCCCTGTTCGTCAGTGTTAAAATTCGTTCTCCGTCCCTTAATACGTACACGAAAATCAACCCCTTTACCTTGTTCCACGTTTCGTGACTTCGAACGAGCAACAGGATAATAATCTTCACCCTCCACCTCCACGCCGCTTGTTTTCTTCCTGTTTTTTGATCAGAAACATTATTTTTCTAACGCATGTTTCTATATGACGTAGCGTCACTCTATGAAGTCTATATATATAATGATAATATTGTACCAGTTCCACAGAATGGGATGTACACGTTATGTATATACACACACATACCAGATACCCATATATTATATATATATTTCGTAGAAGTTTAAGTACGAGGAGATACGTAGTGCGAAAATAATCAATTAGCTGGCAATACTGTAATAAAATGAACGACGATGGTTCACCATTTCGAGATCCTTTCGTATGCTTCGTTTATAAATGTCTAAGAAAAACTTTTCTTCATTTTTATTTAATGTAAGTAAAATTAGCTGAGGTGTGCTGGTACCCGAAATTCGGGGTCGTTTATAAAACTTTTTAAACAAATCATCTTTGAAATCGAGCTTAGGTACTCAATAATTTTAGGTACCCTCACGTTCCTAGCGTTTATAGAAAGTTTCAAAATCCTGACTCGTCATTTCGAGAACTGGCACACTCCAACAAAATTAGACGTTTCAACGACACGATAGATATTAATGTTCTTTTTCTTTTTTTTACGTTATTCCTCGAAGAGGTTGATCAGCGTCAGTGAACAAGCACAAAACGTCGGTACCAAATGTGCATTACTAAACCCGTGAAAATAATACTACTCGTGTGCATTAGGTACGACCCAACACACATTCACACAAGGTATTAGATCTCTATTTTAATCGCTTAGTTATTCACAAGTACAATTACGAACGCCTTTGGTGCGCCACGTTGAATTTCCCTAATACATACACGTTTTTTAACGATCCAAGAGTTAATGCCAACGTATTTTACGACGACGTGCGTTCAAAGCACTTCTTTCGACGAAACATAATAATAATGAAAAAGAAACATTACCTAATTCTTAACACGTTGCTCAAGGTATAAGGTCGAAGTGTAATTAAGAATTTTTACGGGAACCTTTTTAACTGTTTCTAAGCGAACAAAATAACAGATCACGAGCTTTTTTACATGACGAAAGGGAAAGTGGAGGAAACAGCAGTCGGAAAATTTTTATGAAATATCTTACAATTTGTCTGTTCAACGTGGTCGCAATTGTACCTCAACAACGGTCGTGCCTAAATAAGTGAGCGAATTAAGAGTTCGATAACGAGGATCGAATGAAACCTGGAATCTTTTTCGACAGGGAACGAAAATAATTTTGAGGGCGTAGCTCGGTTGGAATTGAGTCTACCCCAAGTTCCTTGACCGTTCGAACCTATTTTTTATGCGAAATAACAGTCGGGGTTTGTTCGAGTGCCAAGCTTTTCGAAAAGTGTCTTTCCTCGGGAGCCCGTTCTTGCGACACGCGATTCAACTGGGTATCGCGCAAACAAATGAAATTTGATCATTTTCTAATTGTCGATCGATTTTCTGCGCCAGTACAGCCGACATTTTGGTACTGTGCAGGATTAAAAAGTAATCACGAGTTTTATTTTACAAAATGTTCCAAGTTTTATTTTATAAAAAATATTAGTATATCACGTTGTTCGCGATAAAATGAACATTTTATCATTCGAAGACAGTGAAGAATTTTCATTTACAACAATTTGGAATATTCTATGCGCGACGAGATGCTCAAATTTCGTTTGCAATGTACTCAACGAAGCGATAGAAACGATTTAGAGAAGACATTGAACGAAGAGTATAACGTAGAAGGAGATACGTATTTTAATATCGAGAAAAACGAGTCGTAGTGTTGTATTTAGAAAGAATCAACGTAGAACGATACACGCGTAAAGGTACACGTATGTATGTACTTCCAGGTTGCATTTCGAGGAACGATTTCGAAGGGTCGCGTCCCTTACGTTAATTAAACAACGATGTTAAAAAAACGTTGGTTCGATGTATTGAGTGTGTATTTATGTATATGATGTAAAAGCTGTTATTGGCCGACAGATTAAAAGCATGTCGATTAGGAGGACTATGTGGTATCTGAAATATTGCTAACCTCGACCATTTGCTATTTCTTTTTTTTCTTTTTTTCTTTTTTTAATAATGTTTAGGAAAATAGTATAAAATTTATTATATTCGAATGAAAAAAAATATTAAAGCTCGAAATCATACGTTGGGTGAGCAAAGATCCAAGGGTTAAAGGCTGAAAAACAATTCACTGGGAACTCGAGGAGAACACGAGAAATCTTATCGTGTGCTGTACTTTGCGTAACAAAGTAAGCTCGGTTTAATTGGACATGACGGTCGTGCCAAGAAACGCGTAAATTGACGGCGCTGGGTCTGCACTCGTCCAGACAATAACGTATTGGCGTGAAAACAACGAACGATATTTTTGTAGCTGGGTTCGCGAGAACGGACGAGAAACACGAATTCCTAAACGGCATTGTTAATGGCCTCGCTTACGCTATTCGTTTCCGAGCACAATGGCTCTTATTCGCTCATTTTTCTATCGTAAAAGTTCACCATTTATTTTTATTCGACCATGGAAAGTTGCTTTTGCTTCCTATCGACAGACACGATGTTTCATCGACCAACACATCGGTCCAACAGAAATTACAAAACATGTGATATTTTCTTCCTATGTATACGTAATTCGGTCTCTTACGAATCGATATATACACGAAACGTAAACAAGAAATCTGCAATGCAAAACGTGCCACAACGAAGCCTCTAGAACGTCATTTGCACATTTATGATCGATTGTATCCCAGTCGATTTGTATGACAGGACGACCGAGTCAACGTCCCTCCTCGAGGAATTCATTCCACCGTAAATTAGCTATGTAAACCAGCTGGTCGAGACGAGTAGGATAGAAAATTCCGGATATCCGTTTGCTCGACAAAGAATCGAAGAATCGAGCACTTCATGATAATTCAGAAGAGGAAAGAAATTGTTAGAAAAAGATAACGGTTGAAAGGAAAGAAAAAGGCGGCAAAGATTTGTCGTGACGGTTACCTCGCACATTGATAAGACACGGGTCGAGAGATCACGGTAATAAAATACACTGGTGAAATGAGTATATCGCGCCGATTAACAAGGCTAATTAGTGCTGCACTGTGCACGGATGAGCTTAAAATTCGACGATTAATCGGTCGACTGTCGAAAGCAAACATTCGACACGGTTAAAGTGCTCATTTTGAATTACAAAATAGGCCGGACGCGTCGCTGAGGTTATTTTATGAGAGAAATTAAAATGATTCATTTGAACAGCTCGTCGATATTCAATTAGGTGGCATGTAAAACACCGAATTTTTGAAGAAATTATAATTTAACGCCATTAATGGAGAAGGTTATCAACTATGTACTTTCTAAACTCCAAAGACAAGTACCGTGCGTCGCCGACCTTCCGGCAGAAAAACAATTCTGTATTGAAACAATTGAATGCTTGAAAAGATGATGTCTGATATCAATATTCGCAGAAATATCGATAACCTTTAATTAACAATAAGTAATATCTGAACGCAATTAATTCAAGAACATAAAACATTTACCGAGAGAGGAAAAAAATAACAAGTTTATGTAGTGCTTATCACTATCAATTTTTTTTTTTTGTTTCAACATAAGAGAAACTGAGTCAAATTGAGACGCAATGAAGCAAACAGAAAACGCAAATGAAGAGATAACCGAGGCCCATTTTGGCGTGGCGAGGATCGAGCACAGAATTCTCGAAAACCTCGACGAATTTATTCGCATGCCAACCACGTGAATCAGACAGCCGCGAATTGCAGGTTCGACTTTATTTGCGCAACGATATTTCCGGTCGCGTTTCGACCGTGAACGATCCCCGATGATTCTCGCCTTAGCATCGCTTCTCTTTCCACCATCTTTACCGTGTTGCATAAACTCTACACGATTCTTCGTTTAAGCCTTCCATTAATACCGAACGATTTACCTTCTGATCGAATGAATACGTTATTTTTATTTTATAACCGAAGCTATATAATTTTTTATCCATTGCACTCGACTGGTTATAAAACGCGGATCGTTCGTACAAATTATAATTCTTGTGAAATCCTTCACTAATTATCAATTACTAAATGATGAGATAAGAAATTTTTCCGTTTCCGATAGTGAATATAAGAAATATGTTAGAAAGGGTAGAAAAGGTTGAGAAATATCAGGAAGTTTGTTAATTTCCATTGAATCGAATCCCGTTCAAAGATCGCGCGGACGAAAATAAACGAGCGGTTACAGCGGCCCGAAAAATCCCAAGTTCAATGCTGAAATGAAAACAAACAGTTCTGCTGTTCGTTCGGGTAGCGAAGTGTCGGTCGTAAACGGCTCAACATCCGGTCACCAAAATGCCGGGGCTCGACTAAAAATACCGATCGATACCGAGCGTCCGTTGTGTTCGATAGCGACGGATTCTCTTCGTGGATACCTAAAGTACAAAAGCTAACACGAAGAAAACGGTCCAACGACAAGCTGTAATAAATCAACGAGAGAACCGACAGGATCGACGATTCTCTGGCATCGACGTCGCCAACGGTACACGGCTGACAGCGTCGGGACGCGTTACTAGCCGATGCTATTTCGACGTGAAAATAGTGGGGCGTCTCTCTATTTCGGTCGAACGAGCCAGGGCCGTTCAGTCTGCGGCCTAGCTTCCTCACCAGGAGGCCACGAATCCGAATTTCCTTACCTTATCGTCGTGTTCTACAGAAAAAATCATTTTCCGTCCATGATTTTTTAAAGAAAAAAAAAAAAACAGAAAAAAAAACAAGCAAAATCATCCGGAGGGAAGGAGAGAAACTTTGTTCAATTTAAGAAGAAACGTGACGAGGAACACGATCAAAATGTTCAGAGATTGTCCGTGAAAGTTTGAAGTATCCGCTGGTGTTTCGAACGAGTTCTTTGATTTTTTTCAAGAAAAGGATCTTCCTTTTCTCGAGATGTTGTGGTCGGAACCGGATGAGGAAGAAGAGGCGCTACTATGCAGCCCTGCTCTCATGGCCAGGCGAGCCTCGGAGTCGTGGATAGTGTCACCTCCCGTGGAGGTACGACTATTGTATCCTCCATGACTCAGATTTCAATTTGCTTTATACGCATATAAATCTACCAATTTATGGCTTCACCGTCGTGTCAATCGTATACGAATGATCGTATACGATAGAATCTGTCGTCCATTTTATAGGGACAATCGCTTTGACGTGTGCACAATGTTTGTCTAAGAAAAGCAGGTCAAGGATCTGCTGTTACCTAATTCTAATTTTCATTCGTAATTACACGCGATAAGTCATTGCTCGGGTAGAAAGGTAAACGCACCCTAATGGTAGAACTTTCAGTGATTTTCGTGCAGTTCAAAGTGTTGAAAGACAGTCGATTATTATTTGAAATGTAAGAGAGGTAGATAAAAGATTCGCGAAGATAAACGCGAATGAAATCGCTGGCTAAGTGAAGTTTACTAATAAGAGCATCGAGAATGAAAGTAAGGCTTTTCCAGTCAGACATGACGGAACGTTATCGGTGCAATTGAGAGCGTATCAAAGGAAACAGCCTCGAAACCTCGGAACGGGGATTCAACGACCCGTATCGAAAGATACAAGAAGAAAATAAGACGAGCCTCGCGATCGAGGCTAATTAACGGTATCGGCAAAAATTATCGCCGAAGGAAGCAGGGGCGCCGCGTCGGTCTAATTTTACGCCAACTGAAACGCGGATAAGTTAAGCGAGCGAAAGATAATCGCTAGCTCGCTTTTACTCCAACGTTAATAAATAAAGCTTATCGCTTATTTCTTAAGAAAAATCTCTGTTTACGATTAGTCTATTCTGAACGTCTCAAGTTTCCAACGACATATCCAAGAAAATCGTTTATTCGATCACCTTCCCCTTGGCCGTGAACTTTCAATTGTTTATTCGATCGAATAAAAATCATGCAAGTTAAAGACATCGCGAAAGGTCAATCAGATTGATACCAATGCACACGCTCGAGATGATCTCAACCGTTTCCTTATCGGTTTCTCGGAAGATGGGAGAAAAATCAGTGTCGAAGGTCAACGCATCTAGCATTCCCGGCCTTTGCATCATTATTACGCGCGATTACGAGGCGAGGTTGCGCGTTTTGGAACTGGTCCAAGGATTCCTTGTCTTCCTCCCCTCGATCTCTTCTTCACTCTGCCTTCTTCAAAACTGTGGAACTAATGAACGCGTAAACGTCCGCGAGCCAAACGAATCGATATGAACGTTCAAACGACGGATTTCAAATGTCTTTATTTTAATTTACAGACGTTATTAGAAAGCCTCGTAATTGGGTGACTTTTGTTTAACCAGGTATCCGATAAATCAACGACTCTAGCGTAGATTGTCTCACGATAAGAGCAAAGGGCCTATAATCGGTCCCCTAGACCTGCATCCTTAGACCGCATTCATTGTTCGAACAAACCCATGTAAGAAAAGATTCTTTCGAACAGAAGCTTTTCGATGAATTTGAAGAAAATTTACAAGGGTTCGTTGCGAATGTAGATGTGAAGCTTTAGACGAGCAATCGTGTACAAGAGCCACCTCTCTCTCCTTGTTTCTCGTTTTCTTTTCATCAAACAGGCGATGCCCACGCCGTCGGTGTCCCTTCAACGGAAGAAATCGTTACCGGATGTGGCTCAGCCGATCCTGCTGACTGCGACGGCACCCTTGTCCAGGGAGGAAGTGAGCGTGTTGAGCAGCATGAGAAGGGAAGAAATTCGTAGACAGATCGACGAGAGCGAAAGGCTCAGGGCCAATCCTCTGCTCTACTTGGTCAGTCCTCAGGTTAAAGTGAGTATCAACCCCGGATAGTAGAGTATCTACTATTTTATTTGATTATTTTGACACGTCTAGCACGAATCAAAATTTTTCGTTTCATCGGGAATATATTAATCAATGCTTCCATCACGGTATTATTAATGACGTTAATCTAACCTCGTTAGATTAGCGTTGACAGAATGAAGAATAGACGTATCGGTGGTAGAAAAGGGGAAAATCAGAGATAACGGGGACAAGGCGAGTGTAATTAGGGGGACCGGCTATCAGCCTGCTTCTTCTTTCAAAGTTATCGTTGTTTCTACTAATGATTTTGTAACCTCTCTAGATAATACTGTCAACGGGCATTAAAATGCTTATTCTACGATAAGTACGATTAATAAATGTAACTAACAAATGCAATGAATATTTGTTACACAGAGTATCACAGTAGTTATGATGATACAATCAGAAAGAGGTAAATTTCAATTCCAGGCTCAATGCAAATATGTACACAAGTTTGGTAATTGTAATTCGGTAAACAAGTATTCTAATTAAACGCGTGAATGTATTTGAATCGTACGATAACACCGTATTAAACGTCATCGATTAAAATACATATCTTGTTGAAATTAAACAAGCCTCTCATTTTCGCGGGTGTCGTCCAATGAAACGAAGTTTTCCCGCGAGGAAATGCGTCCGACCATCGCGGTCGCGTTCAAGAAACGATAATACGTAAAAAGAAAAGGAACAACGACCTCGAGGAATCAAGATCGCGATATTGCGTAGAACGCAGTGAGAATTAGACGTAATACAAGAGTGGGTGACACGAGGCCTTGGAAAGAAAATCGAAGAGACGGAGGGGGAATAAAAGAGCTGATGCTTGAATCGACGACGCAAAAACATCCTTATCAGTTGATTGCAAGAGTAGGTCGCACGCGTATCGATGCGTGATTATGACTGTCTGATCGACCGGCGATCGTTTTCAATATCCGTTCCACCTGACACCGGGGCAGATTTTGCATTTCAAGCGTAACGCGGAAGCAATCGATCCTCTTTAACGTTCGCTTCTCAATTAAACTTCGATAGAATCGACAGATTCACTCGTACAATGGACATTCGTTAAGAATTTAACGAGGAGCAAATTTTATTTATCGCGTTCTCAACTTCATCTTTACCGAAGTAAAGGCAAATTCGCGAAAACAATAATACGATTTGCAAATATGAATTCCAACTGGGGCGTTATGAAAACAATCTGCGGCTGTTTAAGTCGTCAATTCCTTAACCGGCGCGGTGTTTAGAATAACATTATCCTCGTGTCATGAATCTTTTATTAAGACACGGTTAATTTATTCCGCTTTTTATCGTACGACGAAGCTCCGCCGATTGTGGCTGGAACTTTCGCTTGATTTACGATTCATCCGAAACTCGTAAACGAGACATTACCAACCCATTCGATTATCACGTGGTTCTTTCAAAAGATAGACTCTACGCGAGAATCGATTAACACGTTAAATGTCAACGATCTTCCACGGTTTTTTAAACGGTGATTACAATTTTGCAGGACTGGTTCTCGAGGCAGCAGCTAGTGATGCTGGTGCTCTTCATCAACATATCCTTAGCCCTGATGTTCTTCAAACTGCTGACGTAGCAGCCAGCCGACGATTGGGTTCACGGACTCGTATTGGACGTGACCTGAGACCCGGGGGCGTCGCGACGCCCCGAGTCGTCACCGATAACCGACGTTCAACCGACGCGAGAGCGACAAAGAAACATAGAGGGGACGACCGAGTACCCCTCGAAGGCGAAATCATTGAACAGAAAGAGAAAGAAAAGGAAGCATATAAGGAAAAAGAAGAAAAAGAACCGCTGAAAACGGCTTTCGAGCAATTTCACTCGGTCCCACGTTAAGCTTGGACAAGGACACGCTGGGCGAGGACCTCGACATTTCACGTGGGACGAGAAGACGAAGAACAAAGATAGGGAATCGTTTCGACCAACTTCCGGGCACTTTTTTAAAACGGACGAACGATTGTCCGAAATATCCTTCCGGTAGTAATTTTGTCGACGATGCGAGGGTTCGATTTGCTGGGACTTCCGTCGAGGAAGATAAAGGATCGGCTGAATAAATTTTTTTTTTTTTTTTTTTTTCGTCTGAAACACAGGGGTACCGACCACAAGACGCGGTCATCCTGTATCGTACCTATTTTTACACCGAGTATTTTAATAATAATAATAATAATCGACGATGATGATGATATATTTGTACGAGCTGATCGCGTCGTTGATCACGAGCGATCCAGCTCAAAAAACACGCTGCGCACACAGAAAAAAAGAAAATAACATTTTCTCTATACACATTTTCCTGTTCTTAATCGACGATCGGCTCGAGCGCGGACACCGGAAGTCGGCAGGATTTTTATACACGATGATAGAACGGCTAGAGTGAATCGTTTGTCAAACGGAGCACACGGTATACATATATGTATTTTTCAAACGGTTGTTGTTCTTACTTTTCTGTCGCTCGAAAATGAAAATCGAGACAGGCTCGCGTGAGAAATGCCAGCCGAGGATAATCGAAGATGGCGTTGAATTTCCGATTTCTAATTAGAATTGTTACACGATTTCTACGAGTTTTTGAGAATCGACGGAGGGGAAACGTACGTGAGATTTACGTTGTCGCGTGATTCAAGTTACGATATATTCAAGTGTTATCGATCGTGTACGTGTATGAGTGTTACGTGGATATACATATATATACATGTATGTATACGTATTAATTGTAATCGCTTCGTTTACGAAGTTGTTTTCTTTCGTGTAACCATATGCCTTCCACGCGAAATTGTACATAGCAACGACACATTATCTCCTCCGATTTTTATATATGCACACGTGGAAATTTCTCTTCGAATCGTGGCGACGAACACCGCGATACATGTAATATAGTATACGTTGTTTAACCGTGATTGCGAACTTGTTGTATCGTTCGGAAATTGGAGAAAAATAATCCGAACGATTGTATTTTGGAAGAATGAAAGAAAGAGAAACGTTCTTTTTTGATATTGTCGCGAGGATCAGATAGAATTTAATCGCGAATTAACACAAGTTTTTACAATGAAAATCCGCTTGTGTACAGATTTTCAGCCGCGTCAGGCGGTGAGTTTTTGAAGAGAGAATGAAATTTTGACGGAAATTTCGACGTGCGAATTTTTATTCGAACTCCCTGCGCTCGAGCGATCGCATTTTTTCTAGCCTCAGGCATAGCTTGTATATCTCTAGATGAATTTGTAAATAAAAGAAAAAGAGAGCGTATAGATCGCGATCGTCGCAAGTTAATCGAAGTCAGGCCTGAGCAATTCGTGTTCATAGAGCAATTATCTGAGAAAATAAATGGGTAATGACCACTCGGGTGGTGGAAAATTGAATTCTTTATCGCGACAAAGTTATAAGAGAAAGTTTAGGTTTATGCCCTTAGGGCACAAATTGCCCAGGCTTGGTCTGAATCGAAACGCGCTTGGCCCCTTCGATGCTTGACTATTTTTCCAAACCAAAAATCTACTCTCTATTTTCATCCTCCGCTACGATACATATACATATTTTCCTCTTTGTACCTAACTTTAGCGGTTTCACAAAGCAGCTCTAAGTTAATTTGCTCGGAGCGTTAGGATGAAAATAGAAGTATTTGTACCGTGCATTATTTGTACGAATCTAAAGATGATTCTCGTATAATATTGTCTTCGTCTCGACAAAATTTTCATCGATACTATGAGGAACAAGGAACTAGGGTCGAGACGAGGGATTGAAATAGGGGCGACAAGTATCTTGTATCTTAGGAACGAAGTTATGAAAATTATGAACTGATCGAAAATGTTTTTTGTTACGAAGATCGTTCGTGTATAAATATAATTCAAGCTACTTTTCGAAGGCGTGATCGTTGTCACGGAAACATCTATTGTGTATATATATATATATATATATATATTGCAATTACGTGTATGAATCGATGAATTGGTATCGAAGAGAACAACTCGAAAATTTGATAACGTATCTGAAAGGTAGAGAGCGTGTGAGCAAATGATAAGAGAGTGAGAGTGAAAGTTGTTCGAGACTTTTGGAAGAAAGGAAGAAAGAAAGAAAGAAATTTATTATTGGAGACGAATCCAATATGTATCGAATGCGTTCTTCATTACACTCATTATTGCGCCGTGAGAAAGAGAGAGAGAGAAAAAAAAAGAAGCCATATCACACGAATCAAAGGGACAAATTTCTAATATTGTATAGAAATGAACAGGTGTATCGAGGACGAAAGGATAATCTGTTTCGCTATTCGATTGTTGATCGTATTATATCACGAAGAAATCCACGGTAAAGGATCGTATTGTATATTTTACTTGTTATCTCTTTGACTATTATCGACAGTTAGCATATCTCGTTATTATTGTATATTATTATTATTACTATCATTATGGTTATTACTATTATCGCTAATTATTCATTATTGCCAATTTATTATTGATCGCGATTATCGCCATCTCATGATCACCTTTAATTAATTATTATTCTATCGACGGCTCGATACGAGCCAAACCCTGGCGTAAGAGGAATTTTGTTACCTTACGATTATATGAAATCGTGACGAAGAAAAGAAAAAAAAAAAAATTAAGAAACGAAGGTAAAAATCGATTCACATGGGGCCCACTGTCGTTGTTTATTTGCGAGAGAACAGTGCATTCAATAAAACTTCTGTATCATAAACGACAATCGATTTGTCTGATTGTTGCACGAGTTATCAACCATGTATTGGCTTATCAGTGAAAGGAGGGAGATAAATTTGAAAAAGAAAAAAGGAAAACGAAGGGAAAGATTGAACGAGGCCAGCAACTTTTCGTACCTCCAACGAGAAAAATCGATGGTGTTAAGAAACACCGTTTCATGTTTCTCTGCCTCGAATACAAAGTTGCGCGACACACGTGCGATAATTGTACTGTTGCGTACAAGGTCGGTTTTGCATAAAACCTCGGTAATATCCTCTAACTTTCAATGAGAATCATTCTGTCGGTTGTTTAATTAGTAAAAATTATTTACCTAAGGCTGTTCGTTAAAAATGAAACACTCTCAAAACGATAGAATCTACTTCCGGGTGGAATTCTTTCTCGCGCGTATCGTCGAGTGTCTGAATAGAAGCGTGCCGATAAAAAGATAACACGAGTTTTCGCGTGCATCGCGTCGATCACGTGTTTCCTCTGACCTCACAACGATGCATCGTTCGCATGGCTCGTGTTATGCCAACGAAACACGAGCGAGTCCGATATCGGCACGAAACACCTATATATACACCATGATAAGGAAAGTCGAGATTGATAGTTGAAACATGAAATTTAAAGAACAGTTCAACGTACAAAAATATTTTGCCATATTTTCGGTCATTTCTCCAATTTCTTAAAAGTAGAATTCGGATAATTTCGAGAGACTCGAATTTTTCGATATTCAAAAATGATATACCATTTGCGCAACATTTCAGAGACAAAGAGGAAGACGGATGAATGGTAAGCGGAAATGATGGATTATAGCCTTGGTTTCCTCCATTCGGATGAGAAAAAGAATAAAGCTACGGTTAATCCAGCATTATCATGATTGCCGAGTAACAGGCCCGATAAGACAATCGCGAGACAAAAAGTTCTACTTTTAACCGATGAATAACTTCTGCGAGCCGGACAGACAGATGGTCGTCGATTCGTCATTGCTGCAACGACCGTGAAGAATGAAAACGATGCATCGATAACTTTCCTTACTCGTGCGTTTTCTTTTTCTACGATTCCGTCGCTCATCGCTCCGTTTGTTCCGCGTTCTATGTCAGAGACGCGCGCGGGCGAACAGGCGGGCTCGTGGCCAAAAATATTTGAATGGCCGAATATAGAACGTCTTGTGGCTTTCGACGGGGATAGATAAAGTTCTATTGCGCATAAGATTCTTCAACAGGCGAACGTGACATTATCTACGTCTCGCTCGTTAAAGCATTTATCGTAGAATGATACATTGATCAAACTTTCGGCTAAACAAATATGTACTTTGATCGTTATCACGGCTAAAACTACCCTTACAGAACACCACGCTCATTTCAATGATTTTGACATATCGATGTTCCATTTATTTCATTCGTATCGTTATTCAAATAAAAAAAAAAAAAATAATAATCTGGAACGTTGAAATGAAATTTGTTTCATTTCGTAGCGTATCCTCGAACGGAGACTTTTCTGTCGCGCTTTATGAATATTAATTTACCGTTCGCGTAATCTGAACTTATATAATCATCGTCTAACTGCGATAACGCGAACCTACCGCATGCCGCTCTTTGATTACAGACATTTGTCAGCCCCTGTTCAACCAAACGCGTTCGTGTAATCTTTCACCAGCTATGATAACGAGCGAAATTTTGTGTGCCTTTGGATTTTACACTGGTGTTATCTGAACATCGTGGAAATTAAGCAAATAAAAAAGAAAGAAGAGAAAGTAGAAACACTTCTTCGATCTTCGTTACGTGTTTTCAGAACCGTTAACGAATATTCGACAACGCAGACGGAGGTTGCATTGGAATATTAGGTCAAGAGAGAAAATGTCGAATCGTTTGGTTCAATTGGACGAACAGTTGCCTGTATAGCGAAACTGGTAAGAATCCTGATTCAGCAATTCGATTGATTCGCAGAAAATTCCTTTTATTGCCGTTTCGGGTCATCTAACTCTTTGATAGGTCGCTCTAATTGCTACGATTTCGATTCGCCTGCATCGTATAAGCAAACACCATTTCCTTTAATAGCTTCCCAATGTAATTTGTTCGAAATTAGAGAGAAAGTTAAAAGGATCATCGGAGAGACGCGGTAAAATCCTCGAGGCAAATTATATCCCGCTTCCTACCGATATATCGATCGAAGAAATCGATGAATCCGTTTGATGTGTCATTTTGCGACCAGGAGATTTACTTTATCGTCGTTCTGTCGCAATATATCTAACCGAGTTCCAATACGATGCATGTATATATGTATTTCGTAAATCAAACGAGGTACATCGATCAATCATGAAACATCGAACAAATCATTATGGATTTTTATTTCAAAACGTGGAACTTTCCAAACTATACAAGTAAACAAGTATAATGATACATTTAGAAGATAAATATCTAACAGCAAATGCATTATCAAGATTAGTATACTTATCACTCGACTAAAGAAATTGTAATTTCTTTTAATACACTTAAAATCTACTTAAAACAACGTTAAAACCTCTTAAAATCGGATAAGAAAAAATAAAAATAAAGTAAACAAGGTGAGTATTTTTGATATCAAATTAAAATTTGCAGGTGAAATGAAAGAAAGCAAGTGGTTACCAGGTTGTAAGAAGAAAAAAAAATGCGATTTCTGATAATTCTTCGACGAGCAGAAAGTAGAACGCCTGGAACGACGCGTACGATCGGGTCAGTACGTTGACCTTAGGGTTCACGTAGATGTGAACGATAGAAAAAAGTATGTTCGATAGTTATTATGCAACGGCCTGGTAACAAGGCTGTGCCCTTTTCGTCGATTACCAGTGTTGCTGGAACGGGACGTCCGTAACTTGTAACATACTCGTGTATTAATAAGAGACACGCACCGAGTACACGTGCGTGTTCTGGCCTCGCTCTGACCACGCGCCTCCCGCATGCTTCTCTAGCGATTCGCGTGCTACCAAGCCTAACGAGAGACCTTCGTTCCACAGAGAAAAAGAGAGACGCGAAAACGGCGCGTGTATCAGGCACACCTAACGAATCCACGCGATTATTCGATCCAAACAGGTGCGAACGTTTCTTTTCCCTTTTATTGATTCAAAGCGGAGGCCAGGATGGGCCTGGGTCCTTCGAAATGATAACTTCGAAGTGACTCATACGTGCTACGCTGTTCTTTTCTGTTTTTCCTCCGACCCTAATTCAATAAACTTTTGTTATTAGCTCCGAAAGGGGAATCCGTTGCGCGAAATACGTTTCGATCGATCGCGCGAAAAAAGTGAACAAAGTATGAAAATTAGAATTGCAATTATACGGAATAATTAACTGGTGACCATGATTTCGACAGCCGATGCGACGAGGAACTAATCTGTTAGTTCCGTATAAACGTTTAGGAAAGATAACGATAATAGAGAAGACGTTGAGGAAATGGTTTGTGGTTTCAGCGTTATCAGAAATTACCAGCCCAAGCTGTCTTTCCCACCGCTTCTAATTTCAGGTTAACGAGTAAGAACGTTCTCGCGGAGCAACGGAGAAAGTAGATTCGGCATCGATAAAATACATATTTTCACCGGTTTTCGCGTTGCTCTCTTTCGTTTTGCGCATGAAAAACTGATCGTTCAAGCAAAGTTCACGTTTCACCTTCCTCAATTGCGTTTACTTCGCGGCGGCTGTTGGCTGCGCGTTACATTTCGATCGATTTGCATATGGAAATGAAAGGAACAAAAACTCGTTTCACGCGGTGTATTACACTTTTTCTGCAATGATAATTGATCGTCATCGGTCGCGTTCGATAAAGAATCGGGAATAACGGGGGCCCGGTGTATAAAGCACGCTTGTTATTCCCCTTTCGACTTTCCAATCGTTAGAACCATTCGATTATGCAACATTTCGCAATGGGAAAATCGAGAAATCAGGCATCGACGTGCCGATTATTACGAGGCTGCGTCAAGGCTCGCGTTTTCACGAGAGGAAAATGATCGTTAACGATCCCCGACCGGGTAGGACTACCGGCACTGAATTGGATAAAACGATCCGACCATGGGGAAGCAATTTCTTCATCTATCCGCTTCGATATCGATACGCTTCCTGCGTAAGATTTCGACAACCTAATCACCATTTCTTTCATCGATAATCGCGAATTAACTTCTAACAAACAGAAGCGTTTGTTCATTATTTACTTCTAGAAAAGAAAAGAAAAGAAGAATGATCGGCTATCTGTGTTGATTAATACAGCAAAACAATGTCGAAGAAACAAATAGTCGCGATAAAAATACGACGTACATATTTCATCTATACGTACGTAGAGTGTTTTTATTATTGAATCGCATCGGTATGACTTGCGTGAAACATGACTAATCACGGAAACCATTATCATCGTTGGTCATCGACTAAACCGATTGTATTCATCAATAACAATGCACAGCGGGGAGAGAAAGAAATTTCCTCCCTTGCGCAAAGTAACCCGTTGCAAAGGTTCGATAGTAAGAGTACGCAAACTCGTGCGATAGATCATTGTAAAATTCATTCGTTCTGCGTTTATTCATTTTCAAGATAGTATTTTCTTACTCGTTTCTCTCGTTTCTCAAGTACAAGAATAACACAAATATTATGTATGTACATATAACAAAATATATCTTAATTTGCTTACGATTTCAAAACTTCATTTGTGCAAACAACTCATGGACGTCTCGAGTTATGCTGACAAACTGAGGTTTGTCGTTTTTTAAAACATTGCAAATATATTCGACCTTACGATGTTTGATGCGAAGGTAGATATTCAAACATTGGAAAGAAAGAAATTTTTCAACAGTATAAGGAAAAATGTCTAAGGAACTATCTCATCGTTTACCATTGAAAATTTTTTAAATATACAAAATATTTGGTATTCCAGTAATTCGATTGCAATGCTAACTATAGAGAGGGGGAGGGGAGAGAATGGTATTAACGTGTGAAATATTTCTTATATGCAAAGCAACTCACACCCCTCGCTACGATATTTTTGTCATCGCCTCTTTCAGGAGTCCTTTTAATTCGAGATGCCAAAGAGTAGACGACTATAATGTGTCTCTATGACTTTATCGTGTGCCACGTGTCGACGCACCTATATACACGCACACGAGATCGTTTCTATTGCGTCGGAGACGGGGCACGAGTTAACTTGTAGGATTCACGGCGTAATAAATTCCTGGCCATACATTGACACCGCGCGAGCGGACGAGCAGAAAATCGCGACAGAATTAAAATTCAGCTAGCCGCCCCGAGACGGCACGTTGCTAGATACATATAACTGTGCTTGCGATTTTCTCCTGTATCGATTCGAAGCTACGCGTGCAGCAGCGAGACAACGCTTCGCGATACGCGTTTACGTCTCCCGTTGCCTCGAGCGAAAGGTGAACGATTCTCGGCCGAATGTAAATATTGTTATACGCCGTTCGATTCCGAGCGGATGACGCAGTTATTAAAGTCTAGTATTTACTACATTAAGTAGCGTCCCGATTCGGTCACGTACATATAACGACGTTTTTGTTCTCGAAGGAAACACAAGAGGCTGATCTGTTGAATAAACATAGCGTTACAAACTACGCAACGATCTTGACAGCTAACAAATGGCAACGGTTATTTTCGGCCGGCAATTTGTCATTTTTGTTAAACGAAGCCACGTACTCGTGAAACGTTTATAGCGTCAGTTTTCTACGTGATCAAAACATCGAAAGTTTCGCGCTGAATTCTTTTAATTTCCTTTCTGCGCGTGATGGCGTTACGATATACAAACAAACACGCCGCGTGAAAATTACGGCCCCACGCCACCGAGGCGAAATTTACATCATTCGATCCCTTTCGCAGCCGACTTCGCGTGAAGAGTCTCCACACGGAAGCAACAATGGCGGTGGATCATTTATACTTCTGCGCATGCGTGTTCTTACGGTGCATCGATGGCAGCACTGATGCTCGTTTTAAAAGCGAAATTTACACGAATATCTATTCTAATGACTCCTACTTTCTCAATCACTAATTCAAATACCATCAGCCATTACAAAAATGGCGTATATATATTCCAAAAGAAACTTTAAACTCATAGTTCATGACTCTTATAACTACGCAGCTCACATGCACGTACTACTGATTCAACCAAATTATTCCTAATATTAGTTAATTGTTACTCACATGACAGAAGTACGATGTACCAGCCCACGTGGACGCTGCAATTAGTCCATGCAAGCACAAAAGTAACCTCGATATCGTTCACGACCGGTTGGCACACGAGACGCGGGTTCGACAACAAACTTGACATTCGTATGTCAGATACGTACGAAAGTACCGATAATTTAGCAAAATTTATGCACACACGGGTTACAGGCACACTCCAATGTTATTACGTATACACGGGTAAGTTAGAAACGAACGTATTACGACGAATAATTCGAAACGAAAGACGCGATTGTTCAAACTGCCGCACGCGTCACCCACGCCATCTTCGTACTGACAAGATGGCGCGACGGTGCCGGGAGTAACAGCTGAGAGGCGAGTGGAACATCTGCGCATGCGAAGCACACAGCGAGACGTTCTTTCCTCCGTGCTCGACTGGATCCGTACTCGGCAGTAAACAGCTGGCGACGCGATGCGTCAGAGCAAGATGTCGAACGGGACTGCGCCAAGCTAGTTGCCCCTCTACCTTCTCTCTCTGTGGCACGGTGCAAGAGCTTCGATAAAAGTGGACGTTCTCGGGCAAGCGTTCGGCGCATTCGCGTGTGTAAAATTCGGCAGCTAACGCGATAGAAAAAAAGAAAGGAGTGTCGGGAACGGTGGGTGAACAGAGGACACGGTGATATAAAGGCAGGCAAACGAGAAAATCCACGGCGAAAGTGGAGTTCCTTTGTTCCGTGCTACGATCTCTGCGCATAGGTTCCCGTGCGAGTGGCGCAGCATTGTTTGTTGTGGTCGGTACGTCACTCTCGGCGTATACACGGTTCGTCGCGATATAAAACCAGATCCTGGCGTCCTGGCTGATCTTGCGTCCGATCATTTTTTTCCTAGAAACAATTTCAATTGTACGAACGTCGATCAGTGCCGTGGTCCGTCGCAATCGTGAACAGTGTACCGACGCGATTCGAAGCGAAAGGATCTCGCCTAGCCTTTCGTGTACGCGCGAGTGCTTTGTTTTGACGAGCAGCTGATCCGGGACTGCTCGTTTATCGGCATCGGCCAATCCTCCATCGTTGCAACGGTGATTTTTCTTTCTTACCAATATTAAATAGTGCTTCGAATACGTTCGACTGGCTCGTTAAAAGAAACGCGTTTAAAGGGATCGTCGAGCCGTGGCAATAGAGGAGGCTCCGTTACATCACGAAAAAGCAGAAGGACGCGATCGACCGATGCTCACGGAAGCAACAGTGCGATCTACGGAATCAGACGAAGCAACGATCACAATCTAAAAAGAAACATTTTCTTCGTTCTAACACGAAGGTGCGATTCGACGAGATTCGTTCGAGTGTGTCGATTGTTTCCCGTTTCCAAGGGACTCTACGCTACCCCCGCTCGTGCCTCGTCCGAAAAATCACTCAGAGAACCGTCCTGTAAAGTAACGACCGCTCGTTCAAGCGGATTTTACCTCGCTCGAGACCAAACTCGGCCTTTTCGACCGACGAGGACCGTACAATAGCTTCCCTCTTGAAAAGTTGTGCGGCTGACTCTTACAATTAGTTACCAATGATCTCGTGATACATACTTCTTTCCTCTTGCTTTTTAATTACGCTTTCAACGAATCCTCGAAGAAGTTGAAAGTCTTCTTCGGTACAAACTACACGCACCTGTGCATATACACATACACACACATATATACACGCTTATTTATCGTCCACTCTCGTTTCTCGGGGCATCGGATTCTCGTTCGCGGTGCTCATTTTTCCACCGTTTTTACGCGCTCGACATCCGAAGACGGAAACGTGCAACAAAGCTGCTACTGTTGGAGAGTACGCGAGGCTGGCCAAAGCCGGTGATAATTTGCGTGAATCGACGACGAACGACGGTTTCGTGGCCGTGATCGATGCAGCATAAACCCGGGGGGGCCGTACTCGCCAGCTGTGGGAAACCAGGGGTACGGCCCCGATCGAGCTGACTACGGGAGTCAAGCTGACGTGACAGAGGCTGTGTTCTTCTTCTAACGTGGCAAGTACGGGGTGAACTCCACCGGATGCCAGTGGTGTTCCTCGATCGGCCTGGCCGTTTCCCTCTTGTCCACCGACTGGAAGAAGCTTGACCGGCCCAAAGATGCTGTACATATTCCACGTGGACACCGGCACCACCATCACCTTCGACATCAAGTTGGCGCTGCAGACGTAAGTCTACCACTCGTTTTTATTATTTATTTATCATTATTGTTTACTTTTGTAACAAGGTTATAAATCGATTCGATTCGATATAGTTTCCTGAGATCTCGTTTGTTTATTCATCGTTCGTTAAGTACGCGGACTCTCGGCTGGCGGACCATGGAGAGAGCCCCGATTTTAACCCTTTAACTGCGGGTACTTTTAGCACAGCCGATCGTTCTAATTTTAAATTATATTACCGAAGTGATATTCTATTTTAAAAGATAAACATGTTGTTTTAAAAAAATTAACATGTTGTTTTATATATCACACCCGCAGTTGAAGGGTTAATTTAACTTCGTAAGCTGGCTTTTCGATTGACCCAGACTAATTCTGTAGATGTAGAAAGAAAACGTTCCATAGATTATCATTTATATTTAAAAGGCATAAGAGACTACCCCGTTAGGTATTCGTCTCGCATAATCGATCGCCGTGCACTTTCGCCTTTTGCTTCTTTATTTTACATCAAACAGACCTTTATCCCCGTTTCCCTCGCGAGTCACTCGAAATCAACGGCTGTAATTACTGGAACTCGGTACTTGCTCGTTTTTATTTTTCGTCAGAACCTAAACCAATTTTAGGAGACGATTGCGCCGCGGAACAAAAACGATGGTACCCCCTCGTGTTTGGCCTGATAAACCTTCAACGAGGCTCCGTTTCAAATGTAGGACAACTTCGAATGTACGTCACGCGTATCGCACATTACGTTACGGAGATTTAATTATCCGAGCCTTCTTGTTCCCTGCTTAACTCTTCCACTGTGAACCGCTATCATGGGAAAAGTAAGAAAAAAAAAATATTTACGTTAGAAGATGCACTCCCGAATAAACACTTCCCAGTGGTTAATTGATTTGAAACTTAAAAATTAATTGACCGAATCTCTCAGCTTTGGTAATTAGTATATTTTTCAAATACTCCTTGCTAATAATCAACTTAATTAAAACTTCGATACGAGTGACAGTGAAAACATTCGCCAGATACACACGAAGTAACCCACCCGGCTGTTTGCTTCAGGCGTTCGTAGCTTTGGTTAGAGAAAAACTTTTTAGACACGTTTGACACACTTCAACGAGTGCTTTTTCGTTCATAACTAATCCAACTCCGTACGTTTCCTAGTTTCCTCTCTGTCCGCATTATTTCTGACGTGATATAAAGGCCCGCTCGATATTACGCCCAGATTAGACTCCCTCGTTAAACTCGTACCGATAGTTATCGGAGCAACTCTAACTCGCTACGAAACTTACTTCCTTTCGCGTACGGACGACAAATGCATTCTTTTTATTCCTTTTTTTCAGCGAAAATCGATTGGCATTTAAAGTTGAAACGCTGTGTAAACGCAATGCGAATTTGAATGGAAAAAGAAAAGCCAGCTTGAGCAAGAGTAGTATTGAAAGTGTAGGTCCTTGAGTTCCCGTACAGATAGTTCTTTAACCCTTTCACTTGAACGTTTCTGATAGCCGTAATTCTATTATTACCAGTATTTTAAGACCTTTCTGTGTTCTGCATCGCGCGAGTCGATATCTATTCGTCATATTACACAATAGTTTGGTAAATCATACGCTCGATCGTTTTCCACCGTTTCGCTTGGATCGGTTTCCCTCCGTATCGCGCGGATCAATCGGGTATTGTTCATCGATGGTCGTCGTTTGTCATTTAGCAACTGTTCGCGAGTATCGCGAACAACGACACGACGTGGAAGTGTCAAGGCTCAATCGAAGGTGAAGAAATTGCAAAACTATTGACGGACGAACGTGGGCACGCAACGTGCTCCCGCGAGCTTTCCTTCCTCGAACGAGGACAGACGACTGTGAAAGTGATAAATTGATTTTCTTTAACATTTCGTAATCTGTTAGGCTCGAAAAGCTTTGAAATTCTAATAATGAAAATATCGAAACGTTTGGACGTGGGGTAATTCGATGATATGCGACTCGTAGCGCGTTTAATTTGAAATAAAAAATAAATTTTTAAAAAATGAGTCCAGAGAGAAAAGTGGAGTTGACCAGTTTACGGGCGTTTGCAGGTGAATTGCATCGGGTAAAACGGAGAAATTACATCGTCGATTGCTCGTGTCTCGTTCGCGCGAACCCGTTTCTCTTCGTTCAGATACAAAGAAACAGAACTTTTGTTGCGACCTGATATAACCTGGCCGATGTTGAACGGGAACGGTGTGCGTTAACGGTACAAGAATCGAGGAGGGAAAAGTTTGGACGAAATGAGGTTAACGCGAATTAGGAAAATAAAACTGTATAGGCGTATCAACGAGAATCGAGGAAACGCGGTTTTACGATGCCACGTTAAGTGTATATCCATTATTCGGATTAAAGCACGTTACGCTTCGCGTACCTTTGGATGAGTAAATCGAACCCGGGCATTTTATCTATATTCTTTGGTGAAAAGAAAGTCAATCGAATCCAGGTCTCTCAAGATCGCCATTCAACTGGATGTATATTCCACTTGGCGATCTTTTATTTACGTGTTATTGCTTCACGCAAAACGAGGACTCTTAGAAATCGAGTTAATCGAGGGAAAATATTTCGTAGAGGATTTTTCATGGTCCACAAGGAGAAAATAATATAGAAATTAGACAAATTATTGCGTGATAAAGAAACGTTCCAAGTGTCCTAATATCCATCAGTTGATTATTAATTAATTTAATCTTAAGGTTAAATTTGCATTTATTTGCAACACATTGTTACGTGACGTGCTAATGAACGGTTAAAATGCTCTGAATTGCAAATGCATCGATTGTGAATCTCACCATTCGTATGACTATCTGTTTTCACAACATTTTCCAACGGCCTCTTTCCATTTTCCTTGGAAAATTAACCAGTCGACGATTTGACGAGTCGTTCTTTCTTATCGTCTCGCGTCATTGAAGCTGGCATAACGCGATTACGTCCGAGGCGTTCTACGAAAGAGCCTCGACCAAGCCCTTCTAAGCATCGGAGGAAGAATTTTACACGATCCCAGAAGGCGTAGAAAAGGCGGCCTCCTCGCGGATACCTTCAATATTTGTGCATTAAGATAGCGGCTGGCGGTCATCGACCTCGTTCGTCGAGGCAATTAACGATGTGTGTCGATCCATGGTGGCGCCTTCGCCTCGTTGCTTTTATTCTCGTGGACGCGCGTAATTACAAAGCGTGTACCATCGTCAAAGCTCGAAACAACAAACACACCGTCGAGTAATTACCGATTTAGGCCCGATTTACGTACAGATCACTGACTTCCATCGACAAACAAGAAAAGAAATTAAATTTTTATCAACTCGTTCGGTGTTAAATATTTTTTTAAGATGTTTGATAAAATCCTAAACGCGATACCGATCTCGCGAATATAGTCTCTTGTTACCTGTCGTCCCTCGAAGCGACATCCGCGGAGAGCTTCTTTTTCGTAATTAATATGCGATGCTCCTCACGTTGTCCTCGTGTCGGACAAAGAGTTCTCCTTATCCGTTATTTAACCTTGCCGAGGGTGTTGATGACGTCTCGCCCGAACCGTTCCAGTTCCTTTTACGTGCAATTTATGGCCACCGTGTGTCCGTGGCGAGGTTGAGAAGAGCTTGAGAACGCATCGGAAGAGAGAGGTGTCCAATGAAATCCGCGTGAACTGCCCTTGCACCCGATCGCGATTGCAATTCCCAACTGGCATGCGACTCGTCGTCGTAAATAAAGTCGTAACGCGAATGTTTCAGCCCCGATGCATCGAATTTTCCCGTAAAAATTGGTCCAGCGATACTTATTTCCCGTCTACCCGGAAATCGGGTCACGATTTTATGTTTTCCGGCCACCGAAACACGGTGTTCCCTCTTGTTAAATCCTTGTTCAGCTACGCAGAAGACTCACAAGTTTCCCCAATTACTTGCAGACTTTTGTTGGCCGTTCTTAAGAACAGAGCCGACTGATACGGCTACAGATAATCTTGACCTTAATCACGGAATCGTCGACGCTGAAGCTGTATAACTGTTACGGTTTATTGTAGAATTGATCGTCTGCTAGGATCTCTTTTTAAATTGCTCCTTCGAATAGAACGTCTTCCTCTTCACAGACGATTCTTCCATTTAGCGATTAACATTAAGGGATGGTTCCCTTCTTAGAACGAAGTTACGTGATTGAAAACAACCGTATTACTTAAATAAAGTTAACGTGTTGTTCTTATCATTATCAATGAGCCTTGCTCTACCTCGAGTTCGTCACACCTTGAAACTGCGATAAATACTCGATTAGTGGTGTTAGAATTAATGCAACTGATTAGTTGCTTTAATTTAACGATCATATGCGTACAACTTTAATCTACATAAAACTTTTAGTATGCGTTTCTTTTTATTAATATTTTGTTGTTTTTCTCTTTTTTTGTGCAGTGTCGCTCAGCTGAAGGAAGCGATCGAGAGGGAATGCGGTGTGGTAGCGGCTCACCAGGTGCTGCTGATGAGCGGAGGCGAAAGTCTGGAACCAGACGCTCGTGTGTGCTCTTACTCTGCTGGAACCGATACGAATCCGATCTATTTGTTCAGCAAGGCCGCCATTGAGAGCCACCTTCCACCCACGCCAAGCATAGACTACGGTTCCGGTGAGCGACGAACCTTTTCCACCTGTAAATTTCCTTACCTCTTCACGCTCTACTGAACCTCTCTCCATTTCCTGCCACTTAGCATCTCTTACATTTTATTTTACCATCGTCGTCGTCGTCGCCGTCGCGTATCTTCATAAATTTCACTCCTCACCCATATGGATCTTCGATGGAAGATTTTTTTTTTTTTTTCTCTCCTTTTCATACATCGCGCATGCGAAATTTTACGACCTCCAGCCTCGAGTTTCTGCATATTTTATTTATTTAAACGCTCCATGTATCATCGGACGAACACGTTACGTGCGTGATTGAACGGGTGTCTCGCGAAGAAACGTTGTCGACGAGATTGCACGTTCTCGGCTTCGTTAACCGAGAATCGTGCCGGAAGGACGCGGCTAATAACGATGCTTATCGCCGGCCACTCGGGAGTGCAAAGAGAAGAAAAAAAAAAACCAGAAGCGAGATGATATCAGCGGAAAGATAGCGATACTCGTGTGACAGTACTAGACTAGAAGGTTGCCTTTGCGCTCGTTGTACCGTAAGCGGACGTAATTTTCACTGTGGATACGAAAATCGGTTTCTTTTTCTTTCTTACGTTTCGTTCGCTCGCAAATCGAAAAGGTTCCCTTGTTTGGAAACGTTTTCACCGAACTGGAAATCAGAGATTCGAGGATCGTTCGAAAGGTAGTCTACCTGCTGTCGACCTTCAAAAATTTCTTTGTCCAAAACGAGTTTTCTTTGCTGTTTAGATCGAACGATCTTTCTTCTTTTCTTTTTGCTAGTAACTTGTTGGCAAGTCCTTTGTTCGCACGATTTTGCTCGATTGTCTCTCGACGCTCGAACAACGGGTCACGGGTTCAGATACGACTTTGAAATGTACTAGAAACGATTAATCGTTATCAATATTTACGACGAAATTGTTAAAAAATTTTACATCTAGTCATATGAAATGCTAATCTACAGGAATATTTCGATGAAATCAATATGTTTCTCCTGCCACGATCAAAGTATTTATTTCAAACGTAAACAATTTTGATCAATCACTTCGTACGTTAAAGTCTTTGAAAAATTTGGTTATATATCAGGGATTTTGGGAGAAAATTCTTCAAAGGGAATTCGGTATGTTAAAAGTCGGTGGGTTTGAAGCGACGGGAAATCGATTCGAGCGCAGAGAAGGGAGCTTCTTTCCTATTCGCTCCTTTTATCCTGCACTCGGTTGCATCGAGTTTCACGCGGTAATTCACGTTTCTCGAGGTAACGCGACCACAGGCCACTGGTAACCCGTTGCGATGCACCTCGACCGTTTCCACCGGCTGCCGATGAAGTAACGATCAAGTTCGCTCTTATCGCGTTGCACTTTCGATCTTCCCGGTGAAACAAGCCGCTCGATCCGCGATCCGGGGCATTCTCGATTTCCTTCGACGCTTACGCTTTGCATTTACGATACTTCCGGCTGGATCGATCACTCGATAAATCGATATTTCATACTAATGTTGTTTATTTCTTTAACGAAACCGTTTTCTTAGCCGTATCGCGAATGTAAATCGGGAGGAAACGATTTCTTGTTTCTTTTTTTTTTTTCTTCAGCCACGGTTCAGATAATCGAACGACGTTGCTAATCTCGTAACGGTTCGTTTCTTATCGAGCTTTTTCTTGCTCTGTTGTGTCGAAAAAGAGACGGTGACGAGCAACGAAGCGCGTCCACTCGTTACTCGAATCATAGACGCAACAAGACTTTGACCCGCCTGAACGAGCCTCGTGACTAACTTTGGCACCGTTCTTTTATCCGAGTGATAACGATCTGCTTCTTGGTAGTCAGAGTAGCCTTCAATTGATGCCGATTCGTAGCCGAAACTGGGCCAACTTGGCTGTTGCCTTATTTTCCACGCGAGATTCATCGACGCGTTCTACGTCGAACTAGAGAAGGAAACCGATTCGAAACAAGCTTCGATTATTGATAAGCGTCAGATCGATTTTGCATTATCAGCTTTCGATACAGGTGAAACTGAACCTGTTTATTAGCACGTTTTCACAGCAAAAAGGAGAGAGATTTAATCGACACGTTGCGTAACGTTCTTGGTAGGAAGTTTTGAAACGAAAGATAATTAAAGTGGTGAACGTAATGATCTTTGGTTGCAACGAATAACTGGGTCAGCTTCGTATGTATGTATTTACGAACAATCTTAATGGACGTACTAATCAAAATTGAATAGGAAAGTTATTAGATTCTTAAAAGACAGTCTTAAGAGGTCGACGGAGGTTGAGTACCGTGCGTCGCCGACTATCCGGACGAACGGTGGTATTTAGAAGATATTCAAATTTCTCACCATTTCATTTAGTAGCGCAGTAATTTTGAGTTTATTTTGCATTGAAATATGAGTAGAATATTAATAGTGACAGAAATAAGCTACCTGTGTTCGCTAAAATTCGAAACCTGCCAGGCCTTTGGTTACGTCAGATTTATTGTAGGCAGAATGATGTAAGTGTGTGTGAAACAATGATATAATCGCGAGAGAACGTAATGCAGAGAAATCATTGCGTTTGACAAGTCGTGGAAATAAAGATACCCGCGACGTTCTTCTTTGTTTTTTTTTTTTTCTTTCCGATATCATTTCCCGGTCGAAGCTGGTAGCATTTTCCACGACGATTATTGCGTTTCGATTGAATTCTATTAACCGTGAAAGAACTTCCAGGAATCTTTGAAACGTGCGCTCTTTAATTATCCTCGTACAACTCTCGATTGACAGAGCGAAACTTCGTTACGCAACTCGTAGCCGCCAATTCGCGATCGGTCAGAACGCCAGATGTAACAATACGTTTCATAAAACTGTACGTTAATTCGATTTAACGACACCGGTTGAAGATCAATTATCCCTAAAAGTGAAATTAACCTTTTGTACTCTATAAAACGTGTACAACGTTTCGATATGATATTAGTTCAAACTTCCTATGTAGTATATTTACCTTGAAACTTCGTAACGTTTCCTTTTTTGAAAATAAGAATTTCCGGGGAAATTTGCAAAAGAAAAAAGAAATTTAATCGCGGTAAACTGGTTTATAGCCATTTTCTCCAGATTATTACGATATAAAATAATAATAAAAAGTTTAATTGTATAACGATTTTATACACATTGCTCTTTCACCGATTCATGACAATTTTCTCAGCTGCGAATCGTATTCCGAGATCATGCGAGGTTCCACTTTGTTTATCCTTGACGTTCAATTACGTGGTCGCACCTGTTACATTGGCAAGTAGCAAAAGAGAAGCGTATGCCGACGAATGTACCCGTCGTATAGTTTTCCTGCTTTGCTGACACATCATTCGCGTATCGTGTCGTCAGCTGACTGGAAAACGTCACGTAAGTGGCTTCGACTATCGATAGAACGTGAGACGGCCGGGTCATCGAGTAAGTACTTGAACACATGTGGATCGTGACACAACTGGTTGGTCGCACGAGAGACCGCCTCCTTCTTCGGCTTCGTTTCAATTCGAACACGTTTGCTGCACGTGCTGCTCCGCGCTCTTTGTAAATTGCTCTTTTTACTCCTTCCACGTTTTCTTCCGTTCAATTATTTTCCAGTAAATTACTTTCAATATCATTTTTAAAAATCATTTCAGCTAACTAATCTTATCCCTCCAGAAAGCATTGCAACAGATGTTCAAACTTGACGGCCGGATCAGTCAGCGTATGCAAAACTGATCCTGTGTAAATACTAATTTTCATGTTCGAGATTGTTTGAGGATCGCGTTATCGCGTGTCGTTGAACTCCTCTGCACAAATAGTACCGTGTAATCTTCCCGAAAGACATTCGTGACTTTGAAATGTCACGATATTCATCTTGTGGACACGAAGTAAACACTTGAAATCCGAAATAAGAAAATCAAGGAATATCAATTTCAGTTTCGTACTTCTTAATTATTTTTACAAGTTATTATTTGGCGTTGGTCAGCTGGTGCGTGCGAAATTGGATTTCTTCGTGGAACGTGGGCTCGCTAAGACCCAGCTTTCTTTTCCCATATTTTTCTTTTATCTTTCCGTCTCTGAATTTGTCAAACACTCGACCCAGTTTCTCTTTCGCTCGCAGATGGTGTTAATTCGCGAGCATACTGACAGCTTTTCGTTATAATCCGCGCTATCGATAGGTACGCGAGCTCCTCGGATCTTTTCAGAGCAAATACATTCACCTTTTTCGTAAACACGAGTGCATCCTCACGAATGCCGATATTATTTACCGTATTATTCGCCAGTATCACGTAACGTTTCACGGAACGAGGCTTCATATCTGCTCGTAAAAGTCCCGATAAAAAAGATCGCTCACGAGAAGCGGCATTTTAATAAATCTCGCGGTTCAACGAACCGCCATACGTATTTTCTTATCGGAATTCTCGTTTCTCGCTCGATCGCTGGTGAATAGCAGAAATAACGCGGGTAAGGAGAGCGGGCTATAGAAGCGAAGCTCTTCTTTGTATTTCGAATAACATAATAGCCAACGTCGGAAGGATGCTTGATCGGAAAAGTGCATCCAGTGTAATCGGAGCCTAATGGAAGTAGCATTCTTCCAATTTTTCCATTCCCTAAGTGTACATTTGCTCGCGTGGCAGAACAACGCGTGACGATGAATGACAGGGCTTTAAATTCAGAACAGACAAGCTGGCACCGGTAGACTCCGTTCTTCGTCCGCTGCACGTGTTTCGAGCGGATATCCTTGTGTGCGGGCACGTGTAACTGCACCTTATTTTCGTCACTCGTAAAAATTCAAGCGAACGTTTAAGTCGGCCGAACTTTTCACTCATGAAATGGGAAGTCGTTCGGAAAAACAGGGTACTCGTAGGAATTTATTTATAGTTAAGTCGGTCGGAAAATGTTTCCACCGTAATGGTCGGTTATCTCGCGGCAAAGTAGCCTCGATACAGTTTCCCTCGGATTTTCATTTTCGCCGGCCAATTTCGCTCTCGAAATAGCCGCTCTCTTAAATCCGCTAGCTTGAACCGCGAGCTATTCTCGGTGCAATAACAAACACTGGTGAACAGTGCACGCGCAAACAACGGTTCTCCCTTCGCAAGGGTAAAAGCGCGTTCTCCATAGCAAGTTTAACAGAAATTGCAGATTTTTAAATGGACACGTTCTTGGTTCTTCCGGTGATCATCTCGCGTTAATATTAAAGCTACAGCTTCGTTGAAATATCGATAGGTTGAATGCTTGAAAGTTTACAAGAGGGTGGAGATGGATCGGAGGTATCGGAAAGGTTCTGGGGAGATAAACCTTGGCACTCGAATGTTGGAATTACTTGACCATGACTGTAATCGTTTCTCGTGGCACGATAAAGAGGGCAAAACGCGTGGAAATCGTAAGTGAAAAACGCTCGTCCGATGATCCGTTTCTCTGATGAAAACTCACGCGATCGCTACCCTCGTTTGAACGGCGCGGAATCGATAGCAACGTGTATCGACTCTGTCGGCCTCGTTTGGTCCTTTTATGTAACCACCGACAGGACGTTGGGAAAACAGAAAGGAAAGTGGAGTGTGTCTGTGTGGGAATATTAGCCGTTTGTTGCTTAACCTTCTTCTCGCGCAATTCTATGGTGATTGAAAAGAAAAACAGCCAGCAGGTCGCTTTGAGAATCTAGAGAACATTGTACATGGTAACCATTAAATAATCTTGTCAAATTTTATTTAAAAATCATCGAATCGAACAATTTCCGATTTTTAAATGATTTCAACTGCGTCTAAACAAAAATTTTTATGTACATTCAACTTCGCTAATAGCGCTGGTAAAGAGAAAGTAAGGAAAATTGGCGCGATTGTTTCAACGATAGCTAGCAGAAGTTTAGCTCGATCGAGGAATTTTCTTGTTTCGCGAAACGAATGGAAAGCGTGGAATATAAATTGTTTGTGCAAAGAATTGGCTCGAAGCAGAAGCTTTTTTGATTCCGCGACAGACTTTTTCGACTCGCAGGCGCCAGCGCGTGTCATCAGTGAATTCTTGAATCGTTAAAAGTTCCAAGTCGAAAAATTTGCACACCGATTCACTTGAACCAATACATATTTTCGTCTGACTTTTGCAGAACTGCGTTTTCTTTCTCCGCCGTTTCCTTTTGCTAAAATATAAAAGACGTATATCGTCGATGGCACAGATATTTTCCTTGATTATCTCGACTCGCGTTAGCCGAGTTAACGTTCAGAACGGCTGGGTTTTCCACGACCCTTGGATCTAGCCGCGGTCCACTTCGAGGCGAACTTTCACGGCGTTGATATGCTCGATAAAAAAGCGTACTCGACGAGAGAAGGAGAGAGAGAAGAGGTGTGCCACCGTTAAGAAAGAATATTAATTCCAGCTGAGCGTTTCGCTTGTGCTCGCTGTTTGGTCAAGCACTCGAGTTCACGAGGGCAGCAATAATTAGTTCTTATAAAAATATCAGGATGATAAAGAATGAAAATTAAAATTAAAAAGTAAAATAAATTCTTCGTTCTCCGTAGACAAGCTGAGCGTTCAATATACTCGTATATACGTAGAAAGAAAGTTTCATTTTCTTATAAATCGTTTGGAGTGTTGGCTAGAGCACTTGCTGGTTTCTTAAGCGATAAACGAAAGCAAATGGCAGAATACAGAGGTGTGAAAGCGTGGAAGGAGCTAAGGAAGAGCGCGTAATAAAAGGCCTCCTTCGCGTTGGCACTCGGCATCGAGCCGAACCGATATTCTTTATTTAGCTGTCGATAACCAATCGGCTGGGTTTTATTTAGACACCGATACCATTTCTCCTCGCTTTTCTCCGCACAACGATCCTCATTGTTACAAACAAATCTGTTCTACGACTATCGTCAACAGTCTCGGCCCACCGCCCCTTACGCGATACCTCTGACAATCTTCTTCACGCCACCTTTGTTGCTTACGAACGGCAGAAAAATATGTTTTCGCGAAAACGTCCTGTTCGAGAGACGCTTATCGATCGAACTAGCTGTGTGTTGTTCGATCCAGAAGAAAGGCGTTGCGTGGAGCGGAAGCGAGCGAGGAACAGGGGTTGGTCAACAGGGTTATCTTCGATCGGGTCAAGATTCGTCAGGGGTTAACCCTCGGATCAATTAACCGCATGCAAATTTATCAGGCTCGATATACGTACTCGCGTTTCAATTTTATTTCTGACCGAGAAAATTTGATTTAGAATCTTGAAACGTTTCAAACGATCCGACTGACAATGAGAATCAGGCCTCGAATCGGACACGAGCCACGTATTCGCGCAAACCGTAGAAGTGCATAACCAGGCAAGGTTTTTGCCATTCGCCACGGGTCTCGTGGAACCCGGGGCTTTCTTTCTCGCAGCTAGCCAAGGTTCTGGCCTAAGCTCTTGGCACCCCAGCGTGAAACGCAAAACCAATAATATACAAGGTTTCAACGGGGTGGCGGCCTGCATCCGTTGAAATACGCGGAACTCGAATCTCAGCGAAAAACAACGAACGGAAACGAAGAACGGGTACCGATAGATTGACGAATCTTTAGAAATCGACCGACACCCTTATCCTATCGCTCGGTTCTGCATCGATGTTCGTGTCGTTTCGACGTTATGCAAGACAAATGTAGCGATCGAGAACCATCAGATCCGAAAAGGAAACCCTCGTGTTACTAGAATAAACCCTCAAGGCTGGGATCCGGTCCAAGTGTTTGATATATCGCGCCTATACGTCAGACAGCAGACCTCCGCGTATTCGCCCCTGCTCGTCGATAAACGATCATCGTTTGAAGAATTCATGGAAAAAGCTATGATAGTTATGGACACCATCGAATCAGCCAGTCTGATACGATTTGACGATCAAAAATAACGCTTACCACGTATTTATTCGATTTTTAAGTCTCCGGAAGAACGTCTATACTCGTTCGTGCAAACAATGAAGTTTCATTCCTTATTTAAGAACTAAAAAGACGATACGTGTCCGAGGGAACGTTTTATAGTTTGTTTTCGATACACGATATTCCCGATGATTACGTTTGTTTGCGACGCCGTTTGATCGAGAAAAACGTGGTAAAAGTCACGAGTTTCGCTGCCCGCCAGCGGAGAACGTCTAATTTATGCCGTTTTAACGATCTGCGTGCTTGAACCGTGGGTCATCGAAAAAATAGCGGAGAACAAGATGACTCACAAAGGTGTAGCTTATATGTTTTTGCAATTCAAATATTTTCAATAAAAAAAAAAGTGCATGCGAATGATATTTTTCTTTTCTTAAACACGTTCCGGTACGCCTCGAGTAAATCTATCCGTCGTATACTATGGTGATAAAGTTGCATATGTCACCTTGGTCCGAACGTGTTAATTTTTTCTATGCCTATTTATAAAATTTCAAAAACTTTTATATACTTTTTTACATAGATTGATCGATCGCGTATGAAATTGCGGGTCCTATAGAATCGTAGAGTCCCTTCATTCATGCGTAGACGCGGTTCGATCGAGACGTTTGCCAATGGGTTTCGTTGCCCACGAACGGGCAGGGATCATCAGTCGAGGACTGTCTCGAATGAAAGAGCATTCGCAATCGTGTCTCTGGCACGATCAGGGGATCATAACGTGACCCATTAACCCTTTAACCGGTCGCAATGAAACGTGACATTAGAAATGGTGCTCCGTTTAACTGGTTCTATCGAATAGACTAATATCCGATTATCTGGATATCCGCGGCTGACTCAATCTACCCCGTCAATTTCGCGGATAACGATAAATGAAACGATAAGAGTTGATTTATATCAGCCGGATCTTCGAAGAATTTCGGTTGAATTTGTTTTAATTATAAACATGCGAACTGACAAGGTATAAAATTGATACTCTAATTGATACGCTTCGATTACAATTCGGGCTACGTGTTTGTTCGAACGTTGTTTACGCGAATACGTAACCGCGTAATTTGGCGAAACGACGGCGATAATTTCTTCTTCGATAAAAGGGAAACAGAAAAAAAAAAATAAGAGCAAGAAAAGTGTGCGAAATTATATGCGATTTCTGTAATCATTTATTTTAAGGTCGAATGAAGTAATTTAGCACGAAACACGATGTCGCCTGGTTTAATATCGTCGTAAGAACGTTTTGCTTGTTTTAACGAGCAAAGATAACGTAATTCGTGGGTGTACACCGAAGAGCAACGTAGGCTAGTTTTGGCTAAGAATAATCGCAGTGGGAGGAATCTCCCACCGGCTTCCTCTTAATTAATTGTAAGCGCAGCCTACGTTGCGGCCGAGTGTACACGGTTCGGTTTTAGTTTCAAAGGCGTTGCAATTATTTTCATTCGTTTTCTTCTTTTTTCCTCGAATGTAACGAAGCTTTTGTCGCGTTAAGGTACGCACGGATACTCGTTCGCAGGGCATAGAAACGTATAATTAGAAAAAGGGGAGCATTAGTCCAAGTTAAGATATTCTGGGAATTCAGTGTCGTGCCGTGAAATTCTTGGCCCCCGTTTGCCAGGTTCACCGTGCGCCGGAAGCTTGTGCAACTGCACGATTAAAAAGAGGTCACCGTCGCTATATGCAGTGCACGAAACGCGAGCGAATTTTCATCATCTTCGCTACCGTCCCCCGATTGTGTAATCCGAGGAGTTAAATAGAAGAAGTATGAGCAATCGTGTAGAAAAGTACTTTTCCTTCAAATTCAAAGTGATTGTGATGAACGGTAACAAAATTTTCTCTCTATGATTCTTTTCCCAATTCCACTTCGATTAAAGCTATAATCTGGCCCAGATATCAAAATCACTTTATATTTATAAACCATACCGAGCCTCGATGAATTGAGTTCTGTGAACGTTCGCCGGCCGATGGAAATGAATAAAATTAATATTAATAACGATGTTAATTTAACGTAACGCGGATTCCATAGCGAATGCGTTGAATAATATTCGAAACCGGTCAATTCAGATATGGAAATGGTGTGCTGGACGTTCGAGATCCAACGGCGCCTGTTTCTTCTGCATAAATATAATAACCTGCATAAACCGAACACGAGGTTACGTCGTTCGCGTCGCGAATAAATCATCGACACACTTCCGCCTTCTCGCTTCTTTTCCATTCCTCTCCGTCCCGTCGTTTCGTATTGTCGCGAATGGTGATCGATCGATTCGAGGCCGATTAATGAATCGAACATTGCGTCGTATTATAATGCAAATTAACACCTGACCGAGTCGAAATGGGTCGCGTGAGTTTTCGATGTCGCAAATGCGTGGTCGAGAACCCCCGTCCTTTTTCTGCGACCCGACGTCAGCATCACCGTCGCGCCTTTTCGAAGGTAATTCGAAGGAAAATGAAAACGTGGTTCGAAGCAGCCTCGCATAAAATCGATACATCGTCCGATGGTAGAGCAACGTGTATACCTTAGCCTCGATTTACTCTTCTGCCCTCTCTGCCGTGTGCCTCGCGCTCCCCTTTTTATCGTCAATGACCTCGAGTGGACACTTTTCTTACGGGAATTTCGATCAAACGCCTGGTCAGCCTTTTCGAACCCATTGGACCATGATTTTTACTTGTACGCACATTTTAAATGTCGTTCGAAGCGACGAGCCTTGCGTCGATAACAGCGTCGATCGCCACGTGCAGTGGTGGCGGAGCGGTGCGCACGGTAATTCGTCACTACGCTCCTCGAATCCATTCAGGCTATGACGTAAGGGTGCTGAAATGGTACCAGCCGTGTCCGCGACCTTGAGCTTTCATCGCGTGCCAAGATTACGCTAGCGAAGCTCGTATCGATCAATTATATACCTGCCTACGAGCCGCGAGCCGCGCTCGATCGCCACCTTTCCGTCCCCTTCCTATCGATCCGCGATGATTCCCTTACTTTCCTTTTTCGAATCGCAATCGAAACCTCAGAAACACCTATCAGTGATACGCGTAGGAGAAGATTTTCTCAAGGTAGGAGCATCGTTGTCGTTACAGATGTCGATCTGCAGTGTCAAATTGACGCGTCGTTGGCGATGCCAGCCACCTATCAGACCGTTGTAGCCCGCGTGCAATTGGCTCAGCAATGCTGCGGATTGGCCCGGGAGCAAACGAGGATCTGCGAGAGGCTGGTGCACGATCAACACCTTCAACAACAGGGTTGGGCAGCGGTGGTAGCGAATCTGGAGGACATCACTCAGATGTTCCAGTCGCGGGCCGATCTTCTGCATCAGAGCTTCGCTGTCTACCTTTCGGAGAGGCAGCGGCACATGGAACTGCTTGCAAAGTAAGTCGTTGGTTATGGTTGTTCGAAGCTTAATTAAACGTAAAGGCATTCGTTGAATAATCGATTCACGTTATTATAGCTTCAACGCCGATCTGGGCATGTTAGCGAAGATACCGATCCTACCGGCGTTGCGAGCTCAGGCCGAGGGTCTGCTGAGTCCGGACGAGCAACCTAGTGAATCGGAGAAGGATGCCGAAGAGAAGGAGGAAGTGTTGAGCTTGCTTCGATGGATCTCGGCGAAGGACAATCAGAGCAGCCTCGAACAGGTGGCGGAACAGTGTTCGAGGGGTTTGGAGCAGTTCGACGAGAGGGTGATGGAGGCGTTGAAGGCGGAGGTGAACGCGGCCATAGACAGCGCGAACAAGCAGGATATGAAGGAGATAAAGGGCCTAGGCGAACGGTTGTTCGCCCTCGAACAGCTGATGGCTCAGACGAAGAAGCTGGTTCACGAACAAGGAGAGCTTGCCCAGGGCTTTCTTCAGAATCAAAGTCGCGCGAACAACTTGGGCGATGCTAGCGTTCTACCTGACCTCTGCACCTCGCATAGACGCCAGCTAGTCGTGATGCTGCAGAATCACAACCAGCTGCGCGACATACGACGCAGGTGCACCAAGGCGAAGGAAGAGCTATCGGTGAACATCTACCATCGGCTCAAATGGATCATGTACGTGGAGAACAAGATGATGGAGGTGGACAGCAAGCTGGTGATATATCACGAGAGCTTGAAGCGTTTGAGACGTCATCTGGAGGTGCTTCAACAAATCCATCTAGCGCCTCAGATGTACATGAACGCGGTGGCCGAGGTGGTTCGAAGGCGTACCTTCTCCCAGGCGTTCCTCGTATGGGCCAGCAATCTTGCTTGCCAGCTGCTGACCGTCCACAGCGAGGAACTTGCTCGCAGGAGGGAGTTTCAGAGTAAATTCGGGGGACATTTCTTAAATACTCTGTTCCCCGGCCTCGAGGACACTCCGCCACCTTTTGCCACGCAAGCGCCGTCTGTCTTTGATAGCGGCTTGCCTAAGGTATAGTTGTTCGTCGCATCTTTCCTTTTCAGACGCTTTACAAACGGATTCTTCAAGGAATATATTCTATCGTGTGTTACAGTTGACGGTGAACGACATGGAATCTCTGAGATCACAGCTACCCGACCTGGCACTCGCCGTCTCGTCGCCAGACTTGAACAGCATCACGCAGTTCTTTTTGTCCAGGAGCCTTACCGAGGCCAGCACAGATGGTAACAAGGATAAGGATAGCACTTCTATGCGCGTAGATGTGACCAGCAAGGAACGAACGAGAGCACCGACATTGTCCGACAGGTAGCGAACGATCGGAATTTCTTTCTCATCGTTCGTTTATCGATTAACCGAACGAACGCGTGTCGTTTCAGGGGTGATTTCGAATCGGAGACGGACACGGAGGAGTTCGAGAAGATCGGCCAGGGCGCCACGGACTCTAAGCCGGAATCGTTCGATGGCGCGAAACAAATGCGTCAGAAACAATTGGAGGTTGGTGCCTCGCGAAGCGTGTCCCCAGCTTCCTCCACCTCGACTAACGTGTCCCCGCTTAATTCGAAAGTCGTCGACCCGACGAGCCGGTCATCCTCCTCGAGCGAACCTGGATCCTCTTTCCATTTCCCCAGTATGTCCGTAAGCGAGCGTCCAGCTCAGCTGAGTCCACTCGCCGAATGCGTCGAGAACGGCGAGTCGAGCTGTTTGCTTCATCGCGCCAACAATTGTCTTCCCAAGTATCGCGACTCCGGTCCTATCAACACCGAGGAATCCAACTCCCTAAGTCCGAATCCTCCTTCCTCGACACGGTCCGTGTTGTGCGACGGTCAGCAGCAACAGCAGCAACAGCAACAACGCCATCAGCTATCGGGCAGTGGCGGTAGCAGCCCATCCGCCGGAGTAGGCGCTACCGACTTCATGGCCACTGAATTTTACATGGACGAGTCTCTGCCGAGCAGTCTCAGCGAGCATCCCAACGACGGCCAGCATCAGGCCATCGTTTCCCTTCTCCAGGTACTGGACGACTTACAGCTCGCTAACAGACCTTGTAGTCGTAGCCGTAAACGTTCCACTACCGACCATCTTCTACCTATCCTCTTTCGATGGTACATTGTACGCTTGAAACAAATCCAACCGATGATACCCCTTTCACCTTCCAGTCGATTCGTCACTTACCAAAATTTCTCTCTTCACCCAGCATCATTTCTTTCTGTGGTTTCTAGGTACTTTCGTTGTCGTTGTCCCTTTGTATTCGCTATTAGCGCTGACCTCTGTGCAAGTAATTATCGAAACACGCGGGTATGTATCTGTGTTTGCCTTGCCCTTTTGTCTCTTGAATTCGTTGAACCCGTTGCACCTGTTCTCTGTCTTTTGTCTCTTCTAGCAATAGTGCTTGCGAGTGTCCGTTTAGTTGTGAACGCATCTATCCCGCGTTTCTTCTCTCGTTTGCGAATGCCTGTGTTTTCGTTTTTGTTTACAGGATAGCTGCCGTCGCACTCGATACTCCCCGACCTCCTTAGACCCGTGTTACATTTCCCTGAGATACTGACATCGCGAGAGTTCGCTTTTCAGAACAGACCGACACCCGACTGAGACAATGTTTTCGCTACAATCATCGTCGCGCACGACATCTTTGGCAGTCTCTTTTTTCAATCACACTTTATCCCTATCCCTGTTCTTAACCGACAGATCAGTTGTTCCTTCAGTTTACCGGTTTGTTCGCGAACGTTTCTTTCCTCCGAAGCTGTGTCTGAGAAGTGTAACGTTTCAGGAGAATCTTGGCAACACGCGCGAGGAGGTGGAAAGGCTCCGCTCGATCCTGAAGACGATGAAAGCGGTGGTGTGCGAGACGTTGACCTCGGTTCGTCAGGAGTTGTCGATTCTGAGGGATCGAAGCGACGAGGAGAAGGCAGGCTTCTTCAAGATGATCGAAAGGGTTCGCGAGGCTCTGTCCTTGTACTCGCGCGAGTGCGATCGTCGTCTCCGAGAGCGCGAACAGGAGCTGACCGTCGAGCACGAGCTCGAGTTGGCCGACGTGAAGAAGCTGATCGAGAACCGGGAGGAGGAGATATGCAGCTTGAAACGCAATCTTTTGGAGAAAGAAACGGAGCTGGCTGAACACGAGCGTCTGGTCGCGACGATACGGCAGAAACTAGAGACGGAGCAAACGGAGATGAGAAATCTGCAAACGCGTGTGCATCGTCAACTCGAGGAGGCGTTGGAACAGGCTCGAGCGGAAAAGGAAGCCGCGGTGAAGGAGGCGAACGAGGAGCGATTTTTGGAGATCGCCACCCTCACGAGTTCCGTCGCGCAGTGTCAGAAGCGAATCCAAGAGTTGGAGGAGAGTTTGACCACGGCGCGCAACGATCAGCAGAGAATGGTGAAGGAGGCGACCGATAAGCTGCAGCTCGAGTGCAAAACCGAGTTGGAGAACATCAGAAGCCGTTTCAAGCTGATGGCTGCGTCCACGATGGAGAGGAGTCCGAGCGACAGCAGCCTCGAAAAGATCGAGGTAAGAAATTCCGTCGCTGTATCGTCTTAATCGTCGCTATAGCTATCTATAAAAACAATTTCAAACCATGTTGTTGCTTTTCAGAGACCAGACGTGATCGAGTTCGCCAACCACATACTGGCCCAGGCGAAGGAGGACATGAAGTTGGAGAAATCGGTAGCTATACGTACAGCGATCGAGAAAGAACGAGCGGATTGCGTGATGAAGTTGGATCACGAGCTGCGAGTGGCCAGGCAAATGGTCGAGGAGAAGGATAAAGAGGTGGAGATGTACCGGATGATAGAAGTCGCGCTTGCCGAGGAATGTAAACGTTACAAGAACACCATCAGACGATTGACCGAGTCGGAAAAATTCAAGAACATACCGGTCGAGGCTGGACTGCACAAGGAGCACGGCGAGGAACGGCTGGAGATGAGCCAAAGCAATCTTGAGGAGGTGGCGAAAAGCGTGGAAACGGATAAGGACGAGGTGGAGGTGTCGGAATCGAAGAAGGTGCGTTTGGAAGCAACCAACGACGCGAGCTATCTGTCCAGGAGGCTAGAGTTGCTCGAGAACGACAACAAGAGGTTGAACGCGGAGTTGCAATCGCTTCGCGAGAGCAAAGAGTCGGCTGAGACGAAGATAGAATCTTTGGAAGCGGACAAGGTTCGTTTGGAGCTGGAACTGGTGAAAGAACGATCGAGGAGAAGCTTCGCAGCTGATCCTTCGGAAAGTCGCGAGAAGGAGATGAACGCCTCGGTCGCCATGGTTTCCGAATCAGGCTCGAGTCAGGACGCTACCAACAGTCCATTGCCGATTCGCGGATTCACCTGCACCACCTGTTTGTACTCGTTCTCGGATATACAGAAGAAGATCGAGCAAACCGCGGCGAAACTGGAGAAAGAGGGTCGCATCACCGTGACCACCTGCAATCCCGGGGATGACGTATTGGTTTGTTGGAATCCGGCTCACGGAAAGTACACGTTGTATCAGGAATCATCGATGCTTTATTTCCTCAATTCGGACTGCATGGGTACATTGAAGCTGGGATTGCATCAGGACGGGACCCCGAAGAAGATTCTGACCATCGCCGAGGTGATCGATAAGCAATTCTGTCAAACCAGAAAGGTGAGATTTTCTTTTTTTTTTCTTTGTTTATCTTCGGTAATCTATTAATTACTGATCATGGAATTTCTCACGTTTCAGTCCGAAAATCGGTATCGCGTGCCACGCGGCACCAAGTTCTATCGGGTGCGCGTGAAACCGGTGGACGAGAGCGACGCTCTGTTGGAGAGCGAAGAATTACTCTTGCCTGATTAGAAGCCACGGGAGCATGGGTCTGCATAAGCGAGTAAAACGAAACATCCGTAATCTTGCAACGTGACATACATATTTAGGATGCAGATCCTTGGCTTACGCGTTCGCGAACATCCGGTAATCCTTCGATCAAGGCCAAAACCTGCCAGAGCCTGTAGACGCATCCTTGACGAACGTTCAGAGAAGGAGTTACGGATGCTGCCCAGTTTTGGGTGCCAGCAAACACGATAAGAAAGGATGCGGCTGGCGTTTCATTGTGATATAAGTAATTTTTAAACGAGCGAAACATAATTGCCGAATGCTGTGGTTAGCTGTGAAGCCCGAACGACGTTTGTATTCCTTTTTTCCCCTTTTTTTTTTCTTTTCACACACACACACGAGATTGAAAGTGAGATAGAGAGTGAAAGAACGAGAATGATAGAGATATAGAGCGAATGAAAGCGAAAGGACGAACAATCGCGAGTATATTATTAATAATTAACGTCACGGACGATCTTCTTCTTGTAATTTGACAAACGCAAGAGATAGTCTCTTCTTTTTTCACTTTAATTTCGAACACCAAGACGCGTAGCTTCCTCGTTCGAATTAATTACTATATTAATACTATTTGTCTTTGCACCGTGTAAGAAAACAACGAACGAGGAAGAGAAGACAAACAAATTTTCGTAGTACGGTAAGTTTTACAGAGAAACAAAAGCAAAATGATTAAGAAAGAAAATTTAAAAAAAAAAAAAAAGAAAGAATACAGAAGCAAAAGGAGGTAACGAAATTTACGGAAAATTGCTTTGTATATGCAGACAAATATATATGTATATTATATACATGTGATATATAATATAATACCATGTACATCGTTATACGAAGCGTGCAATATTCGCGTTCGAGAAGAACAAAAAAAAAAAAAAACAAAACGGAAGAGTATCACGCGTGTGCGTACACGCGTATTAGGTCCTAAGGTGATGCTAAGATTTTGTAAAACGAAATTATCTAATTAACCACGTGTTGTGCAATTCTCGAGACACATCTTTCAACGCACGTTACGGAGTTCGTTTAATTTTTTAAACGAACACAAAAAAGAAAGCAAAAATACAAGATAGAGGAAGAATCGTATAAAATCGTTTCCTCCTATCGACCATATTTTCATTCTTTTTTTTTTTTCTTCTAACAATTTCGTTTCGGGTGCCTCTATTATTGACGCGCGGTTTTCGCCGATCTCGCATCGAGAGGAGACCGCGTGGCACTCGTAAAAATTTACTTCGATGCGTAACGACGAAAGATTAGGCCCCGTCGATGAACCCGGTGCGAGGCAAACTCTTCGTAGGATGAATTTTATAAATAATACGTGTGCGCGCTTAGATTAACGCGTACACCCACCTAGACCCACGTACACATATACTTATATATATATATATATATATACACATACACACACAGAAATATGTTCTTTTGTACTGTCCTTAGCGAAAGAGACACACAGACGGATATGTAGCTTCCTCGCAAAAGAGATCCTTCGATTTATCTATCACTGTTATCGTTTACCCCGCGACAGTTAAGCACACTCATAGTATCGTACAATAGCTGTGATCGTTAGACTCGACGTTTTCACTTCTACTTAGCGGTTAGATTAATCTTAATTGGCGCGATTCAACCACCTTTTCCGTGTTAGCCCTAATTTTCTTTTTTGTCGCATGGAAGAACGCGAAAAGCGTGGCTGAATCGGCCGGCTCGATCGCTCGTCTCCCCTCTGATTTTCGAGTTCGAGCGACAAGCAAGACGAGGACGAAAAGATAGATTCGTTCGTTCGATAGGTTGTAGTACGAGGTTCGTCGAAAGAACGATACGCAACCGTCACTGACGTAGAGCGTGCAGGAAAAGCGATTTCCTCTTTATTCTGCGAATCGAAACACGCACTTTACCGCATCGATCTAACACGAATTCTGTTCATAGCTACGTTTACCCTTTCAGAAACCGTGTCGTTCGTTCAAAAATACATCGTGCACGGGGAACAGATTCGAATTACAGATTTACCAAGCAGCGTGCTTGGAAGATTTTCATTATTTATCTTTTAACATTGTCGCAACTTTCGGACAGATGCGACAGAAGCTGCGATATCGCGTGAACGGATATTTAATTACGACGATCGAGCACGCGGTATCGAGTGTCGAGCAATTAATTTATGACAGAGAGTTTGAATGATGAACGTTTGAAACTGGGTCCAAAAATTCCATCATGGTACTTAATCGTAATTTCACTTTTAACAATTGTGCTTGTTCCCTCTGTGCACGCTTATCCACGGTTCCTAAACACGATATCATCTTGAGGCTTTTACGATTCGAATCGTCGATACTCGATGATCGTCGGACGAGCATTTAGCTGCAACGTCGATAGACGGTCACTCGACGCGGCAGCTTATGTTCTAACACGGTCTCGAGAGCTTTTCACTTAGACAAATTCAAGGATCGATCCTTTCGTCACGTTCGATACGTTTCTGAACGCGTTGCGAAGCGATTTCAATTGGAACGATGTAGATTTTAGCTACTTGAGTGTTGAGCAAAACGAATGCACGAAGAGAAATGAATCGTGCAAAGGTACATCGTTAATAAATCAATGGACAATCGTCTATCTCAAAGATTAATGTAAGAACATTTTAATGTACCAAGAGAAAATAAGCAAAAAAAAATTGAGCTAAACACTCAAAGATGCGAAAGAAATCAAAATAACGAGAAAACTTTCTAATGGTCGCAAGAAGCTTTGCAGAACACGCGTGCTCTTTTTTTCCATTTTTTTAAATTCAATTTCGTGATCGCAAGGTTTCTTCGATTGTTCTATAATTTTTCAATTGAAATTTTCGTAATTCATTCGAAACGTATGAAAAAACGAAGATCAATCGTGACATTTGTCTAAAACAACGTAGTCTCCAATTCCGCCCAGATGAACCTTCTTCCGGTTCGACTTTCAAGTATCTCAGAAAAAAAGTAGAAGTCTCCTCTTTTCCCTTCTTCGAAAAGCTCCGTTGGACCGCGGTTGGTTGCAAGCAGAAATCAAAACCGACGAGATTCCTTCATTTTCTTCCGAACTACGCGAGACCCCAGCTTTTAGACGAGTTTCTAATAAAACATGAAAAGAAAAAGACTTTCTATTAAATCTTCTAAACGAGGCTCCGTAAGCTGGTTCCGTTGGTCTCGTGTAAGTTTCGTCGATCCGTCGGCCAATTCACGAATTCCTAATCGTTCGCCCTGGTTTAGACACGCGGTGTACAGTCTCGTGCAAAGATGGCTCTTTGTGACGGCGATCTATGCACGAAGATGTACACGGATTCAGATATCAAAGCTACGTGCCTGGAACGTGTTTTTAGCTGTGTTACTTAGATCCTAAACGATCGCCTCTAAAATCGAAGGGGAAAGTTCGATCGAAATGTTGTGATTCCTTTGATAAGAGATTATACACGGACGATCGTAAAGAAGGTTTTCTTCTCTTGGAAGAAGATGAAACACGCGTCGGAAGATCGCGAACGAAGAGAAGAAAGAGAGGAACGTGAAAGAGGGAAAGAAATTTTGTAAGACGACGAAGAGAAGAAAAGAGAATGTGTGTGTGCGTGTGGAGGATAGAGCCGCGTTTTTATTTTTCTAGCGATTCTCTGACGTACACGTTTATCCCTCACCCTCTATCCTTCCACTACTTCGTTCCCATTTTTTACTTAGACGCCTAAAGAGACAAAAGAAAAAAAAAACAAAATGATGAAAAAAAAAAAACGTGTTATGTAAAACGTAGCGTAACGATATAGAGTTTGTTTTACGTGTGACGTGTATAGGACAAATGTAATTCGATATTATAGAATATTCTTTTTTTTACCGACCAAAATTTATACGCTTAGAGAGGTTTATACACACTTGCGCGAAAAGGGTGGTAATCGTAATTCACGTACAAAAGGAAAGGAGAATATACGCGACCGAGAAGAAACGATGAGAGAAAATTTTGGCGATATCGTGTGACGTATCTTTTAGGTTTGCTTTCTTTTTTAATTTTCCTTTCATTCTTTTTCTTTTTTCTTTTTATATCAGCAACACCGCCAATGTATTTGTTCTTTCTTTCTTCAAGTAGTCGGAGTAAATAGCGAAAGAGAGGCATTTCATTTTTTCACCAGAATGTTTAAACGATTTCGTCGAACGTTCGCTGACCGATCGATTATCTTTATAGAACAATTAGATCTCGAGATATACCCACTTGGAGGACACTTTCAAACGAATCTTTCCCGGGGAACAAGAGCGCAATCTTAGCGGTTCACTTTGCTCTGGATTTATATAAGCGGATCCGCGAACGTGCGTCTCGCGATCACGTCTTTCTTCTTAACCCGTCGACGATGATCTTAGTTAGGGTACGCTTATACAAGGAATCATTCTAGATACCGCTCACGCACTCTTTTCTCTTCGATATTAGCTTTCGATCACTGTCGAGGGTTAACGAAACGAACGCCCAGAGACCGTTTGATTGATCGTTCGACGAGCACACACGCGTGCGGATTCCCAGTCGATTTCGTTACTCGTGTCAGCCTTGAGTTTGTCGTCTGAGGAACAAACGAAACAAGATAAACTAAAGCAAAGGAGAAACAAACAAAACGAGAAAAAGAAGAAACGATTATCGCGCATGTAATCCGAGAAAGTGTAACGCAAATAGGTATATATGATTATATTACATAAACATACATACAGTTGTGATCGTGAGAGTATCTGTTACGAATAAATAAATTACGACTAAACCAGGTAAATTTTTTCAAAGCTACTTCGACTCGAATGCTTTCAATCCCCTTTTTCTTATTATTCAAGCAGCATTTATTTAATAAACGTTTATTCATTGATTTCTTTTTTCTTTTTATTTAGTTAACAACGAAGGATGAAAGGGCGAAAGAATATTGCACGATGGTGTCGCGTTCGAGGTGCAACTATCGTATATTTGATATTTATAATACAAATGAAGAGACGGTCGAGAGGATGACCTAATGATGAGGAACGTAGCTCTGCGAGTTCTGAGGGCAACCAGGTAACAGATTCGAGGTGTCCTCTTCCGCGGAGCTGCACAGCATCCCTACCAACGTGTAATCAACGAAAGGTGGTAAATCCAACTCGCTCACGTCCCCGTAATTGATGCCCGTCTGTGGTGTACCCGTCTGAGCGGTGTTCATAGTCATTTGAGGTAGCCGGGTGTCCAGCACCTCGCAAGTATAATGACAACGATCGTTATTAGGATAGAAGAAAGGTTCCGGACTATTCTGAGACTGCAACGAAGCGTCCATGCCGTTCGAGTCCGGGAACAACCTGTCGGTGGTATCCGGATTCGTTTCATGGTTTCCATAGTTGTTCTGCAATCTTTCGTCGAGAACCATTCGATTGGTGTTCTGATGGGGCCGACAGGCGGTGGTCAACTGATCCTTCGTGTCCGAATGATCGAACAGTTGACTGTAACCGTCGTAAGTGTACTGTTTGTTCTCTATCGGGCTACGACTAGGACGAACAGGATCGGTAATCCCGTTCTCTTTCTTCGAGTAGGCGGTGTAACTTCCTCTGTCCATCAGACCAGGCTGGCAGTTCTCCTTGGTGAAGCAATTCACGTTTCTTCTAGAGGTCAACAAACTTTCGTCCTTCTGAGGATCGAAGCCTGGAAAGTTGAGACGATCGTCCTGCTGGTTTTGAACCCAGTAACTAGCTTCCTGATCGTTCTTCACAGCGCCGTCGAGGAAGCTTTTATGATTTTGATTGCGTTGATAATCCTGAAAGTTCAACGGATTGTTCAGATGGTGATTCTGATTGATCTGTTTATCCGGAACGAAATGGTTCATCGGTCTCTTGGAGCAGTAACCATTGGAGTCCTTGTCCGTCTCGAAGGTAGGAAACTGAAGCCTGTCGTCTTGAGGTATACTCAGATGGCTACTGCTCGAATCCTCGCTGAGAAACTGATTCCAATAGGTCTGATCCTGATGCTTCATCTCGTATTTGATAGTGCCGCTTCCGAGATCGAGTAGAGTAGACGGTGACCTTGCCACGTCTTGGGAATTCATTGGGAAATCTGGTCTCAGAGGTTGATCCAGCTGGAAGATCTCTTCCGGTTGAAGTAGTTCACCGGTGAACGGAGGGAAATCGGGGTAGGAAGCTTCCTGGGGTACCTGATTCGGTAAGTTGTAACCCAGGTTCTCCTGAGGGGAGACAGTGTCCTGCATCCAGTAAGAGGTGTCATTCGACGATGTCTGTTGAGGGTACATCGTTGTTTGATGATGGGATTGTTGGTAGGACTGGACGTTAGTTTGCAGAGTGCACATACATTCGAACGGTGGACAAGAACAGGAATATCCTGAAATATAAAAAGAAAAATTATGTGTTATATTATTTTCAGAAAGGAAAAAAAAGTAATTAATTGAATTTCTTAACTACGGTAGATACACGGTACACGTATTATTTCCTTTAGAAACACTATTAGAATTTTAATAAAACCGCGCTCGAATCAGCAATTCAAATTCAAACCGGGCGACACTAGCGCCGCCATGCGGACAAAGTTGTTATTACTGGCGCGAAAACGGTTGCGGTGTGGCGTCGTTGCGTTGCGAGACAGTTACGGAAAATATTCATTTTGACGCGAAGATATCTAGTTGGAAGTACACAAAGCCGTTTCGTATTAGTTTAGAAACACGGGACGCCTCGGGGAGCAGAGTTTCTCGAAGGTAAACAGTTGCTAACCTTTATCCGGTATTAGTGGCGGCGGGTGCGTCGTTCGCGTCGGTTGCTCGATCGTCTCCGAGTTCGGTCTTTTCGTTCCTCGTAGTGACATTAGCTGAAAAAAGTGCAAGGATTTTGTCAATCATCGTGTGCATACAGACGTCGATCATTCTACAAGGTACGACACTTCCTGGATAACACCTAACAGCACTGACGCATCTCGGTGAGTAAAATTGCACATGTCATGAATGGATTCCGAGCGCTTGTACATATATTTCATATGGAAGTTTCCTCGATAAATACCAATGGGCATTGTTTACCGAAAGGGGGAATCTTTTTAGCAATGTCACGTTGGTTATCGTGTAACACGGTGAAAGGAACAAAAATAGCATTCAAACGCGTATTTTGAGAGGAAACATGACCAGTATTGAGAACATTTTTGGTAGCGTTGTTGCGCTTCATATATTTCGAACATTCTCGTATCGAACTGTTATGTTCGCCCGATAAGTATACATATTTATATTACCGACTAATCGGGCATTAAATTTTGTCAATCTGGTCAACGAGATAAATAACCGCGAATATTAGGTTATTGTAATCATGCATGGATAATAGAAGCAAATTGTATAACAAAATGGCGCGTGCTCGTGTTCCGTTGAGTCGATGGGGTGGGGGGACACGAACGATGAATGTTGCATGAGTCACGTTGTTACTATCAAAGATTTTGGCGGTAATTTTTGAAACTTCTTTTGACCGAGCGATCTAAAACCGCGAAAAGGGAGGGATTATCGTATCATCCTTCCATTATCTCTCTTTTAGTAATTTAAATCAATTATTTCTTTCACACAATTTCTATCGTTCATATAATAATGATAAGCTTTTTGGAATAGTCCATTTTGGAAAATAAAATTTCGGATTTTTTCACATTCAATTCCAAAATTGTACGAATTAAGACAGTTTTCACCAACATATTCTAACTAGCGCGATACAAATGAGACTTGTTAAAGATGCATCATAGTAGCTTTCCGTCGATCGAGATCTATCTTGAGGAATTTTCATCGGTGTTGTAACATATTGTCATGCAAGGTGAACTTGATCGACAGATCCAACGATTAATGTTCGTTCGAACTTCGAGTGATATCGTATATTGTTTCCTGAAATCTCCAAGTTAAATCCATTTCAACGACACATGCTCTTTTTTCACTGTCGATTTGAATATACACTATATGGTTGCGTACAGGTGATGATTTATTATCGACGCGCTTGCTATCAATTTTGGATACCGATATTTCTCGAATCTCTACCGAACCCCTTTGATACTTTACGAAGACATCGGTAATCGTGAAAGTTATTAAAAAAAAAATACGATTTGGAAGTTGATTATTGAATTGAACATACTTTGGAGCCTAAGGCAGCCTCGCTGGCAAGAAGGACCGCAAGTCCTCGCACCCTTCGGCCAGCACCCACGCTTCGTCTCGCCTCGGACGTGGATTTGGCTTCCGGTCGCGGATGATCGTGTTGTCCTTTCGCCTGGAAGAATATCGCGTGCTCTGTGTGCCGCCAGAAATGCGTCACAGGGTAACCGCAATGGCCACGACACGAAAGTATTTCCAACCGACCCGTGCATTGTCTGTTCGGGCATGGCTTTCCTTGCTGTTTCTTCCTCGCCTGGCCAACAGAAAAATGAACAAGATGATCATTTTAAATGATCCCAGACGCATAGATACTTCGTATTTCTCTGTGGTTTTTATCCCACGGATCCTAAAAGAGGGTCCAAAAAATGTCCACAAGGTTTTAGACTTCAGTTTCTTTCTTCAAGTTGGACGGAAAATTTTTGAAAAAATACTGTCACAGTCGCTATATACGCTAGAATATATCAAGGTTAAAAATAGAATTTAGGATAGGAGGGATTGAATTTGAATAATTCTGCGAATGAGAAATGGGAAATTTCTGATGCAAGAAGGTGGAAGTCGTGGAAAGTTGTAGCGTTACGTCAATAGTCTATATATTTACATCTTGTCGAGGGGCAACACAGTTTCGCGTCAAATCGAATGTCATTTATGTATTTGGAAAGTCGTGAAAATACTCTCATGGGTGCCGTGCGCAAAGCAAACAATTGCATGCATTCAGTCTTCTCAGTTTCGCGTCAATTTCTTGTTGAAAGAAGAAATTTAGAGAAGTAGATCTTCATCGAAACTTACGATCATCAGTCAATTGAACTACAATTTCGGTACTTTGTAATTAAATCTTCTTTTTTAACTCTTCGATTGTTATTCGATGGTGAAAAAACATTGGAGGAATTCGTCTTTTGTAATCACCTTGTCGCAAATCGCTGGTCGAAGGTGAACCCTTCCACCTCCGGGTAGTATGCACTCTTGCGAACAAACGAGAACACCGAGGCAAGATTTCTTGAGGATGCTCACGTTGTGGTTGTTGGTGTTCCTCATTGCCCATCCTGATGCGTGCCTTCTAGCCTCTTCGCAGTCTGGTCCGTAGACCCTTCTCACGTGACCATCCGCCCATTCGCACCAAGGATCGTACTCCACCACCTAAAATTCAGGATTCTGATGGAATCCTATGGACCCAAATGCAAATGAATTTAGTTATCGTACACGAGGTAATTACCCTTGGAACGTTCGAGTCGTTGATGTCCCATTCTTGATGAGGATGCTGCTGTTGCTGATTGCCGGCAACAGTCGCTGACATCGTCGGCGACCCAACGCGACTCCTGCAACAGAAAACACAAAGAATATTTAACATTTCTATCATTTGAAATTGCAATAGCCTCGCGTTAGATTTTTCTGCACTATTGCCAGGTCGATAGAGTTTCGATCACCCACGCACAAGTTTTTAATTCAACTCCCACTATTGAAATTTCTATCAACTTCTCAGAATACAGTTAGTTTTCTTTATTCAGGAAAGAAAAATTCTAATTTCTTCAGATCTGTTCGAATTTGGAAGTTGAAAACAATTTTCTTTATCGATGGAAATTTCGTTGGATGATCAACTTGATATGGTTTTGTAAGAAAAGCGAAGTCGATCGAGGTCCTTTGAAATTGGAATCCTCGGTGCATCGAATTGGAGGACCAATTTAGGATTACGCAATGGTCGGTGTAGCAAGAGGCCGGCAGCTTCGAGATAAAATCCCGATTTATGGTGCGTGGCTGGCCGTAGCTCGCGCCATACTTATGGGAGCCCGTGGGTGGCCTGACAACAGGCCACGTTCACCGGCTTTCCGGAATCCTTATATTCGTCGCGAGCGATTCTCGATCGCTGGCAGAAAGATCGATCCTTGGCAGTCGGCACGTTGGAATTTTTCTCTCCTTCCCCATCTCTCTATAACCATTTTCTCCGTTCTCACGCGGACGTTACACGCGTCTTCTGCCTTTTGTAATTTAATTATAATTTCAACTATTCTTATCAGACGCTATCAAACAACTTTCTTCCTTATTTTTCTCTTTCTTTACGAAATATACTATTCATCGAATCTAAAACAATTTATCGCGCAGCATTTTCACAACAGTCTACTTTGTAAACGTTCGAACGTAATTTATCCCGGCTTTCGAGTTTGATGCAAAACAACCGTCTCTCGTCGGAGAACCATATAAATATCGGCGACCAGGTGTCATTGACCATGAAGTCAATCCATAGATGACGTTCGGTTCGCCTACGTTCTTTCAGGCCAACCTGCTATCTAAAATTACCGAACCGAACCGTGAACGAACGGTGCGAAGTGTTTCATTGAGATATGTCAGACCATTGTTCGGCCCAACCTTAGAAACATTCATTTCATATTACGAATAATAACTATATTTTTATGTAGTTATATTTTTCAAACTTCAAGCTTTAAATTGAAATATCACTTTTATGTAATGAAATTCTGTCAGACTTTATGCGTTCCAAAATTCATCTTCGTTCGCTGTAACTGATGATCAATTATTTAATACTAGGAACATTAACAAAGAATGTATGTAGTAATTTTTTTCAAACTTCAAGTTTAAACGTGATACATGGCAAGTGCTGTTTGGAGGTAATTTTATGTCATAAAATTTGATTTTGTTTAATATGCAACGTAAATGGGTAGTGAGGTGTTACTGATATCGGCTTCGGAACTCGATCGAGTGCAAAAGTGCCTCCTACGGTGTTCGTATTCACAGGTTACGCGTTTCGACGCGTGCACACATCGTTTCCGTGGGTTTTATCGAGTCGGTGCCGTGCGGGGACGTTTACGATCTTCGAACACCTACTCGGCATTGGGAGACTACGCTCGTCTCGCGCAGGTCTTCGTTTCTATTCCTCGTGAAAGCTCGACGGATTTCGAGCTGGCGTTGATTTTAGACGACAATAAAGACGCGACCACCGGATACACTTTCGAACGATCGTTTCGCGATTACTTTACGCCTGAGAATCGCCCTGTTGACAGTTTCACGATCCACGGGATTCCATGGTTCCCCATGGTTCAGCGTAAATTGAATCGTCCGTTGCTTTCGAAGTTTCATTCTTCCGAGTATAAGCCACGTTTGAAAAGGTACCGATCGAATATCAGACGAAGGATTTCGGATTTTTTAACGAAACAGTGATAGAACTCGTGACAGAAGTCTGCGGTCGGGGACAAAGAAATTCGTTGTTCTTCTGTTTGCAACACGCACGCGGAAACTCGAGTGTAAGACAAGCCGAGAGAATTAACTCGTTTAGCCCTAATCTCGAGAGGACGATCGGTGTGCGCGCCTAGTCGCGAGCCGGCCAAGAGAAATCTCTCCTCTCGCTGCGGTTCTCCCGCGATATTTTAGTGACCACGCGGTATCAGTCTTAATATCTGAAATTCTGAAAGAACCCATACCGACCGGAACGAGGATATAGTCTCCCTGTTCCTCGATTTTCTTTATTTCTTTCTTCTTTTTTTTTTCCATCTCCATTCGCCATGCCAGGCAGCGGCAGAGTTCTCGTCGTTGTTGTATGCGTGGTTCAACTCGCTTGCTCGGCTCGAGGGCTGTTCGAACCGCGGGACAATCTCCTCGCAGCATCGTCCGCCGATGTATCATCTTACGCCGGTGCTAAAGGCGATGACTTTATCACCGATCCGGGCAATCATTCACCTAGGCTTGACTCTCTTTTCTCCTCCTTGCTTTCGTCCCTTTTCCCTTCTCGCTTTCTTCCAGCTCCGTCGTCAAGTAAAACGCTTCGCGTGCCTTTCCTCGCGTCGCATAACGGGTCAGTCGCGTACAATTTTTATTTATAATTCGACAACGGTATTTGCAATTTTCACGATCAATCGGAGGAAGATGGGAAAGGATAGGATACGAGTTACCTTAACAAAAATTCGGAATGAAGTCTTCCTTCATGTACTTTCGTTCGGTGGATCACGATCCGCGCGGTTTTTTCACGGATTCTCGCGGTTTTACGCTTCAACGCTCGTCACCTTCGCAGAATTGGCAAATAAGATGCCAAACAGTTTTTGCATCCAGGATTCTGAAAGGGAAGCTGGATTGTTTGATGCAGGAGATACTTTGTTGCTATCAAACAAGAACACAGTGGATAATACAGTGGCTATTTTGATCAGAAATTGTTGCAATTGTTACAATTCCGTTTCTTTTGTGATTATTGTTGCGGTTTGGGATTTATATTGATTCGAATATCTGTTAATATAATTATTTGCTCGAATGACACCGATAAAATACGATCAATCGCGAAGCGTACAATGAATACTCTAATGAGGTAAGACATTGCGAAAGGATACTTAATGGGTTTAAAGAGACAGGTGTTAATAAAGGAAGATTGATTACGCGACAGCAATTATTACAGGTGAATGATTTTTCGCAAGTGTAAAGCCGAAACCCACGTGTTTCTCTAAATTTGGAGCGTCGTTCCTCTCCCTTTCTCTCTCACCATCTTTCACATCTCCCGGTGTCTTTCCCGGTTTTTCTCCTCTTATTTCATCTCCATCCTTTCGATCGGCAAAGGGAATCGGCAAAAAACCTGACTTACAAAAATCCAGCTGGACCGGTTTCAGTTTGTTCGCGGTTCTATCGCGTTTCATTGAGGTTCATCGGGTTTTATCGAACCCTTTTTTATTTTTTTTTTATTTCTACCTCCATTCTTCGCGATTTCTCGCGTTTATTTTCGATGACAGATGTCACGATTTGTTCGCACGTGAAACGATTTTTAGCGACCATTTGCCGTTTCGTCGCCTCGGTATAATTGCCGTTCGGTTTTGGACGCACAATGGATTTCGCGATGAATCTTTTCTTTTTTTTTTTTTTCGCGCGCATATAAAGATAAGATCGTGAGAGATTTAAATTGATTTGAATAATTATAACGATAACGAGTCTACAGAGGTCTGTTTTCGTGGTGACATTTAACGTGTTAATCCGAGGAAGAACCGATGGCACGCTGTCGAAACGGAGTGTCACCCTTGAATCCGAGGACATAATTAATACCCGGTTAACTGTCAGCTTCCATTCAGTCGCCAGGGTATAAAAGGATCCTGGTAGAGTCGAGAGGATAGCGGGTTCAAAGGGTTCCTCAGCTTGGAGGACAGGGAGAGAACGTTCTCGAGATTCGAGATAAAGGGAGATCGTTTTACCCGCGGGCATTCGTTTAATCTGTCTTCGAGGTGTTGGGTCGTGATCAATGGCGAGCCACGGATACATTCGTAATCGGGTTTTCACGAATAGACGACGATCCTTTCCACTTTCGACCCCTTCATCCTCCTTTTCGGATCAACTAAAGACCGACACTGCTTTTTAAACACACATTTATTCCTCTTTATCTCGCTGATTAGTTTTTTTCTTTGAATTATTACCCGAGAAATTTGAATATTCATGATGCGATTAATCTTCGAACAGTGAGCTATTAATTAACTCGATCTCACAATTAATCGTTAATTATTGAAATTCTAATATTTTTAAAATTTTGTCATTTTGAAAATGAAGTTACAATTTTATTCTTTCGAGGCATCAAACAAAATCGACGAGAAAAAGTTTCCAAAATTTATATAAATATTTGTCGAACTGATAAGCCATCCAGATTATCAGGGCTGACGGATTTGGTGAAATATTTCTGAATCGCTGGATGGTTTGTCCAAGTTGCGCATGTGTATACGAGAGAGCTCTAGAACAGCCATCGACCAATCGGAGCCTCGTGATAACGCCCACACACCAATGAGAAACCCGCAGAACGCCCACTGATTAGATACCAGGGAAATCTCACTGCTTCTCTAGGAAGAGAAATCGATGCTGAAATGGTCGACACCTGCTTTGGAGCTTTTGCATTTTCATTAGAATTCGCTTTGACGTCACCGTTCAATTCCTCCTCCAATATTCATCAAAGACCTTGAATTTTTTCTCAATTCTTACGCGCTCTAAAAGCGCGAAGAATGAAAATATTGAACGAAGAGAAAATACTTAAATACCCTCTGATTAGCTAAATAGATCTTTAAAATAGAATAATCGTCATCTTCATATCATCATAATATTTTTCTTAAAAATCTTGAGAAAGATTAAGCGATTGAATTAGAAGCTCGTATCTTCTGTTTTATCTATTATTTATTTTGCTCATTACTGAACTGTCTAGTAAAAGGTGAGACTGTCAAATTCTTAATGCGTCAATTCCTTACGACAAAAGAAAATTTCCTGAAAAATTGATCATTTAGCAGAGATCGTCAAAGGATCTCTGCTAAACTCGAATGAAATTAGTAAATAAAGTACTCCAAAATCATCATAGTCAACTGATAAAGAGACTTTGATAGAAATATGACATGTCTCTGCTCAACTGGATCAACCATTTATGAAATTAATAAATGAAGTAGATCTTCTCATCAACGTAATGAAATCTTCTCAGAAAAATTAAACATCATTCGATGATCTTTATTCAAATTAAATAAACTACAAAGCAAAGTGGGCCTAACATCCAAACATTTTTGCCAACACTAAAATCATCCATTAATTAACAGTCTCGTACGAGCCAACGTTAATTAATTCCCACCGTTTCGCACAATGTAATTGAAACTTATTACAACGCCACACATCGAATTACCAAAAACGATAAAATAAAAAATACTTACAGTACCACCATAGTCGTATCTGCTTCTTAGACGAGTTTTCACCGGTATCACCAAAGGATGATCCGCCTTCGTCCTAACTAATCACAATTGTCCCAGTGATTTTGTTGAACGATTACCGACACAATCACTGACGAGCCGATAAGGAGAAGAAATCCCTGAAACTAACTTGCTCCCTTCATCGCCCGAATCTCGAGGACACTCGTGTCTCTCCTCCCCGGACAGAAATCCACTGATAGCTGAACGTTAATCGCAACAGCTAGTGTCACAACGTTTCGAGTTGTTGACGAGAAAACTTGATCTCACGCGTGAAACACTTTCTGTCGATCCGTGCGACACGGAGTCGCTGCTTGAACTGAGGCGCCTCCGTTCTTCAGGGTACGTACTAGCTCGAGGCAAACGGTATGCTCGCTGTGGTTAGTTCTGCTCGTCGTCAGGATACGCCTAGAGGAGTGGCCGTTCTCGACCAATCGGCAGCCCTTCGCTGCTGTTCGAACAGGGTGCCTAATTGTACGCAACAACCCCTCTCGACCTAGTCGAGGGATCGATCATCGTTGCTAACCATTACCGCGCTTCGTTACAGCCTCGCCAATTGCGGATCCATTTTGATCCTCGATTCCCGACCTGTGTTGACGCGATTTTTCGCGGTTCGAAGGATCGTTAGATCGGGACCGTGTGTATTTATTTTGCCACTGTAAATATCGAAAGCTGCGATTGCTTCAAAATGGAGAAGCTCGTCTTCCTCGTCGGTTTCGTTTCTTCGACCCTTCGCCGGTGTTCGGAATACTGGTGAAAATATCGTGAAAAATTGTTGACATTTTCTCAACGATCCATCGTTTCTTTGGCAGAAATGCCGAGACGAATTGGAGCACAGGGTTCATCTTTGCTTAGGTGGGAATTCGTCGATTTCGAGGACGCGTTTCACCTTGGCAGATATGTTTGCGCGGTGGGTTCAGGTTCGATCGAAGCGTAACGGGCCGTTTGTCTTGGATGCGGGTACCTGGGGTCGCTGGCAAAGGGGATGGAGAGGAGGTAGGAAGTAGGAGGATCCTGCGAGAGACACCCCCTTGAAACGTCGCGAAACCAGCTGATTGCGAACGAGCTACGACATACGATTCTTTGCGACTTTTTCTTTTCCTTGCAATCGTTATTCCCCTCGTCTTTCATCATTGAACACTCTGTTTACTTCGCCACCCTCCGCTGAGAATGATAAACGGTGTTACTTTCAGCATGATACCCCTGGCTTTCCAGTATATTTGGGAGTGGTGTTTAATTTTTTATTCCAACAATGGCTTCTGTTCCGTCTCTTAACGATGGATGGATGATTTTTTGAAAGAAATTGTTGGTTAGAGGGTAACTGTTCTTCAGACGTTCGTTACGTCGATAGGATCTAAGGAAGAGGCTCTTTTCTAAGCACGATGCTTGTCGTCGCGACGCGTTTCCGCAGCCTACTCGCACGTGCGATTCCGCGCGTTGCCACGTGTTTCCCGCGATAACTCTGCCGTCACTTCCTACCACGTGTTCACAGGTGTACCAAACACGGTTCTTAATTAAGCCCTTAGATATTTTCCCTGCCGACAACTTTCTCGCGCCAGTTCGATATGTAAAAAGAAAAAAAAGAAACTTTCACGGATAAAAAGAAAGGCATAGAGTACTTCATACCGTCTGATGTTTCTCAACCATCCTTCTTTTGTGAACTTCTTTAAATACCGTCGAGAGGAGGGGTCGTTGGAGCGAAGGGGTTGAATAAAGAGGGGTCCAGGCTGAAAGAGGTAGCGAAAGCTCCCTTTGAATGAAGTAACGCGAGAAAAGGTGTTCCGCTGATCGATGATGATAAAAAGATTTCTTCGACTTGTTTAATTTTGAAAGAAGAATTTCATTTTATTAGAAAAAGGATAAATCATACTCTTTTTTAAATTATATCAAGTTTTGAAGCGTTGATCGTCGAATACTCTCTATATACGTACCAGATTAGGGTAGCGTCAATTAGACGGAAGGTCCAATTGGAAAATGGCTGTCGGTCGCAAAACAGCGAGAAGAAAAGGGAGAATAAAGACGAGGAGGAGTAAGTGGAAAAAGGGGGAAGTTCGGAAGAAGGAGACACCGTTCGTTGGAACGTAAGAGGAGAAGAGAGAGAATCGGTGGGTTAGAGAGAAGGGCAGAGTTCGGGTCTGTTTAAACACAGAGGGTGTGCAATCAGGAGTGTTTGCCAGGCTACGAGCGAGCGAGCGAGCTAGCAAGCGGATCAAAGGATAAACGCGGATAGGGTGTGGGTGGTCGGCTGATAGCGCTCTGATTTGATTGTTGGCCATGGCTATTGTCCCCGAAACTGGCCTATTGTACTTGTACCCAGCGTCGGTGCAGGCTCGGTACTTGCACACAGGTAGCTGGCACATCGCTGAAAGTACGCTTCTGTCTGTGACACTATCTCTTTGGTCGCCATTCCGTTTCCAAGCTGGCGGACGGCTCGATAGCGGGCGTAGTACGCGCGGAAAACGACAATTATTGCGGAAATATCGCGAAAAAATTGCGCCTACCCGCGCTACCACCATTTCCACGTCAACTTTTTCTTCGTTTTCCTTTTTCATTTTTTTTTTTTTTTTTTATCTCCGTCAACTTCCATTGTTTCACATTTTTATGGGTTCTCGGTGGAACGAGTTTCGATGCAATTTTCACGGGAACAGAGTCACTCTTTCGCGTTCCTTTTTCCTCTTTTTGCGCTTTTCGATATTCGTGTACGATAACGCGAGAGTGAAATACAATTAATAATCATTTCTCGATTCGACGTTTGATGTCCTCGAGACACGTTAGATGAGGGTGAAGTGGTCGCGATAATTCATGGTACCGTTCGAGGACAAATTTTCGGCGCTATCCGTGCATCTGCTATGCATTTGCATAGAATGCACGTCGCATGGTTTTAACAGTAGCGTGTTGAAGGTGGCCGATGACGCTTAAATATTCCATCACCTGTCACCCACGTGCTGAGCCTTCTAGAATACGACGAAACTGTTCCCTTCCGTCTGTTCATTCAGTTCTCAAACATCGTCGAATCGTTCTAGTCTCGTTCGAACGATCGTAACAACGAATCACGTTTGAGATTTAATTTTGCAGAATTTTTTAATTAAATCGAAACTAGAGAATTAACGTAACCGCGATGGGAGGAAAATGAAAAGGTTAAACGAACCTTTACCTGAATAGAAAGAAGGCAGATGAGACGAAAGCGTGGTGAACATTGGTAACCCGTTCGCATCTCCGGCTCGTGCCGGCTGCTTCCGGTTTTTCAAAACCGTAGCTGCCTTCTGGACGAACGGAGATCGGATCTGCAGCGATGTGAACTTTGTAATTCACTCAACACGAGTCACCGCTCATCTTTACAGATTATCGAGGGGCTACGACTCGTACAAAGGATTCGCTTTTGTTCCCTTTATCGAATGTACCATCTCGAATACCCAACCTCGTCTTAGGAACCAGGATCATTAACTACGATTCTATTAAAACCGCACACATCGCATAAACAATGTTTTCTGATAATTATTTCGAGGCTTCGAGTTGGTGGTTTATTAATTCGGTCAGGTTGCTTCTGCGCAAGCACGAGCCATTGTACCTCGCGTTTAACCGAATTTAGCCCGGAAAACACGCCCTCTAAATCAAGGGTTCGTTCGCAGAAAAAAACCACCCCTTGGAGACGTGTCCCTGGGGTGTTGTGACATATGCTTCTACGCGGCTTATGACGATGGGATTTTCTGCAGTGAAGAGCAGTTCAGCCTTTCGTTTCGGTGCATAAATCTGTTGTTTCTATTTTAAAATGGCCATCTTTTAATATCCTCTGTAGTTCGTAGAAATCGGAGTATCGGTTGAATTATCCAATTGACTTAATTATGATCACGGTTCACACGGTTTCTACCTGTGCGCTTCCCCCTCGATTCTCTCACATTCATTAATCGGCATCTTATCTGTTATCAACGGCAACATGACTCTCCCATCCCATCCGACGATTCATGGCAAGTTCGTAACGAGCTAGGAAAACGATAGCAATCGATGATAGTCGATTAATATCGCCTCTGCCTATCACGCGTCGAATCATTCCCATGGGGTCGTTTCGCGTCCGTCCACCACGTTTCACCAATTAAATGCTTCAAATTTCCTCTTCTACACCCCTCGTATTCCCCTTCTCTTAATATATTTAGAATTAACGGAAGCATCGTAAGATTTCCAAGGAAAGCTCGAGCCTTTCCAATTGAACGATAACTTGATATTCGTGTGTTCCTCGACAACGATCCTTCCAATCGTCACGAAGATTTAACTGTTCCTCGTCCTCGTTTCGTCCTCCCTGAGTAAACCCTCTGTTCTCATTGTATGCCAATTGAGGCTCGTTTAAGCGGGGGTTGCCGGCTAAATTGATTTAAATTGGTCGCGGACCGTGGTCGAAGAAGGGAACAGAAAAAGAAGAAAAAAAATGAAACGAGAAATAATAATAATGTTTCTCCCTATCGTCGCATGGAATCTCTTTCCACGATACGGGAGCATTTATACTCGCTTCTTACCTGACTTCGTTCGGGTCACCATTATAGGAGAGACATTTTTTTTACCTTCTTTTCCGATGAATTTTTCGTGGTGACCCATTAGGGAACCCGTATACTTTCAGCTGCGAATTCACGATAGGTGTGCGCGTACAAGTTGTTGCATCTAGGTATATACATCCATTTATGACTTATCGCGTTCTCGGATCGACGACATTTACGAAGTCGAATCTTTTCTCTTCTTTTCTCCTGTCTTTTTTTTTTATATCCCCTTTTATTCCCGTTTATCCTGCTGAAGGCTACGGGACGCGTACACGTCACCCCCTGAACGAAATGATCGAACGGTTTCTTGTTGGCTTATTAGCCTCTATGGAAATAACCATTCTAGCAAATAGAAGGAATTTTTATTCTTCCGTTCGTTTTCTTAGAAGTTGAGATTTCGGGTTTCATGAATATAGACAGGGTTATATTGGGAAAAATTTTTTTTCCTCCTTATCCCTTCAGAACAATAGATCCTAGATCGTTTATTCGGCTCGTCATTAACGCGTCGTAGCTTCCGTCGCGTTTTGTCCAGACACACGCGACCATTTTTTCGACCGGCAGTACGAAAGGGGTTCGTAGCCGTTTAGGATATGATCCGGCTGCGACTGCATAAATTAAATTCGCCCGACGTTTAGACGGACCTCCCGTTGAGAAGATCCTCCAGCTATGGCTCTTGGCACGCGTGGACGATATAAATTTGACAATTTTTTAAAACTGACCCCTAATTCCGTTGCTGGACCCTAAATAGGATCCCGTCCGATTGGACGTAGGTTAAATGAAATTATTTAAGCGACTCTCGAATACGATCGTATCAGAAATTATGCGAATTACTGAGATATTTAAAAATTTTCGATCGAAATGAAAATTTGATCGTGAATGAGATCCTGCGGTATGGGAATCAATGTCGCGACCAAAATGTTTCGGCGCATCTTTTTATTTGTACTTCATAAATCCCTGTAACTCGATACACCGGGTATCGTAAAGGGGTTATCAACAAATGTGTTCAAACATATAGGGTGTCACCAGGCGCGAGAGGGGCCCGGTCTAAGACCAACCCCCTGTGTCAATAATCAACCCTGTAATCCTTTCAGCGCGGGGGATCCTTCCGATGCGCTTATGACCGTTGAGAATCGAGTTGAAAATGACTTCTTAATTCACCCGGTTAGCCCCTGCGATGAAAAATTCGCGATTTTCTTCAAAATTGCCAACGAAACTGGAGATAAACAAAACTTTGTCTACAATGGACAATAACCTCGAGTCTTCCCGTGATGGATCAGCCGAGTTCTCCTTTTTTCTTTATTCTACATTCGCGTGACCGTTTCTGACAAAGGGTCATCCGCGAACAGCCGGATGTGTCTCTTGACACGAGCCAAGATGGATCCGGAAGCGCCGTTTCAAATTCGCTCTCCACAATGGCACCGAGTGGAAAAACTTCGGGGAATCGACTCGTACATCATCGAGGATGAATTAACGCGTTGAAACGATCGAGGATTTTTCGCGAAGTCACGGGAAACGCCTCTCCAGGGAGCATCCTTTCAATTCTTGCCACGCGCCCGTTCATGCAAACACTGCTCCCGTTCAACGGCCGATCGCAGTCTATTAAATTAAAATGATTATCTACCGCACTGACGGACAGACCGAGGAATCGACGGCAAAGAGGGAGATGCTGTTCGGTAATTCTATATGGGAGTCTGCTACGGGGTTCAGGGGCTAGCATATGGGGCGGTTATACCTAGACGTCCTAATAAGTCTATAATGGGATTCTGCCAAGGGGTCTCGAATTCGTTTTGATTTTCTATTTTAGAACGTTCCTTTCGAATTCTATCGAAAGATTTTCAGGCAATCTCTCGTTTATTTTTATCAGGAAAATTTAAAAATCATTTTGCGGATGATGCTTGAAATGTCAATAGAGAGTACAATGTAAAAAGGAGACAGGGAACCCTATCGTTCTCGAATTAAGAACGAAACGAAAGGGGCTTGTCAAACGGCAATCATCCCCCATTATGTAACGCTCGTTCCCCTTTGCGTTTCGTGGCCTAGGCTCGTGTGAACTTTGCGGAGAAAGATAGGAAGATAGTGAAAATCTGGTGATCGGAAAAGCGGCGGAGAGGTAAACTGATCGGTCATGTCACGGCTTATTGGCTCGTCAGATCGCCCACATATTCGGGCATACAATTAAGGCATTCATTTCCGTGCGCAGTCGATTCTTCCGTGCCTCCCACGATTTACTTTCAATGCACATCTTCACGCCCGATCCTTTTCAATATGTTTTTCAATGAAAACAGCGTGTCTTATTTAGCGAAATAATTGGTCGATCGATTTCTTGGAGAATGATATTCAAACTATTTTTACTGGACGAGGAAAGGCGCCGAGGGGGTGGTTTTTTCGGCAGAAATATGCGGAAGTCAACGAGTACCGTGTTCCGAGGGAATGTACCATGGTGGACACGTGACCACCAGGCTCGACACGTGGTTTCGAACACCAGGTGGCCCTTCTAACGTCACGCACCGCATCGTTAAACGGCGATACCGTGATAAGAGGCCACGTGGGGGTTGATGTACCCCGCGACGAGTCGTTTTTCCGCAAACCTCTTATCGCCACCATCTACGGGCCCTCTCGACCTGTTACGAAACTTTTTTTTTCTCTTTGACAAATGGAAAGCGTGGCCAAAACCAGAGGGGGGTATTCTTTTCTTTCTTTTTTTCTAAAATAAAATGAAAAATGGGATTATCGAAATATCTAACGAAACAATAATTCACGATCAATTATGAATTTTCGATGAATCAAAATTATTCATTTTCAAACGTTTGAATATCGAAGCGACGGAAAGGAAGGGTGAATTTTGGTCGCAGCGTCAATAGTGTTACTCGAAGGAAATTCCCTAGCAGGAGTAGTCAGTGACAGAGCTCGCTGCCGGTGAATCTTCCCACACCAATCAAAGAGCACCCCTCGAACGCTTCCTCTTTCGTCGTTTCTCCTCTCATCCCCTCGTAATTCTCCCGGGAGTTATCTACCCCTGGTGTGTGCTAGCCGCCTCTGTCTGTTTGTCTGTGTGTACACGCTTCTAAAAGCCCCTTAATTCCGTTCATTTGTACCACTGGCATCCGTATCGAAGCACGGCCAACCAGAGGGTTTCAACTGGTCGTGTTCTACCAGTCGATGTTTCCTGGTGTTTCTACAAACCAATCGATCATTCCTCTTCTTACGTCACCTATTTACTCATCGTCTACAAAATTCTTTCAGTACGATCCCCCTTTCGAATTCTTCGAAATAAGAAATATCTCAAGAACCCTTATATCTTAGAGACAGTTTCATTTCTAAAAGGGAGAGAAAAAAAAAATTTTTTTTTCCGAAGGTAACTTCCAAATTGCCCGAGGCTGTAGATTATAATTTCAATGAGGCTGCTTTTCTAGTCCGCGATCCACAAGTCTGGCCGCGTTAACAGTCTGTTAAAGTAGTAACGATTCGATTCGCGAGACACTCGAGAATCGTATTCACACGAGCACACTCGAGGTCCGAGCGACGCGAATGCACGGGATGTTTATGGGGCCCCGTGCTCGGACTGGTAGCGTATTGCTCGTCTCAGCATGGGGCATGTACGAGGCGCACCCGTACCCCCATGCTGTCAGTGAAGTGCCCCCTCGTCCTACGAATCGCTTATGTATATCCATGGGAAAAATATTGGTTTATTTGGTACGCTACAAGAATCATTCGCCTTGAATATTAGACGTTTTGCGGTGAATCCTTTCTACCGTACCGATTGATCATTCAAACGAATGTATCGTTCTTCAATCGATTTTCCAACCAATTAGAAGTGGACAACCAGTTAGAATTTTTCTATTCTAAATGAATAGAAGAATCTTCTGATAGGAAATTATGGTGGATTCGTCGTGGATGAAACAAGGGAAGGACGAGGGGGTTAGCTTATCGTGTAACGGGTGTCACAAACACGCCCCCGTCTACTACACACTCTCGTTGTTCTTCCCATTGTCTCGCCGTTGGTCCTACGCGAAAGCCACAAAGCGTGTCAGGAGGTTGGTGTTGGTGCAAGGATTCGTATGCACGGCCCACCACCGACCACGGTGTGCAACGCGAAATTGCACGAAGTCGAAGGGGAGGAAGACGGCTTGGAGATATTTATCTTGCGGCGTTCAGGACAAAGCGACGTTTCTCTACGCTCGTAAACGTTCCCGTTTTGGCTTTTGATGCGTGTGCTCGTTGGTCCACCTAGGGATGGATCGCGTCTAATTGAACCAGTTAAAGGGACTACCCTTTATCCGTAGACGCGACCAGGCCCGTAAAGTGGCGTGTCGGACACCCCTCCTTTTAATTCGTTTATTACCCTCGTCTTATTAGCGGCGAGCCGGGGATCGGAATTTCTTTCTCGCTCGGCTGACTCCTCGCCGACGTTTGATTTCCTTTTATTCAACGTTATTTGGTATAAAGTTATATAGTAACTAATTTATTTAAAGAGTTCGCGTAAAATTGCAACTAGCAAGGGTAACGTTGCACCGGCGCAAAAAGAAAAGGGAGGAAAAAAAAGTAGGACAACAGCTTTGGAATTTTCGAACTACCATATGTCGATGAATCTACCCCCCGTGAAGCGGTCTGATCCTTCACCATGAAGAATTTATGTTCTCTCCTTGCTAATTTGCCTAACCGCCGTGACCGGACACCTTTTCGTGCGCTACTTTACAAGCTCCTCTATCGAAATCTTCTTCTCCTCGTCTTGTCCATTATTTAACACCGGCGAATACCACTTCCTGCCGGTCTTCAGGATCGCACGAGTACCGCAAACAATGTCGCTGAATGCTCGTCCCCGCGAGCCTTTGTCTCGCTCCTTCTTCTTCCAACGGCGTTGTCTCGAGTGCAACGAAGTGCACTCGAAAATTTCGAGGAACACGGTTAGCTCTCTTCGCCTCTGTTTTCTTTCCTTCCTCTTCCACTGGGCCCTTTCGCTTCTTCTTTGTAATTAATCAAGCTGAATTGAGCTGCTTCGATGCGGTCTCCGTCTTATCGTTCGTTCACCATCGGTTTTCTTTTATAATAATAATTAGTAGCGTTATTATTCGAAGGAAAGTAAAATGAATTCCTCGATGAAACCGTGGTCAGAGTGGAAAGTAGTCGAGGCTGGCTCGTAAACGAGAATAAATCGAGTTAGCCGGAGTTTCGTGTACATATTCATTTAATTCGAGGCGGTAATAATCGAGCAGAAGGAGCCGCATTAAGAGGTGAATCATAGGTTAACAGGAGCGGGGACCGCGTTCTCTGGTAATTGCAGCTACACGATCAATGGACAGCTACGGGGGTGGGGTAGCAGGAAGGGTAGATTTCGTGCGATACGTTCGACTCGCGGCGTAATTTGTGGAAGTAACGAGTGTATAATTGCACAGGCTACTTTACCTCGCGTGAAACGTTTTCACGCCAACACCCGTGCCATTTTCGGGAATTCAATTAACCGACCATCAGCCCTTTTTCGTGGACGAGGCACGGCAAAATCATTGTTACTGAGAAACGACCAACGTTTTTCTAGCTTCTTTTCAACCAAGAAGTTCATCTTGATGCTGATTTTATTCTGTCTTATTTCATTATTATCTCAATTTTTCTATGAGTAAATAAATAATTATTCATCTTATTTTTCCGAGGCGTTTCTCCTTCCACTTCAAACGGTATCATTTTAATTGCATATAGAAATCGACGTATGTCAATTTGTATGATGTAAGGAGATTCTGACGGGAGGGTTAAATATGACGACCATATTGCCTAGACACGCGCCACCCCCGCATCTGTCGCGGAATACCTCACTCTAATTTATGCCGTTTTAAACGCTCGACACCACGTTCGCCGGTGCAAGGGAAAAAAATTCAGCCTGCGTGTACTCGCGTAGCTTTTCGATAGCGTCGCGACGAGGGTGGAACCAGCATCGACCCAGGCTGCCCGACACCAGTTGCTCGACGCTATAATCGCTGCAATTACCTATGGAAATTCCTGATTCATCCGACCAGTTTAAATAACATCCCCTGTTTTTCACGTTTCGCTATCGTCCCGGTTCAATTGCCCGGCAACTGCTTTCCATCGGCACCCTCTATTCCTCGAGGGATTTCTTTTAACGGGGTTAGATCAGTCTGATCATTAGAAAAATACGATATCTTTTAGAATTTATTTCTAAACGAGATTAGAAGCAATTTCTTGTTAAATTTTCGCGTTTCGATCGTGGCGAGAGACAGGGGGTGGTTTCGAAATAATACGATCGGTATTGCGGCGAAGATTTTCGCGTCGCACGTTTCATTATCGTCGCCGTTTTACGCTCGCGGCTCGGTACCGTGCATCAATAGAAAGATGATCTGAACCGCGTCCTGAAAGGGCTGCTCTCTCTCTCTCTCTCTCTGTTCGAGAGATCCTTTGTGCCGAGACATGTCTGTCGCGATGCTACGCGAGGGTTGGGGTTTTGGGTTACCGTCGCCGTGTGTGGCGCCTCAGGTGTCTTCGATCCTTTTCATAGGCAAATACGCGATTCATAGCTTTCACGGCCTGCCTCGAATCTCGTCCTCTTCTCGAGGAATCCTCGTGGAAAGCAGCCGCCGACTGCGCTCGCTGGCCACACTCCTTCAGCCCTTCAAATCTCGTTACCGATTTGTTTCTCAACATCGTTCATTTCTATTTACGTACATCGATAGAAATGGTGCTCGAAGGGTTTCAATTTGTCCGAGTAAAATTGCGATCACGTTTCCTGCCCCACCCTCCGTTATCGTTCAATGACAGAATTCGACGACGCCCGGCGTCGACGTGTCGTGCAAGTCACAGGAAACGAGAGCGAGCGGTAAAAGCTGATGTTGAAAGTCCGGAGAGGAGATAATCGGCCCGTATGTTATAATCATCGCGCATTTGTTTCAGTCATTATCTATCAGACGCTTCACCTGCTCGTGCAAAGTAGAAACCGCGTCGCGTGCTCCGCTAATACGCTGCCGGAAAAAGCAAACGATTTACCGATAAATCGTCGCTATTTGTTGCGAAATAAAGCATTCCAGATGATTGTGTAGCTATTAATGATTTCGAATAAATTACACTTTATCCTAGGATCTTTTCCCTATTAACTTCATCTGGTACATTCGCAACGTCATCGAGGCATCGTTTACAATCGTAAACACGAGTGGCTCTGTTTCGACGTAGCCACCCCCTCGTTTATTACCGGGGGGTGAGTCTCGATGCTCCGTACCTGCATGCCTTCGCAATATGCTTCGAAAATACGATTCGTTCTACTTCTGAAGAATCATTTTCATATGTGGCTGGTGGTCCAGACCATATGCGATGGAATTAACTCGATGACACCGAAACGATTCGATACACCCTTCTTCCGTGCCCCTCGCAGTCACCGATCGATTCATTGAATTTTCATAGGGTGGATTGACTTTGAAAGTCATCCCGATTGGCAGAAGAATTTTCCAAATTTTCCAATGATTTTCCATTAAAGTGTTAAGTCGACAGGATATTAGAAGCAGTTTTAGCGTTTAAAAGGAATGGACAAGGTGCGATCCAAGGAAGGCCAGCACGAGGCAGCGTTATCGATGATCGCTGTCTCGAGTTTCCAACCCCCTTAACTATCATCTCGTGTCTCCGGTTAAATAATTTTTCTCGAAGCTTACAGCTGCTTAGCATCGTCCGGCGACTCGAACGTTCATTTGAATGCAACCGACGCGTGGCGCGGTTTCTCTGAAACGGAAGTGTGCCTGCGTAAAACGGGAATTTCCTACGTTTCCTCGAAAACGTCTCTGCATTGTTAAAGAAAATTTCGGCGAACAAGTTGAATGACGATCCTTTCTGAATGCGTCAGATCGTTGGCTCAGGTTGTGCAATACAGTGGCGGGGAAAGAGAAAAATAAACAGTTTTACAGGAGACTGTACGCTTTCCTCGTTGTATCGGAATACATGCGAAACGGAACGTAGATAAGAGAAAAGGAGGCTCGTGTCGTACGGAGGTGGAACAACGTAAAAGCCGAGAAGAGACGGAATCGCGTTTGGTAGCGGGGGCAGGCAGTGCCGTACAAAAGGGTCCTACGGGGCGCCGTTATTGCGGTTTTTTCATTTTGGCACGCGCTAGACGTGCCCCGTGGTAAACGGATACCCCACAAAGCGCTTTATTGTGCGAAACTGAATACCAGCGCTAAATACGCGTTAAAAGGGACGAGCCTGCATACTCCGTTTCGTCTGCACGCGATTCTACGAAAGAACCGACGACCCTCGTGTCTCTCATCCCTCTCCCCTGTTCCCGATGATCTTTTAATGAAAACACCGTTGCCCGTTCGTGTTTTCATTTTACCTTCCACCTTTCAAATATTTCTACATCGGCTTTGGTACATTTTCCGCGAAACAAGCGTGAATAACAATCTCGAGGTTTATAAATAAAAGATTTTCCCGATCGAGGGATGAAAGTTGAACTTTATTGAACGACTTGACAAAACTTCCTTCGAGCAACGGTTTGCATACTTGATTGAAGAGCTCATCGAAAATAAGGTCGATCGATGGCGCAATGTGTTCGATTATTCAAATCGAAGCATCTCCCACACGCGCGGGAAAGGAGCATCGAACCTGTCGCCGATGTATTATACATAAATCTCCGCGCGTGGATTTAAAATCGCAGAAAAATCGGGAAAACACGACGCGTATCGTGGCCGATTATCGAGGATCCCATGAAACGCATGCACGACCAGTTATAGCCTAGGGGGCAGGTGCGAAACGCGAGTACTCGCCGCAAGTGCCATCTGCCCAATGTATCTAGGCAATGAAAGAGCAGCGAAAAACCTCTTTTTTCTTTATCTTTTTCCCTCGGTTTCAGCACGCGCTCGACAACCATGTTAGCCTTAACCCGTGTTCCGATAATTGCGAAATGATAATACAGCTGAAACGAGCATGACAACTCATTCGTGGGATAAAAGTTTTCTTTTTCTTTACTGAGGGTATCATTAGGACAACGTCGAGTTTCGCAGAACGGAAAAGGGTTGAATTTATAGTATATTACGATGTCGAGCGGAGGATACTAAAGGTCGAATTAAGGAGTTAATTAAGAAGCAGTATTAAAAATCTGTTTGTAGATTCAGAATTATTGTTTATTCAAAATTCAACGTGTATAAAGAAAAAAAAAATGCACGAATGAAAAATTCAAGGTACGCAACCCCCTGTTCTTCGTTTCTCTGTAAACGGACTTCTGAACACCTTCGAGCTGTACAGCAAAGGGTTTGTTGAAAGAAATAGCTCTATCAGAGGGTGGTTGTCAGTATTCAGGGCACGGTATGGTTACAGCTAGCTTAGCGAACGGTTCGGAAACGAATCCGAAGACGGTCACGCCCGTGGACGCGCGTTTTGGCTCGTGACAGTAATGAGCCCGCATCGACTACCCTACCGACGTGTTTCAAATATACAAAACGGCCACGCGAACGCTTTACATACGTAGGCCGCATCGCATCGCGTCGCGACGCAGAAACAGACACGGTTCTGTAAGTATGTGTCCGTTCGGCTGGCAAACGACCGCGGCAGACAACGCAAATAGACTACCACACGGGGCCTACCACCTGCCCACCTCGTCATTGACAGCCACGTGAACCGATAAAAATATCGGAACCGTAAAATTCAAACGGTCTATGGATCTCCAGATAGATCCGGAACCTCTTTCGCGAGGTTCACCTGAAAGTTCGTATGGAAAAAAATATCATTTTCTGTCCTCCTTGATCCGTTGAGAAATTCTTTTTGCCCGCGTTTGCAAGTTCGCAACCTCCCGCGAATTAGATGTGGGTTAGGGATCCCAAGGTCGCTCGACGACACCTTCCTCCGGATCCCTAGTTCTTGTTCCTCCTTTTCCTCTCTTTGGCTACGCTGTCCCGTTCGTTTTTCTGCGGCTCCTTTTGCACAGTCGTCGATGGGCTGCGTGCGTGCATGCGTCCCGACGCATGCGTTCGTGGCGGTCGCGTGCCGCAACCCCTCTACCTCGATGGCGACCATCCTTCGCGAATCCCTTTTTCCTCGCTTCCATCGTATCTTTCATGGTTTCGTTTTAATTGTCCAATCGATGGATAAGACAATCAAGCTACCTAAGATACCTGAAGCAGTTAGAAATATCTGAGGTCCACTTTCTTTTTTCGACAATGTAGATCAGAAAGGAGTATTGTAATGTAAATTCGCCATGGTGTATCGAAAGGTGAAAAGGTGGGAGGTTTTTCGGCTATCTGATCGGGGTAGGCCTGCAGGGGGTGGACACGACGAGCTGTTTGGCAGCGCTTGATCGTAACCCCTTAAAATATAAATAACACCTAATCGTCGGTTTGATCTGTGGACGCGCTGTCGCATCTTCAGCATCTGCCCGATGTCGCGACTCGCCCAGAAGGAGCCCGTCAAGTTCAAGGTGCTGCCATTTTCATTTATATTTGTATACGTCATGGATGGCAGACACACGGGTTCAAGGAGTTTAGGGAGAGAGTATTCACTCGACAGCTCGCAACGGCCTTCGATCGGTGTTTTTAAACACGGGAATCATTTTCTACTTTCGTCTCTGCCCTCGCATTTTCTCGCGTCCTTAACAATCGGCTACATTCGTAAACCATCGATCCGAATCCTCCATTAAGAGGTGAAATCTATTGAATCTCTTAATGGAGGCTGGCTCTGATTCGGAATAACAGCTATATCCAGGGAGATTCTGTTGAATCGAAAGGAAGAAATCGTTGGGACGAGGATTTTGTACGCACGACCACCAAGGAATTCGACCTAGGTCATTGGAAATGGTGAAGATCTACGAGAGAGAAAGAGAGAGAGAGGAGAAAGGGAAGATTTCGTGAGTTGGTCCACGTGGGAGTCCCGCGGAGACATCGAGAGGGCTGTTGTTGAGATTACGATAAATCAAACTGCGCAAGGTGCAAGTTTTCCTGGGGCTGCGAGAAAGCTGCCGAGAAGAAAAGGGCACGCTCTGTTGTGACTTCGGATGATAATTTGTCCGCCCATTCGGACAGTTTGCGACAGTCTCGAGAAATTTTTCTCGCGGTAGCAGGTCCACCCACGGACAATGATCGCGTCCGTCTGGGCACCTTTTACGTATTTTCTTCCCTTTTGGGAAAAGACGGCACAGGTGCCAGCGTGCGCTCGTTAAAGGATCATTTATAAATTTTCTCAGCTATCAAAGAATCAGAGAATTCTTCTTCATTCTCTTTATTTTGATATAAATATTTATTGCTTTCAAATTACTCGAAACATGTCGAATTGCAATCTTCTTTATTATAGTAAAGACTATGTAGTTATTTATTTCAACTACCTATCAGTGGCACCTTGAGAGACGAGCATTTTGAACGGTTCGTTTTGCGGTTTTCAACTCGATTATTAACGCCAGGTGAATGTTGAAGCAATGAAAAAATCCGCTACCAGCCAGACACCTCGCCTCGTACACACTGCTCAAGAGCATCGTCGGCTAGAAAAATGTCGCAGCTGCAAAAGCTTTTACGGAGAGAGGAGAGGCACGCTTCGACCGTTGCAAGCGTGCCTGCAAGTGTTATCTATCTGAATAATTTATGCATTAACAACGGTTTTCTCTCCACGGATGAGTACAAATTATTTCAAAACATCGAATCAATGTTTTCGTCCTAAAAAAAATGAAGAAAAAACTACGGAAACTATTTCAGACATGTTTTCTTCGATTCCACCCCAATCACCTTTTATCCTGTCAAAACGATCTCCCGGTATGTCCTGTAAAAGAAACTAGGCTCTACGAACAGTGACACTTGTCGCGAAAAGTCGCACCTTGCGACGAGGCGGAGGAGCCTATCAAAACTGGTCCAAAGGCAAAGGAAAAAAAAGAATCGACGTGTGAGAAAACAGAATTAGAAGGCAGGCCAAAGAAGAAAAAGAAAAAGAAGAAGAGGTGCCACAGGTGGGCCCCCTTGAGCCTTGTAAATAAAACGTTTTGTAGCCGGTTTTCGGAGTGCGGTCGGTGCTGGCCCACCTACCGAAGAAAAAAGGGCTACCTGCCCCACCAGGTTAGACCCAGAAACTTTGAGGTCTTCATTCAAGCCGGATTCCTTGCCGGGACTCGTTCCTCACACCGGCGAACCATTGACTTCTTCACCCGACGAACAGGCTGGTAACCTTTCCGGGACGAGGTTGTTCCACGATAAAAGTCGAAGGGACGTTGGACGTCGATACAGGGCTGAATGCGGACAATAGGGAGACGGTTCGTGGCAGCAGCTAACTCTTCGTACAGATGTAATCGCCTGGGAATCCGCGAGCGACCGTCGCACCGCTTCTTCTTCGACTTTTTATCCCGCACGGGGGTGGAATGTGGAAGAAATCGAAGAAGGGGGCGTACAATGCGCGTGTCCAACCCCGTCGCGGCGGCCACGTTTAGTGATCTATCATACGACTGCGTGAAGAAGAAAAGAAATGGGAAGCCTGCTAACTTTTTCGTCGACCTCGATCCCACATTAATCTGTCTGGAAAACACCTCGTCGGATAAGAATTTTTCGTCGAGCGTTGAAAATGTGCGCAAGAAGGTGATAGAATGTAAATGACTTTTTCCAATCGATCGATAGAAGAATCTTTCTATATATTTGGTATTTATAATAAGGCATTTAATCAACGTGGACGTAATTGTCTCGACCGGACGCTTGTCCAGTCACGGTGATCAATAAAGAGGCGGAGGAGCTTGTTCCGTGGAAGGAAGAATACGATTATCTCCGTGATTCCCGATGCTCGTAAGATTAACGTCTTTGAGAATCAAGGACTCATGTGCGACCTTCGCTTTTGCAGTTGATTTTTTCGAAGAAAATTTTAATAATGTCCAGGTTTTTAATTCCTTAGACATCAGTATTAAAATTTAATCCTCAACGTCGTTTATATACAAAACATTTTCTTCTCTCTGGAATTCATCGAAATAATCGATATTCCTCTCGAAAGCTGTCGATTTCTCTCCCACCCTTCTGTCGAACCCTCATGCCCTTAGAAAGCGACACGCGTTCCTCGAGTGTCCCGAGATCTTAATTGCGATCAGACATGCCGCAACGCTCGAAAAACAGCCTATTGTCCGTCTCGCTGCTGCTGGCTCTAAAAGGATTTTCATTGCCTTCCAAAAGGGTTTCCCGAATTTCGAGACGTCAAACCCATTGTGACCAGGCCTTAATGTCGTTACGTGGCTTCACATTTTCGGAACAACGGGCCGGATTACAATACCTATTGCATCGATATTCATGCGAATCTGTCCTTCCTTTCGGCTGGCGGGATCAGAGGCGCGTGCTCTTCGTCCAGGTGATGCCAGACTCACTGTCTGCCTGCTCGTCCATTCGTTTTCCTTCGACCTGGTTCGTGCTCTTTCTCTCTTCCTCTTGACGCACGCCCACCAGAACATATGTTTACGAACAATGGTGCGGTACGCTGTCGAAAAACCAACAAACATAAAGGAACAGCGACTCCGCGATTCGACAGACTCCTCTGACCCAGGATCCGTTCGAGGATTTCTGTAGAGTCCTTGCGTCAATCGATATGCGATTCGGTTTCCCTCATTGTCGATGTTCCTCTGCTCTGGTTGCTTGCCGATTCTTCACGAATTAATTATAATTCAGGCGACCATTTATATATTTCCCCAGAAACACGCGCGACTCGGAAAATCCAGAAGCTTCGTTATCTCGTGATGTCCCAAAGAACGATCAACGAGGTCTCGCAGGTTTATCAGGAACCGTTCACCTCTTATCGAGGCGGCAATGATCCTCAGGGTCAGCCAATAGCTTTTCATTCCTCACGGTTAATCCCCTCTTAAGCCACGATAAAGACCGCCCTCGGGGATCGAAAGGTTCGTGGGTGTTCTCGACGCCTGGTCGCTTAATTATTGCAACCCCAAATTGTCTCCCCCGCTAAGTAGAGTATAATCTTGTGCCTCTCCCTTTGTATACGTTGCTAAACGAAGAAACGTTGAATTTCTTTTTTTTCTTATTTTCAAAATATTATTCCTATCCTATGTTGAGACATTGTAAAGAGAAAAGGATATTATTTGAATTTTCATTTTATTTATTTATTTTCTAAATTATTAAATCGATCGAGAAAAAAATGCAGACGATTGGTAAAGTTGTTCGCGGGGTGAAAGGTGAGTCAGGGATAAGGTAGCAATCTACCGATTGAAAGGCAGCGGTTGTAATCCTTCTAGGCGGGGAACGTTGAAGCGGAAAGCAGTGAGAAAGGTAGGAGACACGCGAAAAAGAATCGCACATCTCATCGAGGAAGCATCTGCTCGGCTCGGAATCGCGAAAAATCCGCGAGTAAAAATCCGGCAGCTGCAAACTGTCCCGTCACGCGACACGCGCCAAAGAAATTTTTCAAACACCGCCTCGTCTGGCAGTTACCAAGTGAATGTTACTACCTCGGGATCAATGTTAACACGTTCAGAAGGGTACATTTTATTGGCAATCGTATCCAGTAGCCAGCTATTACTTTCCATGAGATAGATATGTAAAATACTTATCGTTTTTCATTTCAATAAATATTTCAAGGAAAGATCGATCGTTTTAATTAATCGATATCTGGTCGTGTTAAAGAAATTCTTCTTATGATTTTGGTATTATTCTTCGTGTGCCTCTGATTTACATAGAAATTATTTGTCGATTCTTATCGATCGCTAGATTTACTTCTGAAACGTGCAAGTTACCTGCTGTTGCAATTGACAATGGATTAATGCGCACCGTTGTGCACTGAGTTCAAGTCGGTATATAAATCTCTTTCACTTCTGGCGCAAACCTTGAGAAAAAAAGAAAAAAGAAAAACAGTTTTGCAGTGTCTGTAAACGAAGGAACGGATACCGAAGAAGCCAGTGATGTTCATGGAATAATTTACGAAATGTCGATGGTTAATCAATCACCTGGAATTGGAGGTAATAGAAACAATGAAGTATCGTGAAAATAATAGAGAAGATTGATTAGAAATGCAACGAGATTTTCAGTGAACGTGTTAACGGTGAAATGTATAAAAGCGAGTGTTAGAAAGACATTAGAAAAATTAGAGGGGAATTTGTGGAAGAAAAACTGATGACCAAATTATCGAGATTGCAATAATTCCTCTCAGCTGGTTTCTTTTTTTCTTTAACACAAAGAATCTAAGATGACGTTCGCTCGATTCAGTGGTCAAAGATGAATAATTCAAGAAGGCTTTATAAACTGCGTCGTTTTATCAGGATGATGGCCGCCGGAATCGAGTAATTTGAAAGCAAACGACATGAGCCAAGGCCTATTTCACGATTCTCGTTATCAGTGTTTTTCACTAAAACGAGACACTTATTATTAAATTGATAGAGGTTACTTTAGACGTTCTACACGTCTGTTTAACTTATTTGCAATAGGAAAAGGAGGTGAAAAATTCGTCGAATGCATTGCGTTTCGAGTGCTAATATTTCCGAATGCTGACCAGGGGATGTCGAAAGGAAAAGTGGAGTACGCGCGTGGCAAGCAGCTCAAACGAAGAGTCGCGCGCGTCAAAGATACCGCGTTTGAGATCTCTATCGAAGCTGTCCTCCTCGATGGCCGAGCGTAAAAAGGATCCGCGAGGAGAGGCAAGGCGAGAACGACGTCGACCTTCTGCGAGCATCAGAAGCGTGTCGGGAAATAACAGGTTGTTGGTTTCCATTTAATTGGCAGTCGATCGGCAGACCAGTCGGTCTGGTATAACTGACCTACACTTAAGAAACTGGACACGCCTGCAGCATGTTTCACTCTTCTCCAGGATGGCGCGCGATCTCGTCGAAAAGTTGTTCGATCAAGGCGACACGATCTATGTACAATTAGTTTTGGAAACGTAGCGCGATTCGGGAAGTAGCCTTTTAGCTTCGGCTCCAAAATTTCGAGTCTTTCTATCAGGTCCGCGCTTATATGGTCCTGGGTATAAGATAAGCGCTTTTTTTTCCAATTTTTATTCATTACCTTACTATATTTTCGAGGGCAACTATACCTTTGTACTTTATCAGAAACAGCCACCGAATCAGAGATCAACGAACCTGTTCGATTGGTTCGATCGGGCTCGTTTGCCGTCCTTGTTGTTACTTCTTTTTCTCCCTTTCTCTTGTTACTTTTATTTTCACTCTTTTCCTGTAGTTTTCGTCATGTTCTCTTTTCCACGCCGCGGATAGGATCCTTGAGAAAATACTTAAGGTGCAACCGATAGCTGGCTCGGACTAGTTGGAGGTCTTGGCCCGAGATGTTGCTCTGTTATTAAGGATTCCTTGGCTTAAAGGGTACCGCAGAGTGGTCGTTAAGTGATTATGACCGAAAGTTCGATCAAATTGCCGTGAATCGTTCCGAGGTTTATCGGGTGCGAACGTTCCGGACATGATTGCCTCGTTGTTGCTTCATTAACCTCTCGCGAGCGAAACGATTCGAAAATGAAGCGAGCCGTAAAATCGAAGCAGAGATGATCAATTGAAGAGAGATATCGATTAATTATTCGGTAAATTATATATTCATTTATGCTCGAGTATTTATTAATATCTGTAACTGGTTTGTCGTGGGTCTGGGGATTGTGCATGTTCGTCGGGTAAATGGAATAATGATAATCATGATGATATTAATAACGATATCCGTATTGATAATCGATGAGATAATTATCCAACATCTTCTGCCTCGGGAAATTTACCGTTTAAGGTGACAGATTTTCCCAAGCTCACGATTCTTCTCAACCACTCGGCGACACACCCTCTGTGCGAACACAGCGGTAGCTACAATAACATCCCTCGGTCCCCTCAGAATTATGTTCAAGTGACCCAGATAAGTGCACTTGGGGAATTTCGTCGAACAACCGATTTCGACCGCGCGCTGTCGAGAAAATTAGGGAATCCGCACTTCGAACGAGTCGAAAAGTCGAGTCCCATCTATCGCGTTGCTACAGTCAAGTTAGAGTTGGAATATTTTCAATCGTCGAATAATTACCTCGTGAATTTTTTTATTTAATGAAATATTTACAAGAGAGCCCCTATAGAAACCGATCGTTTCCTGTCGAAACGTAAATTCAATCGCGAAAGGAAAAATTTGCGAAAGCAAACGGAAATTTACCGTTTGAAAATTTTTATGCAAGAAAAAGAGAATCGGTTATAAATACATGATTAATTTCTTCGCGTCAGCGAGCAATGTTCAACGACGAGAGGCTCGCGTTTCTTTATCCCGGGTACGTTATGCAACCCCTGCGTCTTCGGCTGCAACCCCCACTGTTTGGACAAATTCGATGTTATCTGTTTTCACCTTATGAGGCAGGAGAAACTGCGTGCGATCGAAGCGGTTCAGATTCGAATCTGAACGAAACGACGCGACAGATTCACAAAAGATCGATCGTCGAATTTAACGCAGCGTTTCTTTTCTACTCGTCTATTTGCCATTTTTATTATTTTCCAAAAATACTTGAAAATATGTTAAGCCAAATTTCTCGAGAAACAATTCGACGCCTTTGATTAACAACCGTCTGTCTCTAAAAGGGTTTGAAAAGAAAATGCTTAACCTTGAAGCGAGTTGATCTAAAACTTGTGGCAGGTAGTGTATCTCTCGAGCTGTTACAAATTTATTCGTCAACAACACGCCAGATTTTTCCTTTCTTTTCTCTTTTTTCTTTGCTCTTGGACACGCTAAAATATTCCCCCGGTTCCGTCGCGATTGTGTGTAACCATCGTCGTGTTCGTCGTCGCCGTGCGCAGACGAATATTTTTGACGGATTTGACGGATCGTGGTGAATCGGACAGGTACCTCGTCATTCATCGTGGCTCGATCATGCGGACAGGGATGTTTGAATGCGATCAGAAGGCAAAGCGTTCGATTTACCGAGGATTAAGCACAGGTATTTCCATAGGGTTGCTTTCGGTAAGCCACGATTATTCCGTTTTTAAGCAAAATAGCTGGATCCAGTTACGAATTCTCTGCCACCGGAAGCGGAGAAAAGAAGGGCAACCGAAATTCACGCGTTCCATCGATGTGTCGTACAAGGAATTATATTCGTTGAATGTCACGGGATTTATAAGATGTTTTCTTCTTCTTTTTTTTCTCCTTCCGATCTTCCAAGCTCGATTATAACCGATATTTTGAGGAGGACTCGGTTCGCATATACGGGCTATTTGAGGGTTGAAGAGCACATTCTCAGGGTTGTTTCTCGAACGCACTCGTTGCACAATGTAACACTATCCCCTTCTGGAGGAACACAGTCCTTGGAGTGTCTTTACCGCGAAACCGAGCTTCGTTCCTCTATTATTTTGTCGTGAGTGATCCCTTTATTCTCGTTAAAGAGGCCGATCGCTGCCCTTAGGTATTTCTCCGTTTGCTCGGTCGCCCGGATAAGCACGCGAATGATTCTACAGCCCCGAGTTACCGCAATGTGTATACATATGCATTTCGAACTTCTACAACTCCTTATCCATTACCCTATGAGCGATTTATTATTCGATCCATCTATTTGGAAATTCAATTCCTCTTCTTTATTTTGCATTTCAATTGTCCTTGGAAAGAAACTTCGCTCCATAATTGTGTACCGAAATAAAAAGGATAATGAATGTGATTTTTTGCGATATCACGCGAACCAACCATAAATTTCATAGATATTCATAGATACTTTCAGGGCGAGGGATGCTTTCGGTCACCCTAAAATGTTTTGGCACGCGTCGCAAACATCGATGGTCGCTCGTTAGTATTCATTGTCCCTTCAAGTCCGTTTTCGGACGAACAGTTAGGATATTTATTTCCGCATCTGCGAAAGTATCCGCATTCTTTTTCGAGCCGATTTTTCGAAGTTCGACAAATTTGTTTATCGAGCATCGCGTTGGTTTGCAGCGGGACTAACGGGATCCCCGACGAATTTCGTTACAATCGAGCGTTTTGCAACTTGGCCCAGTGTTTTGTGCCGTACAATGAGGTCCTCAAGTGTCTTTTAGTGCGTTCGGTAGCGCGGCGTTCAATGCTCGCCGCTCACAAATGCGCAGCGGGGTGTCCGGCTCACTCGAGATTCGCTACTCGATACGAACGTCGTTCGACCGCCGGGAAAATCATTGTCGATTATCCGGCAACCAGTTCAACTAGCCAACGATCAATATTTCTCCGTTCGCTGTGCAGCTTAATATGTTTATTGCTGTGAGAATGTTACGTTCGGAGATTTTTATCTAGCCTCGTTGCCTTCTAAGCTTCGAACGATCGAACATGCCAACTCTTGGATCGTTATCCATCTTTTTCACTTTTTATATCGGCCTACTTCTTTTATATTGAAGCCTCATTTTCTTTTTAACGTAAATATTGGATTATTTGAAGATTTCAGAGAATTGAAAAAACTGGATTCTTCTTTCCAATTTTTCGTTCACATTTTGGATTGACAACGTTTAAAATACTTTTTTCAATTCTATCTCATTTCGCGCTTTGATCACTCTGCCACCATCTGGCGGTGAATATCAAAACTGATGAAATAGAAAATTGCTTTTTTTAAATAAAATAAGCAAATCCTGATATTGTCGAAGGAAGTGAAACATTCTCTGGTGTTATCTTGCTTCAAATAATGGTGTAAGTTATTAAATTCTGTTATTTAAGAAATTGCGCCCAGTGGATACTGAAACTTTATAACCATCTATCGGTAACACCTCAGAACTGACGAAACTAAACCTTATTGATCGTTTTTAGACTTGTTAAATCATCTTTGCCGATAATATTCTTCAAATAAAGGCATTAAAGTGTACTCAACATGTTAAAAATAATATAATAGAAAAATGAATTAGAGTTTGAATATCGTTTTAATTATAGTTCAATGATTTACCGTCAGATACCGTTTGTTTGGCGCTTTTTTTTTAAAGAGAACCAGGTGGCGCTAGCAGTACCATTTTTATAGCGGTATGTTTAAATTCTTCGTACATAAAAATTCATAATTTCAGAAAGGATATCAAGAATTATTAAGAAATATGAACGGAGAGGAATACAGATTGCCAAAGGGTATATCAAAGAATAAAGAAATAAAAATTGATATACCTGTAGTGGACAATACAGAATCAAGGTGAATATTGTATCACCTACAAAATCATTCTGGAAAAGTGATATAGTGTAGCTGAATCATTTGTAATTGTCCTTAGGGCACGATTAATATCTCGCATTGAAAGTGTAACGTCGACCATCATCCAACAAATATGTTCTGGTCAATTACCAAAAATTTCCTATTCGGAACCACAAAATTTTGCAAGAATGGACACTCAGACATCATCGCAAAATGAGTCGTCAAACGCCGAATTACGTTCCTCCTCTGAGGAGCAAAGCGACGAAGAAACAGAACCGACTGAGAAAAAAGTGGTAACGAACTTCGCTGCGAGTCGAAGCAAAGAGAAATTCGCCTTGATGATGACGGTGATGGCAACTGCCCATCGTTTGTTAATTACCAACACCACAGCCACGAGAAGGTCCCTTTACTACGGTTTAAAAACGAGGAAGACGTCAAGTTTGTCTTTGGGACAAGGACACGTGGACCGAGCTGTGAACCATGTTGCTAATTTGCTAAATTGCGCCCCGTGGGAACTCAGTGAGTCATTTTCGTCGAACAAATTTTCAAGAAATTTCCTTTATGAAGCTCAGCCCCTTAATATCAAATATTCACGTGAGAAACACTTATCCAGATATTTTGCCAACATCGAAAGGATTAGCGGCAGGTGAATTGACCCTCACGCTAATCGATAATCGTAGCATCGATTGCTCGGTACCAGGTGGTGCTCTCATCCCTCAGATCGTATCAAACGTAACTTCCGTTCGCACCACTGCGAAGATGGTGTTGGTCGTCGAAAAGGATGCCGTCTTTCAAAAGTTGTTGGAAGATGATTGCACCGGTTCGTTGAATTGTATTCTGTTAACGGGAAAGGGATATCCGGACGTGGCCACGAGAATGCTGGTCAAACTGTTGGCCGAGAAATTAGGACTTCCGGTTTACGTGGTCGTCGATGCTGACCCTTTTGGCGTGGACATCATGTGTGTTTATCGGTAAACAAATAATACAAACAAAATACATTTTTTTTTCTTAATAATAATAATCAGAGATTTTAATAATCCTTGAATTGGTGTTTCATTTGATGATTAGATATTAATTTGGTGATGCATCGATAGAAACATTTTAGATTCATTTAATTTCATTTCAATGATTTATTTATTCGTGTATGCTTTGATGGATTAAATTTTAGTTTATATATGGTATTGTACGATATACGAGGGGAAATTGGCAATTTCCACAGTGTAATTAGTACGTGTTGCGGTTGATACGAATAGGATGGTGGTGACGTAAAAAGCCACATATCAGTGTCACCGGTGAGTTATACCAAGCCCTCGTATTTATCATTCAGTATGAATTTATGACAGAAATTTGTAATCTGAATGAAATTGAAGCTTACTAAGATCGTGGAAGTTATTCATCAGAATTTAATAATAAATAAATGTCTATTATCAAAAGATTCAGTTGAGATATAAAATGTAATAAAAAGAGGGAATATTATATTTTCATTTATAAAAATTGAACCAATTATTAAATTATTAAAAAAGAATTACCATAAGTAATAATCCAAAAAAAAATCGTTAACAAGAAAATAAACAGTAATAAAACGGAATTTCTTTCGTTTGTTTGATTCAGCTTTGGCTCAGCAACGTTGTCCAAAGAAAATGAGAGTCTGGTATGTTCAAACGTGCGCTGGTTAGGAATTCTTCCGTCGGAATTGCACTGTTTAGGGGTGAACACCCTTCCTCTCACCGAATTCGATCGATCGAAATTGGCGTCCATTGAAACTCGACCTTATATGACCGATGCTTTTCTCAAAGAACTTGAAATCATGCGTAAAGGAAAAGCTGAGATCGAGAGCGTGTCTTCGTTCTCAAGGAAATTTCTAACTTCTACCTATTTGCCTTGCAAGATCAAAGGTCACGATTACATTTAATCATCGATATTGAATACAAAAAATAATAAGTACCTGTTAAGTATCGGATGAATTATTCATTTGTCATGGATTGTTTCTGTAAAAAAATCATACATTTCCTGTGTCAATCAGTTACAAATAAAAGTTAATTAATTTTTTGTTACCGCAAACCTCTTCAAATTTCGGAGATTTCGTTTTTAGTTTCTCTTCGTAACTATCGCAGCTATCCTCCAAATCGATCAATTCAGGGATCTTACGATAAGATCCTAAATAAACAACACTGCTATCGGAGGACCGTCGGGATAAAACGATCGGTTCCTTTAAATCTTCCGCCGATGCCGCATTTCGTACGGTTTTTGATCGAGTTCTATAAAAATAATAATATAACCTTAAACCAAAAAATTAGCCGTCATCATTTACCGAAAAATTCATGCAGTTTTCAATTTATCGTTACCGAGTAACTGTGATCGATGGAAGGGACTTCCGTTTACCATTTCCTCCTACATTTAATATTTTCGGGAAGGATTTCTTCCTTCGCGATCGACGTAGAGACATAATTTAAATAAAATAAATCTTCGATATGAAATTATCACTGTCAACGGAGATTTTGTTTTTCTATTATTATCGATTTGGAGAATCGCATCAAGTTGCTCTTATGTTTCTCTTGAAAATATTAATCGTGTTCTTATTTACAGGTAACAAGGAGACGAGATGATGTACAGAGGGTCAGGAAAACAGCTGAACTTCAGGTAATGTAACAGTTTATTGAAAACACTTTTTGTCCGACCGTGGTACGGGTCGAAGTCTCGCTGATATTAAAAAACGCAGAGTCTTAGTAACATGATTATCTCGTGGGTGTTACGTGGAATTAGAACTTTGAACGATATCCACGAAATCATCGGTTTCGTGACAATGGTGTTCATTTGTTAATCAATGTTAAAGTTAGAGAGCTGTTCAAAATAGATATACACTATATTAAATTAAAAGTACTACGCTTAACAAAATGGATCATCTAATTTGTTTCATACTTTGATGGGAAAAAATAATGTTTCGATACAGAGCTGTTGAAAACGTATGGATATTATATGAAATTTTTTAAAGATCGTGTCATTTTTTGAAACAATCGCTCGTCACGACAGCTGATTTCGTGGATGTTCGGTCTCCAGGTCCGTGCGAATATCGTAAAAAACCGAGTGGAAACAATCCGCGTGTCCTTGTTTCCCCACGAGACGCTATCGAGAACGCCTGTCTTTCGAACGATAATTCGCGCCACTCGAGCGAATAATTATTATAAAAAACAATTGTCCGAGCGTGTCGAGCACGCCCGCGGAACACGATCGAATCAACGAGTTATCGGGCAATCTTCGATACAACGTTTCACGTCGATTCACACGCGTCGTATCGAATCCGCCACGACGTTCTTTCAATTTTCTTTAAACGATACCTTATCTTAAATATAATAGCCTCGATGTTCGAGTGTACAGCGCCGAGCATGGTGGGCTTCGCCAGGGAAAACGGCGATAACTGTACATATTCATTTACGTTAAAAACAACACACCGTGTCCCGGATAAATCCGCCAAATAATCGATAATAATCGTCAATCTGAATATCACAGATTATTCAAAGAATTTTCAAACAGACGCATTATCGTTATTAATGATTCATCGTACCCCCTCATTCGTCGTTGATAATTATAAATGCTCGTGATTTAATCGTCTCTTTCTCTCTCGTTTGGAAAAACGTTCGGAACTAAAACGAATCTCGTCGACAATTATTCGCGCGAATTTTTTTCGAAATTTTTCATTTTATCTTTTTTTTTTCTTTTTCTTTTCGCACGGGCCCGATTCGTGAACTCGATGTCCGCGTGAATTCGCATCTTCTGATGTGTCTTCTCCCTTTTCTCCCTTCTGTGTATCGCGTTATTTTCTCTTTATTGTATAATATATATATATATATCTTTTTTTTATTTTCTTATTATAATTCTCTTTAGCCTAGCGGCGATAATACGTTTACCAAAAGCTTATAAGATACCCTTATGCGCTTCTACCAAGGTTTCTTTTATTTTATTTTAATTTTTTTTTTTCTGTTACGATTAATTTCTCGTAATTTGCATGCTTGTATTTTGTTGTTGTTATTGTTGTTCTTGTTGTTGTTACTGTCTGCGTGCCTGCCGTTCGAGATCTATGCCTATAGTTTAAATTCGCCGCACTTTCTGCCGTTTCGTTTTTTTTTCATTAATTTTTTTTTTTTTTTTTTTTTTAATTATAATTAATAATTGATTGCGATTGCACACTTACGCGCGCTCACACTCTTGTTCGCACTTGTTTCAACACACGCATTCATACGACTTTCGCTTTGATTCATTCATTCTCTTCGATTCGTTCGTTTCTTACGAAAGAAAGGTGTTTCCGATAACACCAACGAAGATGAACAACTTTTTTCCTCTTTATTTTGCACAAACGTGAAACAACAACGTGTCCGTCCTTGTCACGAGGCTAAAGAATCGAGGCTACGGGGATACCGGGGATATTTTCTCTCGTTCCACGACCAGTTAGTGAACGTTGAACCGAGGCACGATAATTTTATTACAAGGTTTTCACTTCCGTGGAAAAACGCCGAGACAACGTTGATTCGAATTGATTGATCCGGCTGAAACGAGGTCAAACATACCCTAGGAATCCGCGAACTCGGATAAATAATTCTGCTGGACGATTCTTTGGCCACGTGATTCGCCTTTGTACTCTCTACAAATCGACATCAAGCACGTAATCATCGGTCTAACGATTCTATGTATTCGTCCATGTGTCAACGATACCCATTAGAATTATTCCATAGAAGTGGACCAACCCTTCGTGTATAAAACTGTTCTTACTTTTTGTCCCTCGAGAAACTCGACGTTTCCAACATAAACCGTGACAGCGAAAATGTTGGAATCTAATTAATGATAAACTAATCAAAGGATGGATCAGAAGCGTGTTTATCGCAGTCCAACATGGACGAACCGCAACGATCGTTCAACTAAGGTTCATTAATATTATTAGGTAATATCTTCATCCTCTCCGTTCTATTTATTATCGTTTGATTAGTTGCACTAGCCTTGATTGTCGGCATTTAAGGGCTGCTGGGCAGGCAGCGTTTATGGCGACGTGCGACTCTATTCCGTTCGTTCGATCGATCGAGCCGAAAATTGTTGAACGCAACAATTTTCGAACTCTTTTCATCCCTCTCGTTACCTCGATAATGTAGAATTTTCCCATGAACGCAATCGTTCTCATCATGATCGTCATTGGGCGAAAGGATGAAGAGTTCGCAGGCTCGATCGATCTCGAACGATTCTTCAACATCGTCTGAACGAACGTCGATCATCAGAAATATCTAAAATCGCTCTTACACCGTATCGTCAACTTCTCCAGGACGTTGAACGCGATGGTTGATGGTGAAAAGGTGTTCGTTGCCCGCGACGAGGTCCGTTCATTTCGAACTTCGCTCTAAGCTGAATCCCGAAGGTTATCCTAAAGCCTCGAGCTGCTTGCTTAATCAATTATTTAATCTGAAAATCTGTGTGTCTGTGTGTGTATATGTGTGTATAGTACAACTTAGCGATATATAGGTACAACAAACGATCAACGACAAACGGGAACACATGGTAACCTCGTCGAGGGTGGGCACCCTTTGATCAAGGTTGCGTACAGATATATACAAATATCGAAAAGGATCGTAAATGGGGTGAATTCGGGTGGAGGGAATAAGGGTTGAGAAAAATCTGTTATTCCGTTTCTTTACGTGTAAACATTACGGTACACATACTAGGCGCCAAGCTGTACAACACAAAACCTTAAAACTAGGCGTCCGTTTCTAAAACGTTCAGTGTATTGATAATCCTGGACGAACCTCATCGCATAGGCGTAGCCGTTTTTGGTTGTCGAGAAAATCAGAGAGGCACCGATATAGCGTAGCTGCAATTACTTGTAATTAGCAGAAATGAAGCGACGAGATCATTAAGTCCGGCCTTGTCAGCTCGGACGGTCCATGGATCATGGCTCGATCTCTGATAGAAAGAGCAGAAAGAGAGAGAGAGAGAGAGAGAGAGAGAGAGAGTTGTAAGCTTCGAAAAGCTTGATACTTTTGAAAGCGGAACGCGGCCTATGAACGACTAGTGCGTGCAAGTTCGATATAAAAAAGAGGGAAGGCGAACCTGCAAGCTCGCGCTAAGCTCGATGCGTTGGATCGTCGCTCGCGGTTCTCCATCTTCTCCTCTCACTCATCTCTATCGGATTCTCAAGGTGTATAAAAAGTGGTGAGAGCTTGCAAGCTCGCCAAATCCAACGAGCTCGTTCGTCGATAGGCTATGGGAGGGCAAGAAACGAGAGCTTGCGAAGCTGCTTGAACACGATTCCGTCGACTAGACACTACGCCTCGGGATGTTGGAGTAAATCTACCACGAGCTCTATCGGTGAACCAGTTTCTTCGTAGCAAAGAGGAATCCGCTTGATATACAACGTTATCAACGATATTTACTTATACAAACGCTAGCTTTACCTCATCCCTGTCATCACCGTTTTTGTTTTTCTTTATTTTTATTCTACTCGCTTCCCGATAAGACCGTAGCAGATGCGCGTTCTTCATCTTCGAGTCTTCTTTCGTAACGAGAAGGTGCTTCCGAGAATACGTTCGAAGAACTAGTCTAAAATGCTGAACGGTGAGCCTCGTCGACGACGATTATCCAGGCCCATCCGGGATGTATCAGAAGTAGGCGAACTAGAGAGAACGAGGGAGTGTTCGGCTTGAGGCACTAGGACGCGTCCAGGGAGAGGCACTCGGCGAGGAAGTCCTCCATGGAACGATAAACGTGCTCCAACACGCCCGATAAGGCGTGGTCTTCGTCCGCGTAGCTCTGTCAAAGCGAAACGATCGTTAAATTATTGATAAGGAGAGGAATTAAGGAAGAGGGAAAAAGGAACCACGTACCTGGTACCTAAAAATGATACCCGCTTCGGACAGAGCCTTGGCGAAGGCGACGCTGTGCGTGAAAGGTGCTGTCAGGTCAGCCATACCATGAAGAAGATAAAGACTGTGACTCGGCACCAACCTTGCCCTTTGGGTTAGGTCAGCCTCCACGTAACCTTTGTAGTTCTCAGCTGGAGCACCGAGTACCCGTTCCGTGAACGCGGAATCTACGTAAGGAAAAATGAATTTCTCCTCAAGTTTAGAGAAAGGATTCGTTCACTTACTGTAATACAACCAATCAGCGATGGGATTCACAGCGACTCCGCACTTGAACACGTTCTCCTGGCTACCCAACACCATGGCTGTCACGTAGCCACCGTATCCCCAACCCCACACACCGACCCTCGTCACGTCGAGGTACTTCAAGGTCTTCAACAGATGCCTCAACACGGTCAGTTGATCTTGAACCTCGACACCGCCGATCCTCCTGAACAAGTCTCTCTTCCCCTGACCTCTCGCCCCGCGAACGTCCAATCTGACGTACACCACGTCGTTGTGACTGGACATGTAGGTGCCCCAGTCGATCTTGAATCGATCGGTGACCGCTTCGCTTCCGGGACGACCGTTCACCTCGACCAGTACCGGGAAAGCCGCGTCTCTGAGCTCCTCTCGCCACGAGGGGGGCAATAGAAGTTGCACCTGGGCTTTCCAGCCTTGAGGCAAAGGTACCTGAAGAATTTTCATCGCTTAGTTAGTTACGAGCGAATCCCGTTGATTCGGGATGAAAATCTGATTAGAATAATCAAGTAACCTCGAAACTCCTTCGTGTCGGTAGAGCTAACTGCGATAGCTTATCCCCTCGCTGGATTCTGGTGTCGTACAGTACACGGATCATCTTGTGGGAGCCCATCAGATGCACACCGGCCAACGGAAGACCCGGACCTTCGCAGTAAAGAACGTAGTAACCCTGAGTTTCGTCGTTGATCGCTGGACTGACGGATGCGCCAAAGTGCGTGCAGTTGGTGTAATAAAACCTGCCACGATATTCGTAGGAACGTAAAGTTCACAAAGATGATTGAGCCTCGTGTAAACGTTACTTACCTACTGCTCCATAGAACCTCGCCGAGGTCACACGTGACGCAGAGCGGTTCCAATCGTCGTGGATCATCGGCAGTGGGATCGCGCACCATGTACAAGTGTCTCTGTCCTGGCCTTCTCTCTCTGGTACCCAAGTAATACACCTGGTGTGCCTTGGTGTCCCACGCTAAGATCTCGCTCACCTAACGATCAATCATTGCATATAAAATGAATCCAAATTGAAAATTGAAAATTCCGAGTGTAAGTCGTGTCCAACAAAAAGCATCTTCCAGTTGAACACGGTTTACCATCCGAAAGCCTCGAACAGCAAAATGAATGGAACAGTAACAGAAACAATTCGTTCAGTTGCTCACCTCGTAACGACCATGCGAAAGAACCGCTATCCTCTGCTGAGTCAACGTCACATGCTTGATGTGGGTGAAATGTTCCTTGTCACCTTCCTGAACGGTAGCCAACAACAAGAAACTGTCGCCGTCAGGCGCGAACAGAGGATGAGGCTGCGCGTCCAGCCATTGTCCCTCCGGTGCTCGTTCCGAATGAGTCTCTTCGCACTCCCATAGGGGTGCGCGACACGCCGAGACCACTGACAGATTCTGCGACCTCGTCATCCACACGATGGCAACGTGGCTGGAATCGTCGCCCACCCAACCGGCCGATATCAGATAATACTCCCTAGAATAATAAAGGAACACCCTAATCTTCGTACCTGGATCAACCTAAACAAAAGGATAGCTAATCGGATAGCTAACTTCTATTATGATTCTCCCACTTACTGCCCGTCCAAAGCTGGCGGTGGTTTCAGCTTGGTCCTGGAGACGATGGTGCTATTCGCGGTACCGTTCCCATTCGTAGGGTTGGTCACGTTAGCGAGTTCCAAGAGCCATAGATCGACCTCTGGGTTAGGGGAACCAGGAGTTGGATATCTGACCGATTTTGAACGCGGAAAGGAACCTCTCCTGGTCGCGGTCAGCGGACTCGAACTGGCTCCGTCTTGACCAGGCTGCGTGCTGAACCAGGGAAACTCGAGGGCAGTGACTTTGGTATCGTTGAAGGTAGCGAAAAGAAGATGAGTGCCATCGGGGCTGGGCCAGGCTGCCTCCGGTCGAGGTAACACTTCCTCCTGGTACAGCCAGTCGGGCACACCGTTGTAGATCACCCCCGGTACACCCGTGTCGGTCAGTCGGGCATCCTCGGGAGCAGATGGTGCCATTCTCACGAAGATGTCGTTATCGGATACCATCAGGAGACCCGAGGTGTTACCCAACCAGGCGGCGTGTTGCAGTCGCGTTTGCTGCATCCTTCGCGACGTGTGCAGACGAAGAGGAGTGTGATGACTGGAAACACGGAAGAGGTAGCCTTTGCGATAACCCAATTACCATTAAACCATGGAGGATTTTTATTTTCCAAGAGAAATTTACTCACTCGTTCGTGACGTCGTAGACGGTATAGTAAGCTGTGAAGGTGTTTCTGAATACCTGAAAGGATCGAATTGATCGCATAAATAATTCGAGGCTATAAGTTTAAATAATATAATGAAAAGTATAACGAGAAATTGTTTAACGAACGTTCTTCTATCGCGAACGTTTCTTTTTACCTGTTATTGCGATCATCGATTAGTTCTTTTAAACGACTCGCACGAAGGCCGACGAAAATTGTTTTCACCCTCGTATTACTCACCGGCTTGACATTGTGCTTGAACAACACGTAACGTAGATCGGCGCTGCACTGGTAGCCTTGAACATTCAGCTGCCTCTGAAAATAAAGCCCGGCAAAGATTTACGGTTTTATGTATTTTCTATTTCCCGGCTGCAAACTTTACGGCCCCGTAAAACCTATCCCCGTGGAATTTTCGAGGTTTCGACGCGTCGAGTTTTCAACGGACACGTTTACGACACGCTCGTCCGCGTATAATATTCACGACATTGCAGTATCATTGGGAGAATCGATCCCGACGCTTTTTATCACTCGCTGCTTTAATGGACGATCATGATTATGACGTACTTACGAATCACCGTGAGTGCGTCGGGTTTTGATTAAATTTTCGAGACCGCACAGGTTTTGACAAAACAAGAGGGTTGATATCGAGAGAGATAATTATTCAATTCCGTCTATTACCGTCTTCTGAGGATACTAACACAAATTATTCATGAATTCCTAAGGTTCTACCGTCGCTACGGTTCACGTTATCAGCCGGGTACTCATTTATTCTGTACATATAATCTTTTCTGACACGTACGAGCGTGTGATTGGAGACCAGAAGAGACACGGAATTGTTGCTGGTGTCCAGGAGGGTGAGGGATCCGTCGTCAGCCTGGTAGATAAACTTGTCGTGTGAAATCCAGGTCGGTGTTAGCCTGTGAGGCGTCAGATCATCGCGAAGGCACTCGTCTAACGTCAGCCGTCTGCCGCTCCAGTACAACAACTCGTCGACGTACCTGTAAATTGTTACACCGTGTCCATCGAAATTTAATAACAACCACTATGCTTGAAATTTGTAAAAGAAATGCCGGCGAAGCCTCGTAAGAAAGCTCGCAGACATTCTCGGTTCCGAGGTGGATTTAAACCGCGATAAAAGGCGGGATTTTCTGGCGCAGTGAAAGCCGAGAGGATTTCTCGTAAAAACGAGCGTGCTCGAAAGTAAAAAGCGAAAGTCAGACTCGTAGACGTTGTAAGCTCGATGTTTCTAAAGTCCGATCAAAGTTCGTGCTCAGCTTGCCGACGCGATCGTAAACTGAAGAATCAATCGCTATCTATTGATCTCGTTAACAAGTTGGCTATTAAAAAAAATCTAACAATACGCGCGAAATGCACGATGGACGAAGAGAAATCTTTCTTATCGAATTGCTCCATTTTATCCTGGAGAAATGAAGGCTGATAAAGGGAGCAGTGAAAGAGGGTTGAAGAGGGTTGAATACTCACCCGAGGAGGTAAATGGCCGTAACGATGCCGGCGATAACAAAACCGATGACCAGCAGCGAGAAGATTATGCTGCGCCAATTGTGGCCGCTCTCCGCGTACGTTAGATCCTGTGGACGAAGCAGATACCCTTTTGTGAGTAATCGATCGATCGGTCGAAATCGTGGATCTACGATGCAGAAGCTCGGCATGCAATTCGCGATTTCCTCGAGGGTAACATCGAACGGGTATTCGCGACAGATACACTCATGCTGCTTCGTCGTTTCTTCGTCTCGCTCGATCCTATTCAATGCGTTACGGTGTTTGTACGTCGTGTAACCGTTTCTCTGATCGGTAATTGAATTTTTAACGCGTCTCTCGTGCCAGCTGGGCTAATCAACGAGCTGATAAACTCGTATGTTTATCGGGAACAGAGCCGAGTAGAAAGGAGTGGAATATCAAAACGTTTCCGACCCAATGACCGCATGCATATTGCATTCAGCTTGCGAATCCTATTCTGTTCGGAGGGCTAAGCCGGATAACACGTCCCCGAGCGTGTAATACACGGGAGGCGAACGGATTTTCCAGACCTGTTAGAATTCGCCACGCACACCACCGACAGCGCAACCCTTTCCACGCTAAGGGCGCACGCAAACTTCCGCCAAGCGTATCGATTCAGCGCGTAAACGCCGGCTGATCCGCTCGTTGTTTGCTCAACGCCAACTACACCGACCAGTGATCGTGTTACCCGGGTCGTATCCATGATCCTGGTGTCCCTTCTATTTCACCGGAATATTGTTGCGATACCGATGATCATCGAGCGTATCGCTTTCAAGATAAACTCCCCTCGACATTCCTTCGAACGAGGGTTCATTTTTTAAACATACAGAAGGTACCCTTAACACCGTGGAAGCATCGTCGTCATCCGTCGATTGTGGTTCGACGTTGCTCGTAGGAATTAGGATACTCCTAATATTTTCGAGCTACTAGCAAACGTGTTAACTCGAGTATTCTACTTTTACGAAAGTATCATCTTCTCGACTCCCACCTAGCTTTTTTTTTGTCGCGTTATTCGGCCAGGGGTGGCACCCTACTCGCTAAAAGCTCGCACCTAGTTCCTCCTAACGCGATGAAAGAATCAAGTTCACAGGGGTTACAACTTCTTTTATTTACTCGAACGAACAGTCCGACTATTTCGGGATCGAACAGCATCCCTTTGATACTCGAAGCTCTTGAAAGTTCCTCGACCGCGAACGTGGTGTGTTTAAAACACCATTGGAATGCGGTAACAGCGTACAAATCGATCGACGTCACGATCCTCTCCGCGTCGATTAATGGACATCGTAGAGTTGACAATCGCTTCTGAACTTGTTCGTCGTGACAAACAATCGTCAATCTCCTTCTGGCCTCGTTCTATGCTACCTACTCCGTCCGTTCGCGCCACGTCTCTTTCCAATCGGCCGGCTTGATCGATTCGTCGCCTTTGAATTCCAACCGCGTAACGCGGCGCACGTGCGCCTCCATCAGGATGTATAATGTTTCAGATAACGGGAAGAACGGGCACGCGGGATACATAGGGGATGCGACGGGATCTCGTGCACGCTTGTTTCGTCCTAGCCAGTTGTCTAGCTGATTTTCAGGAAAATCCGAGTGGAATTCAAAGCTTTCGAGGGTGGTTCGTCGCGTTCGAACGCTAAACTGATCGACCGTTCACGCGAGCGGCTGGCTTAACGATGCTTGTATATCTCGTTGTGTATCGAACGATTTTCTCTGTCGATTGTATCCTTTTTACGTCGATGGAACACGCTTTTCAATGTTTCACCACGGTCATTTACTTTCGCACCTTTTTCAATTTCCATGGTAATTTTGAATTTGTTTCATTCGTGAATTTATCGTTTTTTGAAGATTTAGAAAATGAACCCTCCTGTGCATTTTACAAGGAGAATATTCTAAGGGTCTCTCTACCCAACGAGCGATGTTTCGAAACATGTTTCGAAGTTCTTGTTAGACGATTCGGAACACGCTTCACGACGATGCTTCTGCCTTGCGGAATAGTAAAATAGCGGTGTTACAATGCCGCGCTACGATGGTATTAGTACGATAGGGGATGCCGCGAACACGGAGGGTAGGTTGCGAGGAAAATATAATATTCTCTATAGGATGATCGTGGGAGGAAAGTATCAGCTACACCACTTCGTTCCACAGAGTTTCAGACTTTTTTTCGGTCTACAAATAACATGAAAAAGAAAGTCTGATTTTTGTATAAAAAATTTCAACTAACGCTGAAACGTGACGCTACATTTTACGATTATTAAAAATGTCTGAAACGACGATGCATTAAGATACTATTTTCCCTTCGTTTTCGTTCCATCGATTCTCGATACCCGTTCCGTCTCCGAGACGACTCTTCCAGAGGATTTCGAACGTTTCCCACGTAGGAAACGTTGCACTGGAGACCGTCGGCGTCGGCTGGTTTATATTCCAGCAACAATGCCCTTCCTGCGGGGGCCTTCGAATGGAAATTGCCGACTCGGCAATGGAATATCTGGTTGCGTTGCGACGGATTCAACCCTATTGTGCCGGTTCGCGTGAATCGAACGTTGGAAAAGTGAGCGAGCAAAATCGAGCTTACAGTCGATCAGCTCGATTGATGTATCGGTTAGAAATTAATCGAGCGTGGAGATAATGGGCCGGTGTTTCGGTACCGGATCGGGTGTTTCGATAATGAAACGCGGAATAATTCTGCCGTGATTACAGCCCCGCAACGGCATCGTGTCTTCGATAATGAATTCTTTAATTCCGATGAATCGTCGATGAGAAAATAAAAATTGATATTTTTTTCTGTTACAAAATATATGGGTTAATCTCTTTGACCACATTTCTGGTAAATGTTAATATTTGTTGGAGCCTTCGAATCGCATGACCCGTGATGTTACTGTGAATCGCAAGTTGCATTAGAGCGTGGGTGGTTTGAATGGGCGTAGGAGTACGGTTACTGGCAAACGTTCTCGCGACCAAGAAAATTGAGCAATAATACGAGGCGAGAATCTTGGAAGGTTTTCCTCTTTGCCACGTTTCACGACCTCGCAGGTGTGTTTCCAACTCGAATCCGGAATAACAGATTTGAGGCTTTCGCGGCCTCGTTTCCGCTAACCAAGAAACAACCTTTCAACCTTTTGTCAGCTTTTTCTTGGCTAGCTTTATCGAGAGCACCTCTGATACGTACACGTGTTCCTTTTTATTCACTTCTTCGAGAAGGTGTTCGTTAAGATTTCATTGAATGCCGCCAGTGCAAATGAGCATCTTTAGTAGAACGCATCAAAGCACTAATTATTCAAATTATTTTCCCTTTCATATCTTTCAGAAGGTATGATTTAAATCACGATGCATTGTGCATGTCGGTTATAAGGGTTAGAATAAAAAGAACATGGCGACAGTTGTAAGGGTGAGGGGAAATACGACAGAGAAACACATCGGTATAATTAACTGTACAGAGGTCGGTGTAAAAATCACAAAGGGCTTTGAAAAATAAAACGATCGCATTCCGAATAATTGAAATTACTATGCGCTCGATTACACAGGGAGGTTTCCACTGCACCAGTCAAGGCGTTCGATGATAAAGAAGTAATAGTATTATTTGAAATCCCTCTGGTGGTTTTTACACGGGTAAAATTAATCGCGGAAGAAACGTTTCAACTTCAAAGTTTGCTTATCTTCTGACACATTCATCGGCGTATTGGCCATCGCAGCGGTTCGTTTAGCTCAACCTTCCAGAAATAGCAATATGCGACGATGCTCTTCACCGTGTTTCGCCGTCGAACACATCACATTTTCGCGCACCGCTGACACTGTATTCGTCACGTATCTCTGTTAATTTCGCGAACATCGAAGAACGAGCGTAATCCTTCGTCAACGACCAGCTAGCCTCGACTGAACAAGAGAGAGAGAGAGTAATCTTTCTGCCAGACTTTCTGGCTCATTGCCCTCCACACCTCAGTGTTCTCTTTGTACCTTGGCGTGCCTCTATCTCTCTCTTAACGTGTTATAAATTATTTAGCCGCGCGATAGGTCGTGTAGTGTAAATCGTTGACAGCGAACGCGTCCCCCCTTTGTACTCGCTGATGAATGCAGAGGGTAGACAGAAAGAAAGAGAGAGGGATATAAATCGATTCGTTTACGTACCATGATCGCGCTTTACTTTGATAGAATGCAGTTCCGAGCTATGCATTTAACGAAGAATAACGATGATGTCATTGTTTCTTATTGAATCTGTATCCGATGCACATTCGTGTAACTAGACAGGGAACGGAGGGTGCATAGATCATCCTCGATAAATCTTATCTTTATAAAAATGAATATTCGGAAGAAAATTCGATATGAAACATACAATGATATGCTTCGAACAAAATTATCACCGTCAACAGAGTTACTGATACAAATGATCAGATATTTATCAAATCAATAATCGCATTCGGAGAAATGAGCTTACCAGAGTTCCTTTAATTCGCGCGCAAGTTTTCATTTCCGCGAAAGGAAGAAAGAAAAAAAAAAAGATGAACAAAGCTGTCTCTGATAACTCGGATCAGGACCGTTCAACACGAAAGACAATGTCTAACTGGCTTGCCTTTTCGTGCCTCGAGAAGACCCTTCTTCTCCGCTCTATCGCGCCACTCTTTTCGTCACAGTAGAAAATTCAAAGGGGTAACATATGCCGATTCGTCGCTCGCGCGGCTGACCCTTCAGGGGTCAGGAGAGCACTTGGTGAAAGGGGTCGATAATCGAAGAGAGGAAGCTTCATCGCGACGCGAAAAAAATACTTACACGTTCATTTTATACAGACAGAATATATCGTGAAACTTTGAATCGCAATTTGGATCCTTGATTAAATTATTTAATCGAAGATTCGATTAATAATTAACTATCGAAATTCTATTTTCGTCTTGGAATCAATCGAAGAAAATTAAAGGGGGTTAATTGCAATTTTTCAATAATAAACGTATGAAAAGTATTTTTAGAAATACTCTGTAGAGAAGCAAACTGTTTCGTCGAGTTTTCATCGTCTCGCCGCTGATATCGAATAATTTAAACTTTCAAGCGGTTCCAAATTTATCCAGACAAGCAGTGTCCCGGGTTTGTCCTCGAATCAGAGATTATCCCGTGGATAATGTGCCGAAGAAACGGCGGTAGAATATCTTGGACAGGCATTATCGACCAAAACAGAGGGCAGCACCGTGGCCGTTTGTTAAGGTAGACATTTGTTATCCAGAAGAAAGGTGGCAAGGGTTCCTTGTATCCTGTTAGACGCGTGTTCGACGTTTCCATGAAACTAGAGCAGAGAAGGCTTCCGTTCCCACTGTTTCGTCGTCCTCCCTTGATTATCCGGCCTTCAATTATCCCGTGGATGTTCAAAGTGGACATCAAAGTGTTCACGGAGGCTCCTCATCAACGAAAGCCGCAGATAACACGCAACAGAGACGATGTGAAACGAACAGGATGACGGCCATTGTTGCTTTTGCGGTGCCAGTTTGACCAGAGCGAAAGGGCTCTTCAATCTCAAAGGGATCGCACGTAAACTAACCCCTGAAAATATTTCATCAAACGTCAGATCAGCTAAATAATTATTTGTTTGAAATGAAACAAGACAGTAATCGAACCACGTCGAGGAGAGATGGAGAAATCGACGAAAATCAAGGACAAAGACCAGCCCTGTTACTCTAATTGGTCGACGGCTGCAATCACTTCGAGTTTTCTTTTCTCATCGAAAACCTAACGACTGGCAACTCGCGACAACCCATTAATGACGATACAATCACCTCCCCTCGAAACATCTTTTTCGCCAACTTTCGCCAACCAGTCGATCCTTCCGCGATAATGAGAATCCTCGCCTTACTCGAAACTGTCATCGAATGCCGGAGCAAACTTGCCTGGAGAAAATGTACCTGACACCAGGGAATTGTTATCCTGTCGATAAGAGGAGCTCGATGCAGCGAGACGATAGTCCACTGGGAGATCGGTCTCTACAGAAGATTAAGATAGCTTCTTGTAGACTGATTTTACCGAACAAAGGATTCAGATGATTTCGCTGTTGTTATCGACAGAAGTTTCCGAGTGGAGATGATAGCTAGATTAAATGCTGACGAAGATTCGGAGAACGACGTCGACCGATGAATTTTTGAAATTTCGAATAAAACTTGAAAGAAGATTGGTACTTTTGCACGAAGTAATCATCCGACGCTAGGCGGTAACATCGTTGCGGTTACACGCCAGGTCTGAAACAATCCGGGCAGAGGAAACCGATGAAAATTATTTTGGCTAACCGGCCCCTCCGATTATGGGCACAGTTTGCGGCCTACAAAGTGCGGTGGCGGTCCGCTCGAGCCGTGACTGGCGAGCTTTCATGAATAAATCTGCATGCGTCTGAAAATTTACACGCTCGCAGGACACACTTGCTGCTGTGTCGCGCGGCATGTAAATGTTATCCAAACACGCGGCTGTATATCCGACAGTCGGTATAAATTTAGACTTTCCCTGGCCGCGGAGGCTTCGCTTCTATCGATCCGGACATTCCAACGCCTCGGATACTCGTCTATGGGAATCGCACCACCTTCGCGACACTTCGTTTTTTGTAAATAATGTCATCGACGAGAGTTATATACCGTTTCAACGTCCAGGACATTCCACCCCTATCAAGTATTTCCTAACTTCTCCTTTCGTGATAGGAATTTCTCGTTGGGCATCCCTTAAAGGCATTCTTCTTGGCGCTTGACTTCGGGTTGAGCTGCGTCATTTAATAAGCGTGTAGATGCCACGACAGTAGATGTACCATATTGATTTCTTTTATCCCTTTCAACATTTATACGAGTCCATGTTTCACTGACCATTTTAATTTTACTCTTTGATCGTGAACTTACCAGAGGTTCATTAATTTATAAATAAAGGATAATGTTCATCGTTCTAAGTTTATTAAAAAATGTTTTTCAATACGATCTAATTGGTAATTAAATGGTGAGCTCGAATAGCTACTTGTTGGAAGGAATGCGTGGCACCCATCGCTGATCCGACAAGTGGTACAGGTCAACGGGAGTCAGACTCGACGAGTCGAACGTTACTTTCGAACGGACACATTTATCGGCACGCTAGGATCTTATTTCACATTGGTATTCATGAATTTTCATAGAAACGTTCGCTGTTGCTCGTCTTTACTTCCTGCTCATCCACTTACTCGCGGCTCTTTAAACGCAAGGAGTTACAATCCTCCCCAAGAAGCAATCAACGAACGAATACTCCTGCGCGAGAATGGAAAGGAACCTAAGAGTGAACGCGCGTCCCGACGATACTCGATTACCAGCGAGAATTACGACGAGAAAATCGGTTCTCGCTTATCAGCAGCTCGCACTCCTTTTCGAACGCAACTGTTCTCCATCTCGAGATGGCGCGGCTAGGTCCGTTCGATGGTACCTTCTTCTCTCGGCTTTGCATAATTAAATCGAAGCCATTTTCGCTGAATACATCCGAGAATCGATCGCTAACAAAGACGAAATCGTTGAAATTTTTATTAATTCCCAATGGGTTCGGTAGAACCAATCGAAGAGCTTAAAGTTTCAAGCTTTGGTAATTAATAAGTTTATTATGAAATTCGGTAACATTTATCGATCAGATCAGCCTAGCTCCTCTGCTCGTTTAACGCCCTTTACTACTTGTCTGACCATTCGCGTACCTGTTCCACTAGCCTGAACAGCCACGATCCAATTCCACTTGTCTGACCACTTATGGACCTCTGCCATTTGTCTGACTGTTCGCGATCCTATTTCAGTTATCTGACCAATTACCGGTCCATTGTACTTGCCTAACCGCGTACGATCCTATTTCATTTGCCCGATCACTTACACGTCTATTCCACTTGTCCGCGTACCTACAGACCTTATTATATTAATTAGAACCGTCTCACCGCTAATTGACCTATTCTACTTACTGTCCCTGTTTGTTGATCTACAGCAGTGTTCCATTTGTCTGACTAGTTATGAACCTGTACTACTTGTCTAACAATCTATCATTCCATTCCACTTGTCAGATCGCTTATTAACAAGACGCGTCTGACCACCCATTGACCTACTCTACTTCGGTTAATAATATCGTTACTTCTTTAGCCATTTGCGAACTTCCAATGTAACTAATTAACGATCTCAATTGTTCAAACTATTCAGCGACTATCTGGAAGACTCGAGAGCGAATTTTTGCGGTGTCAGGCAAAGTGACGAAACAAAGGGAAGAAAGGTGATCTGCATAATGAATCGAAGTCTTCTGACGATTCGGCTCTAATTAACTCGTCTTTGGACCCTCTAAACGAGACGGTCTTTCAAATCTTCGTTTCAAGTTTCTGGTCATTCCTTTAGTTGTAAAAAATATTTGTTCGTTCTTTAAGAAATTCATGGATTCATAATCCTCTCGCTACCATAGTTTCTACAGACTAGTTCCTAACGAATCGTGTAATTAACAGCGAAACTTAATTCTCGGTATCGTCCGAGAAGAAGGACCGACTCGCGTTCGTTCGCGCTCGTTTACTTTAATTGCATTAATCGTTCCGTTAATTCGAAGTTAAAGAATCCAGCGTTCTATCTCGAAAACCTTACAGTGGACCGCGTTCGAAGCGGAAAAGTGCTCGTATAAACTGAAGTCAGATCACGGAGACAAAGTAGGTAATGAAACTCGGTTAAAGACTCGTGCCTTTTAACTCCCCGGTGTTACGATCTATTTAAAATGATCTTAAAACGTAATTCGATTGTTTTAATCCAGCTGAAAGTGTCCCTGCAAAATTTTACGATCGATCCTTACTTTGCCGATCGCTCTTCGAAAACTTTTAATCGAACCTGCTATCACCAGATAGCTGTGCAACAATGATTCATCGGTGGTTGGTGAAATTTCACCAGATGTCAATGTATCAATCTATAATGTGTTCGGAGTGTTCGGATGTCACGAATCAATTCTGTACAGTGTTCTATGTAATGTAACGCTATATTCCATACCGATTAATTTCTGTGAAACGTAAACTCCCTCGTATCAACATGCTGTTCCATTATCAATCCGATACAACGCGAATCGGTTCCAATAATTACATTACAATAAACATCGTATCCGTGTGTAGAGAGGTACGCTAAACCCTTTCTCTCCTATCGTAATTACACTTCATGCAAGGTTACACAGGATAACGATCTATACGTTTTAAAAAAACATTCAACACCCAGCATAAACCATCCTCCATGCGCAGACACACGGACACCGTGTCACCGTGCACTATCCTAGGTGTCATGGATCACAGAAAGACACCGACGACAGCAGTGAGAAACGAATACGAACGGGAGACACGAGACAACAGAGATTTCATGCTTCGATATCTCACGGATTAAATCGTTTTCTCGACGAGACGCTGATTTAATCGACGGGGGATTAGACGCACGATGGTCCGCTGGAGCGATTTACCTCTTTTACCTGGGCTGACTTTGAACGGGGATCGGCGACCTGGACGGTCTCGTCGGGAGGCAGCCGCCAGGAGTTCCTCTCGATGTTGACGCTGGCGTTCATAGCGGCCTCCTCCGCCTCCCGTATCCTTCGTCCTTCTCAGCAGCCTCGTCGTCGCTCGTACAGCTCCCCGAGGTCCCCAGGGTAACCCCCGGGCCACTCCTGGGGCCGAACTCCTACACCGGCAATCCACAATTCTTCACCTGAAACGTGATTCGTACATTATTAAACCTCTGCAAACGAAACTACTTCCCTTCTAAGGGAGAAACAACATTCCCCATTGGAAATATCAATCGGACGTAGAAGCAAGGATTCTTAATTAATTGAAAAGGAATCAGTTGATTCCGTGTTTAAACAAACGCAGGGATTGAACCAATTACGCTTTCGAAAGGAGGATAAAGAAACAGTTTCCAAGTGGTTGAAGATTCCAGTGCGAGGAAGAGGAGACGGAAGTCGAAGGATAACAGGAAACAGTGGAAATTCAGTCCGACTGCGGCAATCGTTAACTCAAACACGCTAAACGAACGTAAACGACGAATCGAAGCATCGTTGATCAGATTCCAGCTGAACCTTTCTAAACATTCGTTTCTACGATGGTTAATTATTTCGATTAATTGATTAGAGTTCGGTACAGTTGCAAGTAAAAAGGTTAAGGGTGAATTTCCCGTAATGGATTCTAATTAAAGCTTCCCGACGTACGCGACGATCGAAATGTTAATAGCTTCTTAAATTCGTAGACAAAGGGGTGAATAGATTGTCGAGTCGTCGTTAGCGAAGGGACGAAGGATAATTACGAATTCCACGAGAAATTAATCCCGAATAAAGGATTACACAGCCCTTACGTTCGAGTCGTCGCTCTTTCTCTATGAATAATTTAATTAAAGTCCGAAATTCTTGGTCCCAGTGAACGCGACAGGGTAGGCCATCAGTTTATTTTTCATTTAAATTTCAAATTCGTCCCTTGTCCAGACATGCAAATTCAAAACGTACACGGGAGGCCGGTGAATGATTTACGCGACAATTAACAAATTTAAAAATGATTTATTCTGAAGAAAAAAAAAATATGAAATGCTAAAGAGACGAACACATCGTTTAAATGGATTGAATATTTAAAATCAAACGTGATCTTCGTTTCATATAGGGTTTGAAGGATTAAGGACTGTTCCACGTTTATAGCTGAACCATGCATGCTTCAAAATTGACCCAAAACGGATCAGCATTAATATACGATCCTTCACGAACCGAATCTTCAGTCAATTTCCCAGTTTCTTGTCGCACGGTTACGTCTTGCGGTTAATCGAATGCAACCTCACGAACCCTTGGAAACTTTGAGGTACACCTCGAGGAGAAACGCTTGCGAAGCAGCTAACCGAGATTTTGATGAAACTTCGGGGTTATACGAAAACTGTTGGGTCATAGCACCCGGTTTAACCGTAGCGACCCTGAAGTTATGAGTCCTGAAAAGACGAGATATTAGATTATTTTCAAAAAATCGCTACAATAAACCTGAAGGAAATTTTAAACAACGAAGAGCAAATGCAGCGATTAACCCAAGAATATATTTCCTCTCTGTACGATAGCATTTTTTCTTTGCCTTGAAAAACGGAAAAATCAGAAAAATGAAAATTTGATGAACCTGAAATCCGGACGGATACTCCCACGGCGGGGAATATGAAAAATGCGATTGGTATGTAGCTGCACGCCTCGGTATGGTGTCAGATCGAGGCTCGCGATGGGGGGTTGAAAGTCACGAAACAGCAGTAACGCGTATTTGAGGGTTGCGAGGGGGGTGAATATATCGGTGGAAACGGGGCAGAAACGGAATTACCGTGAAATATGCAGCAGACTGTAGTGCACGCGATATTCTTCGGCCCGGTGATAAATCATCCGCGTCGAAAACGCGAATCGTTTCGAGTCGTGTACCTAGCTGCTGGGTTAACTCGGTTACATACAGGCCTGGCTAGAATGTTACGTGGCACGATAAAACCTGTGTAATCGTTAATTTCCTGCTGTGTACAGCGTAGATAAAATTTCACCCGATATCGTGTACTTAAACGGGAGTTGTGCATAACGAGAATTGTTGCCCGTTCGTTTCCAGATGTTACAGGAAAAGGCGAATAAAGGAATAACATTTAATTTTATTTTTAATACGTCCAATACATCGTCCAATAATTATATGGTACATATACAGTCGAAGAAACAAGTAGAATATCTAGTTTTTTAAAAATTCAGGCTTTGTCTGACCATACGTCGACTCGTACTACTTGTACTCCTTTCATTCGCTTTCGAATCGTTTATCGAACGCGAGTAGATACTTAACACCATTTTTTTTCGATAAATGCAAGATTCTTCGCAAGAATAAATTTACAGAAACGATTTAACGCTAGATGATTGGCGAACGAAAGAAAATCTACGGAGTTCCGGGTAAAAAAGAAAAGCTGATCTTGAAGAAACCATTCGCGACGCCGCCGCGCCCGCGTGAAAATTCGATTACCGTAAGAAGCTTTCGTTTCTTCCTCGTTCCGTTGTAAATGTTTTTCCTGGGGACGTTTAACGAAGGCTCGATGCAAGAACCGTGAACCGCAGCTGAGAAATCTCGATTTAAGAGATTCCATCGTTGAATCCGAAACCGATGCCAAAGAAATAATACGAGAATCATGGCAAAGAACGAAGCGTTGGATTTTCCCGAGTACATCTTTCTATCTTTCCTTTTTTAAGAAAGAATTTTATGGTATCGGTGCAATAGTGTTATTCAATCTTCCAAAATTCTTATTTTATATAACGTCCTTTTTTTCATTTCAACCCCTAAGATTAATTATCCCGATTCATCAAGTCGAATCTATAGTACTGTTTTCTAAACTAGCATTTTAAGCAACACGCATTCGAATTTTCGATTTTGTAGTTCGGACAGGCTTGACAACTGCGAAGGATTAAAGCAGTTAGCCCGTGAACCACCGTGGACGGTGACTGATGAATGAAATCCGGGGTGGCCGACCTTATTTCGCGTCGACCCTTGCCTCAACCCCTCTCCAGACCTCCTGCATTCCCTTTGCAACCCTCCACCGCCCAACCCCATCGAAGCTTCGGGTCCACACAGTCTGCCGCACTACTGACGTAACATACCCCTCTTCTGACGTCACGAGCGAGGGAGTAACGTGGTAACTCTTCCACGAGGACAACGTCCTGTTTCCCCTCTTCCGCTCGTGGCCCGCTTCCATCCTATTTTATGCTGCTTCTTTCTTCCTCACGAGTTAGGTGCTTTCGACAATTTTCCAGGATTATTAGATCAACATGGCTCAAATTGCTTTAATTATTCCTCTTTTATTTTCTACGATGACGAGGCTAATTATTCCTTTGCTTAAGTCAATCATGCCCTAAAGTTAGAAAAAATATACAATTACCAATCTAAAGGGTTTAATATATTGAAAAAATAATTTTTAAAGGGGCAGTGTAAAATTTAGAAATGAAATTGTGCCTCTCTCCATGGTCCGTCATCGGAAGGTTAAGCAGGACATACACAATTTTTTCGAAAAAGGAGCGACTTGTGATTCTTTTACAAAATCATTAAACTTTCCGTTGAAGGTTAATATTTGCGGACTCGAAGCAGCTACGGTTCGTTGCTCGTTTAAGCTAGAAACAAGACGATACCGCGAGTATTTAAAGCGGAATCAAAGGAATAATCGAGGAACTTTAATTAAGGTTAATTCGCGTTGAAGCAGGAGAGACAGGCTGGTTTGCCTCGCGAACGTTGGAAACTTCAAAGTGCCTCGCGCCGACCTCGTCCACCTTTATCGACTTCCTGACGAATGAAAAGAACCTTGGCTCTGATGTAATTAAACGATTCCTTCGGGCAATATAGCTTTCGGCCACCCATTCTCATTATCTGACTCCCTCCCTCCGAAGGCACAATCCCTTTCGTCACGAGGAGAGATCTTCAAGCGATTCAGTTTAAAGAGGATGAATCTCTCTTAAGTTTTCCAACAGTCTCAGGGAACATACATCGCTCTGCGATGGAAACTTTCTTCGGTTCGAAAGCGTTTTAAAATGTTGAACGACAAAATGGTGGAATAGAAACTGATAAATAATTTAAAAATTATTAAAAATTCTTCTTTCAATTTAACACGAAATCGACGAAAATTTGTCAAAGTATCGAAAGAGGGTAAAAACAGAGGAGTTCCAATATCAAGATCTTATTTCATTTTCAACGATTGGAAATCTGTCAAATCTAATAGCGAGCGCAATTTTTCAAACGATATTTGACATCGATTCTAACGCGTCTATCTCGATATAGCTCGTAGCAACGGCGTCTGTTTTCGTTTCCACGGTATCGAGTTCGTCGGTTCCTGTCGAGCACCGGAAGCGAGGTTAGCGTAAACGGATATTAAGGCACTTGGTTCCGTGGCTTGGTTCGACTGTTTATTGGAGGGCACGTCGCGGAACGCGCGATAATATTTCTCATGAAACTCGATAAATACGCGCGAGACATTTATACGGGAATAATCGTGCCCGAAACGTTACTGTGTTATATTTTCTCAGTGTTCGCCATTGTTTGTTAACCTTTCATCGAGTCAGTTTATCGCAACATTTCTGAAACCGTGTTCAGTTCGTTAATGATAGAATCACTGTTGGAAAATACGAAAGGGATGAAATTGCAAAAGAATCCCAGAGAAATTATTTCTGTTTATATCGAAACGGCGTGTTGCTAAATATACAAAACGGTTGTTCCAACGATCCGTTCGCAATTCAAAGAAGATTCATCGTGGCATTTCCAGCACGATGCAGCTACTTTATCAGCGCGAGTAAGCCGATTATAGTTTCCACTAACTCGACCTGTACCAGTTTACGTTAGGATGCTCACAGAACCGACATGTCGTTTCAGTTGCCGGAAGTTTTCACGAGCATTTCTACGAGCTCGTTTCGCAGTTTACACGTTCAATGATATTCCTAGTACGACGATTTCCGTTCCACTTATCTTTTCAATAAAATTGATCGTTCCACTCCTCGGTCTTACACTGTGCAAAACGAATTTATAATCTTACGTTCTGATCGTTATTTTAATTCGTATTCGTAGACGAAAGGGTTCGAGCACACGCGGCGTCAGGTGTGTACAGTTTTAAACGGGTTGAACGGATGTTCTCTTTTCCGGAAACGAAACGGTTGTGCCATTTAATGCCACTCTAAACGCAACACGCCGGCTGACGAACAATAGAGAGGCGGAGATGCCCGATTCGATTGCGATCCGTAAAATTGCGATCGCTGACGCGGCTGGGATCGTTAAATCCGCTTTGCTCGTCAGCAAACGGGAAAGGTGGAAAAAGCGACGAGGGTGATCCGCGACGAAACGATCCTCCGCAAGTTGGCTGATTCAGCTCGTTCGCCGCATCCGTCATCGTTTTTCATCCAGCGGACACGTTGGGCTTCCTACTTCAGACAAATGAGTTTGTTTTCCTCGTACGTACAGGAACAATTGATTGGCGGCCCATTGATTGGAAGGGGTTAACTTCGCGGACAACTATTTACGGCGTTGATCGCGTCGGGATATTTTTTCAAGCAAAACGGCCAATGAAATTCCGTTTCGACACGGATGAGCAAAGTTCTCGTAATTCTAGCAGGAAGAAACTTCTTGGGTATCCCCTTTGTGGTCGTTAAACGTGCCGGAGCGTGCGGTATTCCTTTTAATTAGAAGGGCACTGAGGAGGGAGAGAGCGTGGTAAGGTGTTGGGATACGATAATGGACGATAATTTAATGTAATAGCTGGTGTTGGTGAAAAAAGAGAGGAAATTGCGGCTATAGATCGTTCGAAGGCTTTGAAAATCTCTTCCGCTGTAGTATTATATATTGCTGTTGTACCGTAATGATTGAAATTGATTTCCAATAGCGTTACAGAGAAGAGATTGATGAAACAGGAGTTAGGGATCTTAAGTACCGTGCGTCGCCGACTTTCCGGACGGATCCTTGGTACTTATAGGAAAGTATAGTCTTAAGAAATGAGCTGACATGATTCCACAACGCCGTAATTGAATAAAGAGTAGAAAATTTTAAAACTATTATATCTTTTGCCAAGGGATCACAGTACATAGATGTGATTCCAGATTATCCGGAAAGTTCATCCACGAACCATCGTAAAACGATTTTATGTCCTGTCACGAAAACTTGCCCCGTTGAAAAACTTCGTAACTTCTAAACACTTTTCTTTCGGAGAGCGTCGCTTAAAATTTGAAATCTATAGAGTCCAACATCCGTTCCAAGACGAGAACAATGGAGTTTCTTCATCTTTTCCGGTATACAAATGATGTTGTCTATCGTAGGACACAATAGTTGAACTTTTCACTGTTTTTCTTTCGATGAAATTCCTTTCGCAGAATGCATTTCATCTGGAAGAAAATTCCAGTGCAGGGGGATCGTGTTCGGTGTCGTGGCGTCTTAATTAATCCATAAAGCTCCTGTTTTCATTAGCTTCGTAAGGTCTGGTTTAGCGGTGTCGTTCGTCGCGTTGCTTTTAATTACGAGCAAGCCCGACTGCTTTCGAGTTTCCCGTGCTTATTTCACCATCAAAATGTCAAGTAAATACTGACTGAACGAATTTTCTTCGAAATTAGAGGACGGTAATGTATGCTGTTCGTCGTAATTGTACAAGTAACGGATAGACTGAAAGATGACGATGTGGTTTGTCTTTCAAGCAGGATATCTTCTCACGCTTCTCTTCGGTGTCTCGCGAGTATTTCTAGAAAATCAGCTACTCGTTTCGTGCGATGCACTCGACTAGTATGTCGGAGTCTCGATCGAATTAGTTCCCTGTGAATCCGGGACGATCGTCAGCTTGCACGGTCTAATCGGTTTATTAATTCGCAGAGCTACCTGTTGTTCCATTCACCGACGATTCAGTACCTTATCTCGAGGATTAATCGATGGAACGCGATTCGTTCTGTCGCGACAATCCGCTTCGTTCCTCGTCCCATGTGTCATGGGATGATTTGAATTTTAATAAATAGGTGTTCTTGGAAAAAGCCGGTGTGAACGAACAGCTGTGAGTTAATTAAACTGTCCTTTCATCGATAAAACTGGAGAACAATGTTCCAGCTAATATTCTTTTGCTTCTATTTCAGTTTAGGTATTCAAAGATTTTCAATTTCATTAAATTATAAATAAAATCAGCAATTATTATTTAACAATTCTTTTCAAATGAATAATTCGTAAAAAAAAATCTCTACGAAAATAAACCCGTCAGTGTATTTGGCCTGAAGAAAGAATGACCCATTTCTTTCTCGACCATCCAGCAGTCGAAACGACATCCGTCATGGACGAGGCTCGTCCGGGAGAACGATGCTTCGTCACGCTCGCGTAATTATGGCTTCTTAACCGGGCGAAATTTAATCCGGGAATGTGGGACGGCCGGAAGTACACCGGTTTCGTTTCCAGACGAACGGGAAAATTTGGTCGAACGACGGCTTATTTCGCCGAAGCGAAATGCACTGGAATTCCATGAATTCTTCAACGATTCGCTTCGTCAGAATTCAACGTTGAATCTCGCGGATCCTCGTTGAAGCGAGGCTTTTTCAACGCACAGCGAAACATTCTTCCGATTCAGATGGAAATCGAGCGGAACGGAATAAGAAGCTCTCGTTGCTGTCTCGAAACAATTTTCAAATGAAAACTAGAAATTTCAATGATCGCGTTGAATAAAGTATGCGTGAGACACCTGGGACGTTTGTCCGGCAACAACTTCCTGGTTACCTGCGCGTATCCTGTCCCGAATTATCTCGAAAGGCTTCCGATTTCACTCGACAGCAATCGATGCGCCGCTGGTTCTTCTTTGATTCATCGCTGTCTGCCGTCGCCGGATTAATTTGTTACCGTGAAAATGACTTGAATGGAAGAAGGGAAACGTCGAACGCGGCTGACTTGACGAATTTCGGGCTAGTTTGACCGAACGACGCCGTCGATCGGATTTCCCCGCATTGTTCGAGAACCTAGTTCCGCGTTTGTTCGATGAATATGAACGTAGATGGGGTGGAATTTTATCCGCGATGGCGTGGAACAATTTAGCCGATGGATGGATCGAAGGGACAGCTTTCATGAAACTCGGATTACGATGGGAATTATTTATGCTGTCAGAAATCTTGAATTTCTTTTTAACGCGCGTTATTCGTAGACAAGATTTTATTTGAAAAACTCGCTGATGTTTGAAATCTATATATAACTTTCGACAGACGTTTATCCAACGATTCATTTGCGATTCTGAAACTGGCGCAGTTGCAAAGTGGACAGCAGGTGTTCGATGTGTCAACGATATTGCAAAGCGAAGCATGCGCAACAGTTCATCGGTGCAAATTAACCGGTGCGATGTTGTAAGTTACGCCACAAGAGGATGCGGGAGATGCATCGTAGCCACGGGGATGAAAATTACAGGCTAATAATTGGGTGATTAACGAGAAAGTGTGAAAAGCGAAAGCGATTGCGGTCTCGCTGGTGCATTCGACGAATCGCGTGTAATCCGAGGGACCGAGGGAAATTGAAATGCATCTATCCATCGATCTCGTTAATCGATTGCAATTATGCCAGTTGTATCAGAATTGAAAAATCGAATTCAAAATTCCATGCATTTTCAAACTGGACCACTAGGGAAACTTAAAAACATGATATGCAATTTGGATAATTTTTTCAAATAATCAACAATGACGCATTTAGTAGCAAAAGTGTCACATAATAAAAAGGATTGTAGAAAAGGTGTTTTCCCTAGAAACAAGAAATATGTAGACGAAGTCGGAGTTCACCTAGCTGGAGAATGTTCACCTAGCCAGTGCTGGCAATGCGATAAAACAAGAGGAGGTCGAGGCAACGGTGGGACAACGAAGCCAATAAACGGGGCCGCGCGATGAAAGAAAGATTAACGATCGAGCGAAGCGAGGCGAAGTTCGCTCGTTCGGCGGGACGCTGTTTTCCTCCGCCATCCAGTCCGACGTCGAACAGACAGAAAGAGGAGGAGCTGGCGCGAGTTAGCCAGGGCGTATGGATCCCTCCGCTTTGGCAGAAGGCCATTTCACCGAGGAAAATCGAAGTAACACCGCCCTCGGTGCATCCATCCTGGTTTCGCGCGCCAGAAACGCGTAAACATACGAGGATGCTCCCTTGAGGTATGGAAGGAAGAAGCTGCTTTTGCTCGTGAAAGGATAGGTCAAATATACCAACGAATTGATGAAACATTACGTTTCTGTATCGCGAGAGAGCTTGTTGAAACGCGGAGAGAATTCTTCCGACCGGCTGACTTTACGTAAACTATATCACTTTTTCCCTTGAAAGGAGTACAGCTTTTCGGTTTCCAGAAAAAACAACCAGACAAATGAAAAAATAGCTACTATATTTAAAATAATATTTTTTGAATAGTGAAAATAATTTTCTTATCGTGCTTAGTTCTGAAAATTTCGAGGAGAATCGTACGATTCTTCCGTGCGGCTGACTATACGCAAACTCTACTACTTTGATCTGAAATAAGAACACCGTTTGGGTATCTAAAGAAGAAATCCACAAGGGATCGTGGTATCCGTTTGATGTCGAATGTTTGCTTTCCGATTACCGATGTTTATCTGACTCCAGACATGACGGGTGTTTACATTGTAGTACACTTCATTTTGCAATTTTATGATGCGCTTCCGCTTTGCACTCCGCGTACGCGGGCTCCGGTGGATTTTATTCTTATTTAAGAGGGAGAGGCGATGCAGTGTATGCTCGTTCGAAAGAAATCTTTGATAAGTTTAGAAAATACACGTTCGTGCTCGATATTTTTTTCAATAAATTCTGCGCGTTTGAAAGGTACAAAGGGGATACCTTTATAAAGACGTAAAGTGTATTCGAGAGTATTCCTCGTGATGCGTTTTAGCGGCAAGGAAACGAAGTTTTACGCGTCGATAAAACCTGACGCCCGATAAAATATGAAGAACAGAGTCTAATGGAGACGTACACCATCGTGAAAGAAGGCTAACGCGTACAATAGATGGCGATAAGTTTGTTTAGCCCGGCGACGCGGTGAGCTTGTTAAAAAAAAAAATATGCTCCGGGGTTGGTGCGCTGTTTTATTCCGTTCCTCGGTGAACATTCCACCCTGCCATCCCCGATAATTGAATTCCGTCGTAGTCATTTTATTAAGCGCCACGCTGAAACGTGACCGACCGTACGACGAAAAAAAAAGAGAGACACTTTCGAAGTCGTCCTAAAAAATATCGGCAAACGCATCGAAACGATCGAACGGTATCGGTGATTTTCCTTGAAAAATTATTCTCCACGTTTTATCGGTACTAATTCAATTCGAAATTGATAAAGCCACCCTGTAAATCTTGAAGGGGTCATTAACAATTTTCATTGAAAATTTAAAGGCAATTCGAAATTGCTGGACACACCGAACGCTCATTAATGTAATCTCCAAACGCTCGTTAATACTTTCTAATGAGCCTTTGAAACCAATTCGAAACTGCTAGGACAATTTACTAGTCTCCAAACGCTCGTTAATACTTTCCAATGAAATTTGATCTACTCCGAATAAGCGGTTAACAAGACGAGTTTCTCTTTCTTTTCTTGGTTGTTTTTTAAAAACAAAGCCACCGCCGGTACGTCTACTTTCTTCAAAGCCACTCGTTGGAAATTGTTTCGTAAACACCTGAACGTTAAGAACACTCTACAATTGTTCTTTCAACAATTTCAATTAACAATATTGAAACAGTTTCTCTTCTTCCGAAACGTTATATTTCGAAGGCGGATCGTTACGCGTAAAAACCAAGAGAACACGCATGAACTCTATGTTTGTCGACGTTTCGAGTTCGGCTCGTTCATCTTTTCTTCGCCTTCTTCTTTCCCGTCGTAAAACGAGCAAGGAGGCGGTGAGGAGCACTCGAGTTCTCAACGAGCGTCAGTTCTGTCGCGTGCACACGTGCTCCACTTCTCTGCTTGTTTCTGCGACGACGACGTGGGACAATCGACTTCCGGCGGAGGATTTTTTTTTTTTTTCTTCTCTAGCCTCCTTCTATATTTTTTTTCTTCTTCGCTCCTCTCCTTTTCTTTGCGTTCCTCAACGAGAATGAAACGAGGATAATTATCGCGCGGCTTGGAAACGTTTAGCTTGGCCTCGCTCGTTTCTGAAGCCACCCCCTCCTACTCGTTTCCGCTTTTGTCGAGCTTCAATTTGCGGAAGGTTTCGTCGCCGAGATGAAATATGTGCGTTTCTGTTTAAAATGACGAGCAGTTTTGTTTGAAATAGAGAGTCGATACTGGAACGATATTGAAACCATTCAAAGTTCTGAGACGTTCAATTAAAATGTGAAAAAAATAATTGATCATTCTCGCTAGTTTAAGGATGGAATCGGTGTCAGATTTCCTTGTTCATAGAAAATCGCTGACGCGGTTTCTCGACAGATGACGATGAAAGACGGTGAAAAGGCAGCCGGTTGGCCATCCGCCTCTCCTCGAATGCCTCTTTTTACGCGGCTTCGTTATTAATATCGTGGTTTCGAGCCTAGCGGGCTGACGCGACTGCTAGGCACATCCCTTTAGTCAGCGTTTCGAGGGAATCGAGCAATTAATCACGTGCTCGACCGTGCTCGAATCTACGTCGGATACGACGATATTCGAGTTCCTCTTGCTCGAGAGATCCCTTTTGTCATCGATACGACGCTTCAATTAAGAGGTATCGGTGCTTAGAGGCACTTGGGACACTTCTGTCGCACGTTGAAGCAAATCCCCTTTGCTATATCACCTGAACTAGATCGTTATTTCCGGCTTAAATTTGTGTATTCGAACGAAGAATAATTTCTCTAAGATTTATTCTCGATCGAATTTCAATGGGGCCAATAAGGGAGACTCGCAGAAATCCGGCAGTTCGTTACACATCATCGGGAATTCAGGGAATTCAATTCACGTTTCGGTGTCGAGAGGAAGTAGTGAAGTCGGCGAATGCCGCGACGACGGTGCATTTTATTGCAAGGCACGCGTGTATACCGAGATTCCGAGGTAACACGTGACCGTCAGCCTATCTGGAACACCATAATTCATTTTTCCTGCCTGGCAGATGGCCAGAGGTAGCTCGGAAAGAAATTTCATCAGCCTTCCTACTAAATCGTTTTTTACTTTGCTGTCGCTGTGCAATCGGCAACTATCGCGGCTCCTAAACGATGTACCATTCGCATATTTACGAATTCTGTTCACTGGTATGTGTATTTTATTTCTGGACGTATCGATATGTAAATGGAATTCGATTTTTGTTCCTTCCAAAGATGAAGTACCCACGCGTTATGGTGGCTGGTCGTCGTAGAGTCAACCGATCGCGGTGGAAAAAGAATAAGAGAAGGAAAAACGATCAAAAGCGTTTCGTTTTCAAAGAACTATTTCCTCGAGGCGCATTTAATGGGAAGAGTTTCGAGCTGCCTCTTTTGCGAGGACGTCGAGAGGGGTTGAAAGGAAGCGAGGGTAGGAGAAAAAAATGGATGGGAATTGGAATGAAAAGGGGACGGTGGAACGATAAACGGCGAAAGCGATCGTGCCGTATAGGAAGCCAGTAATCCTCCATTTCGAATTTCGATCCCTCTTCTTGCGATACTTATATCGCAGAAATGTTCGACGAATCTTTTTTCTATCGTCGAATATCGTCTGGACTTTTCCTCGACGTATGGAATAAAAGAAGAGACACTCGGTTTATCCAGTTTCCTAGAAACGATCATACGTGTACCGAAATGATACGAAGATGGTATCCTTCTCTATTTTCAGCGTAATTTTTTATATAATCGAATAATTTCACTGGCGCAAGTAACTAATCGAACCATATCAATCTTCGCGCGATTTCGAGCCGAGAATTTTCACCTGGAGGAAATCGCTTTTCAACCGGTGTTCCGTTGCTCGTTTATACTCGGATGGAATTGCTTTCATCGTCGCCGCTCTCCGGCCGCGATAATAGAGATTTTCAGCTGGTCTTTGCGCCGGTTTTTATCCGCGAAAGTATTTGTTTCTGTTCCCTGGATCGGTGCTGGTGGCCAGAGTATTCGTTGCCAACTGAAAAGTACTTTTTATTTCACCGACATCGTCGCAGGCGTTCGTTTCGCGACCAGGGACTTGGCAACGCTCGCCGTCGTTGAAATTTGCTCGCCAGATAGAGGGAAAGAAAGGACGGACGAACGGGGGAAAAAAAGAAAAGGGAAAGAGAGAGAGAGAAGGAAAGAAAATTAACGGCGAGTTACAACCGCTCTCGACGTCGCTGAAAGTTTTCCCATTTTGTTGGAAATCGCGCTTCCGTTTCTGTCCGATGCCGTTCGAAATCGACGCGGAAAATGGGTCGCGTAAATAAGTTAACGCGATAACCCGTGGATTTCCCGCCGATATTCATCGTTCAACAACAACGAAACGTCGCACGGAATTTCGTTAGAAAGTTTACGAGTCGACTACGGCTTTTCGTCTGTCCATCGAAACGATTCTTTCCTTTTTATTATCAGAAAAGCAGAGAATCAAAGCGTGCAATTTTTTTCCTCGAAAATCCTTTTCGAGATGAGAAAACTGCCTGTAACCGTGTCGCTGGTAAATTGACAGGGAACAGCGGAAAATTGCGAGTGCGGATCGAAAACTCGCGACGAGTGTGAAATTTCACGGTGAATAATGGAAACACGCTCGGACCGCGAGCTTGAGTCCGCATTCTCCACCAGACCAGGCTGTATCGTTCGCCTTTTTTTCCACTCTCCGCCACGTGGCATTCTCGGCAAAAACAGAGCGACGAGATATCGCGTGAAAGCATGTGTTCCACTCGACTTCCATCCCCTTGTTCACCCTCTCGCATCCCCTGTTTCGAGAGCTCGATTCTTCCGCGCTGGTCGAGCCACGACACAAACGGGCTGTCGGCTTGAATGCCGTTTCTGCTGCTCGTCTCGCTGACAATTCTGCCTTTTACCGGTGGTTCGTGGCTCGATATGACCGCCCGCTTTTCTACGCACGCAACGAAAAGAGCCACGATTTTTCATTGGAAACATTTGAATTCCTCGCTGAATCAAAGAGGAATAAAATGGGTAAAATAAATTTCATTTCAGATGATAATTTAAAAAAACAGAAATCGAAATGTTTCGTTAATCGTACACGTGTTTTACCATCGCGATTGGTTATTAATAACCAAGATCAGATTCGCCATCGCGTGCCTTCTATTAATATCCCGGCTATATCTATTTCCGGGTCTTTGGAGGAACGTTTCTATGTGTAACCAGTAGTTGAACGGCTCGATTCAATGGTAACTTTATCTTTGTTGAAAATTCCTTTAGCCGGGAGAATTTCAATTTCTCTTCGACGGAGCCTCATTTTTCCCACCGTTCACCTCGAACTTTGCTTTCTCCGCTTCGTTTCGCTTCGCGATCGCGAGCTTCCCAGGCGGAACAAGTTTTCCACCGACGACGACCCCGTTCGACGCGAACTTTCCGAAAAATCTGACCCGTAAGTCAAATTTCGAAACGGTGAAATCCGACGTGCCGCTTGTCCCGAAACAACGAGGGGACGGCCTCGAAACTGGGCTACGAAGTTGGAGATTATATTACGGCGAACAGGAAAACTGATTCCGTTTCGTGGCTTTTTCAATCCTTGTTACCCGTTTAGCTGCGCGCAATTAGCGAATTGCAACTCGCGACAAATTACTTTTTCCTTGAATTTTGAATTCAATTCTCCGCGCTTATTCTTTTGTCAAGGATTCCTCGTATCCGGAAAAGGCTTGACGTCTTCTTTTTTTCTAAGAAAAATTTGCAAAAACGTTGAGAATCGACGAGATTCGTTGATGGCAAAGCTCGATTAATAGACTGGAGGTTCGGTAACGATCATTTCCAACGGAATCGCGAGGTAATTGGCGAGTTCTAACCGAGGCCAGCAAGGAAGAGGGCTCCGCGGGTATTTATGCAAATGTGTCGCGTTCTATCTTCGGCCAGCAGCAAGTGGTGGCTCGATAACGACTGTTATAGCCGTAGCTCTTCGTGCAACGTATTCGTTCCACTGGTGAACGTAATTTACGAGCGAAAACTTGGACAAAAACCTTGGATAGAGAAAGCGTATGCAGATAAACCATCCACACGATCGTCCAACGTTTCTTGTATATTAATTCAGCGTTAAAAATGTTCGCATCGATGAGAAAATTGGAAGAATCAAGGAAGAATATTTCAAAAACCGCAGGTAGACCTGTTATCGATAAGAAAGCTGAGAGTTCTTTGAAACGCTTCGATTTGCGGCAAGGATTCGAAAGTTCCTCTAAATATACACGCTCGATCTATCTCTGTCGGAATGGCACAGAGGGACACGTGTTAGCGAGCAAAGCGGACCGAGTATTTTCTCCATTGAGAAAAGAAACGTGGAAAAATTACAGCGGAATACGGTTCTGTAGTTCGGCTCGTGTCTGCTCGTTTAGCCGTGACATTCTTGGCACCGTGGACCTATCAATATTTCCGTCGCGACTGTCGTTCTATTCTAAACTCGACTGCTTTTAGATGAATAGAGGGGAAAAATGAAACAATCGAATTAGAAACGTATGTTCGTATTAATAATAATAAAATGATCGAGATCACTTACTTCTGGTTCAATGATAAATTCAAGTGAAAAATTGATCCCGCTGGAACATCTGAATCGAAAATAGATGTTCGGAAAAGCGATATCATCGGATAGAGTCGTGTCTTTTCATTCCTCATTGGAAGGTTCGCCTCCGCACGGAAACTCGAGACACGCGTTTCTCGCGGCTACATTTTTCACTGTCACCCCGATCTTAACGCGCGACACGGCAGCCGAGAAATAAAACAAGGGGATGCCGTGCGGGCGAATAAAGACGAACGAGGACGGCGAAGAGAGAGAGAAAAAAAGGTAACGATAGCCTCGGGAGAAAAATTGTTTTCCGCGTCAGCGAGCTGGCGGAATTAAAAGCAACGTTCCTCGATTTTCCACCGTGGAAATACTGTTTCGTTTCGACGGTTGCTTGCTCTCGAACCGTAGCGGACCGTACCGTGCTCGTGACTGAATAAACAGCCGTCCACTGTCTCATTCTGCTCTTCTCCTTCATCCCTTCTCTTCGTCACCGTTTCCTTAGATAAACTGTGACCAGCACGCTTTTGGTCGTCTTATTTCACAAGGAACCGAGGGAAATTAGCGAGCAGCCAAGACGGACGGAGAATTATTACGATACGCCTCGACGTTTCTTGGCCGGTCTATTAATTGTCGCGAGCACCTTTATAGCCGGTATTTCGAGAACGAAATTAAACCAATATCGTGATTATTCAGTTGAGAGAGCCTCGAGAAGCTGGCAGCTTCTTTGAATTCCTTATTTTTTACTTGGAATTTATCGCGAGCAATGTAATGAAGCTTGATGATGCGGAAAGTGGAATGGAAATGCGGTTTCAACGCTCGTTTGGCATTTAAGTGAAACAACGGTAGGTAAAATTAAGATGAAATCAAGAAACCTGTTATCGTGAAATCTTGCACACTGTTCGAAATCGTAAAAGGCAAACATTTCGCGAATCGTAACCGTTTGGAAAACGTAACCGAGTTCTCTAACGTTGTTTCGTAAGTCGAATGGATTCGAAAACGTTTATCTGGTCGCGTTAAACGGCACAATTCGATTTTCCTTCTTGTTTACCTTTGTTATCCAGCAACGTCGAATTTAATCGGTCAGCAGTATGTATGGTCTCGAGGCAAACAGACGAGCCCCGAAGCGGCATATTAATATGCTAATTACCGTGTCGTTAAGGATAGGAAAGTCGAGTTATCTAATTAATATTCGCGAATTCGGTAGAGCAAGGGCGGCCGAGTGGATGCTTCGTGGTCGACGATAATGCTGAAGTTAATTATACTCCTGTTCTACTCGCTGTTTCCTCAAATAATTCATCCCCCCCCACTGACGAGGGATGGTTCGTAGGGTGGAAATGATCCATAGAGTCGATCGAAATTTTGTTATGCTGGCTTGCAATATTTTCCCTTCCAATTAATTACACGGAAAATATACGATTTCATCTTAAATTGAAACACGCCGTTAACCTTTGACGGTAATCTAATAACGCCAGAATAATAATGGGAATTCAGAACGCCTGGTGTTGTCTCATTCTCTAATTACTTGTCCGGATGAAATACGTGGCGTTATGGTGACCACGGAAACACTCAACGTGTTACGAGCCGCAGGTCTGTTACGTCTGTCGCAGTGAAAATTGTCATGTGCATTCCGGTGCATCGCGATGACGATGATTAAGGGTGAAATAGAAGGACGAAACGAGTAAAAAAGAAAAAATCAATGAGTTGGTTCAATCAGGAAACGATGAATGGATCGACATGCACCATTCAATCAAGTGCACCAGGTGTCACCGGGTCAAAGATCGATGCCCGGTGTACATTGATGATGCGGCGCAGCAGGAAATCGTCTTCCAGGTGAGGGTTCCCGGTTCCCATGGAAACCGGGCTTGTCCCGGTTCTCCCCTAGGTCAGGGCCAGCCTCGACCCTTCGTGTTGCATGCTGTCTCGTGAATCTCCTGCTCGTATAACAGGTGTGTGTTTGTTTACCTTTCTATTTTTACCCGCTCATTAACGATGCAATTAAAAAATAAAAAAAAAAAAAAGAAAAAGAAATTATCATTAATCATGAAACATAAAGAATGTTTATACTGTTCTCGTGCTAGATAAATAATTTATCAAAGAATTAATGCGATACCAATATCTGGAAAGGGAATTTACAGTAACGAAAAGTTATTGATTACTTTATTCCTCAAAGACGAGAGAAATCCGACACCAGGCACGTAGCCAGAACGTAATAGTTCGAGGGAAAGGTGGTCTCTTCGATATTTCAATATACCAGGAAAAATGGAACTTCCAGCGATGCTACTTTTAGTGGATATAGTAACAAGAAACATGTACAGTTTTTGGCAACGGTGAAGTTTGAAATATAATACTTGCCGTAAAAAGGAGATACCGCAGACGGGGAATGAAAATGTTATTACACGCAAAGATAATAAAACAAGAAAGTTCAATTTCAACAGAAGCGTCCGTCTTTTAGGAAAATAATACGTTCCAAAGAAATACCGAAAAGGGTAAATGGAATGAAAATCTTTATGACCCATCCAGAGGGGTAATTCACGTAGCGATTTCAAACGTTCCATCGTGATAAGTATCGGATTAATTGGAAAGCCGCGCCACTTAACGCCGTGGTTATCTGCTAATTAAACATCTTCGAGCCTCCGGACATGCCGAGACTCTCGACATTAACGAGTTCCTTCGAAAAACACTGCCAATAAACAGCGTCAAGATCATCGAGTCGAATTAGCTACCAGGTAGCTCGTTTGCCTATCCGACCGAAAGTCACCCTCGATTTACGAAGTTCCCAAGGGTGAACTTTCTCAGTCACGATGCCTGATTCATTAGGGCTTTAATGGTACTTAGAGCCCGTTATGCACGGACTCGTAATAATTTTCGTTTGAAGATTTACGATCGTTGGGAATGTTTAATAGAAAATGATTAAATATGTTCCAAGTATACCATGAAAAATTGAAGATATAAAATAACAACGTACAGTGAAGAATTTAAGACTAGTTAAACATATTTTTTAACGTATCCATTATAAACGACAAGGGATGAAAAAGCGACAAGGATTCGAACCGTCCAGCAGGAAAACGGGTAGAACGGACATTCCTTTTCCAGCTTGCGCCAAGTATCTCCGTCGTAAAAGTCCCGTGCAATATTCGTAGCTGACTGTAGCCAGCAATCCGTCCCTTTACGAGCAACTCTAGACCCTGGCCAACATCCGCGACGCCGTAACTCATGGTTTCCCGTCTCGTGTCGCTGAGACGCTAATTTCGCGAGCTGCCACTTTCCTCGGCTACCATTTCGCCACCATCGGTAACGCAACACCGGTACTCCGATAAGCGTTGCTTCGAGTACCTAATTCGCGACGGTAAGGTGTGTAGAAGAGGTCACCGGGTCGTGGGAGTTAAAGGGAACGAGAAGTCGTTTCGCGATACGAGCTGGTAATCCTCATGGTCATTAAGCGAGTAACGTCGTCTCTGCTGGTGACGCGAGCGGAAATCCTTTTTTCGTTTCGACTAACCTCTCGACCAGACCTTATCTGCGCTCTTTCTCTTTCCCTCGATTGGCTGCTGACTTTAAAGAGTAGCTGAGTTCGCCGTTTCGCTCTTCGTGTTACAACTGCGATCTGAGATGTTTCGCTATCGCTCTAGATGTTCTGTAGATGGAAAGAGCTGCGAAGGAGATGAAAAGTAAAAGCCAATGGGAAGAGATTGGTAGGATGATTGGGTGAAACGTGGTCGAGGCAGAAGTTATATCGAACGGAGGATGAGTGGTATTTCGTTTAAATATTCATCTGGTTGCGGACTGTCGAGCTTTGAGAATCTACTCGAAACACGCGACGAGATATGAATATTAATGGGGGGATAGGTAAAAAGTGTCGTCGGTGTACGTGTCGATTTTCATTTCTGTTAGTTATGCTTCTCGTTACGATACCGTTGATTCGGATACGGCAATTTCGTTTTATTATTCCGTTAGTTGGGACATGGTTCTCAGTCGTTCGGGAAACATGCGCTGTTTCCGTTCGAACGAAACTGTCAATTGGTGCGAGCTTGTTTTTAACCGTGAATAATTTGTCTTATTTATCTAGTGAATGTTAGTAGAGATAAAACAGACCCCTGAGATTGTGATCGATTATATATTGGAAATTTCAAAACCGATCAGACCGATGGCTTTAGGATTCGGATCAGTGTAATAGTCGATATGCGATAAAACTAGTAGTATAGGTCTATAAACAGTCAGACGAGCGCGTCGGAGCCGTGGACGGCTAGACAAGTAGAGAAGGACTATAGATAATCAGACAAGTAGACTATGGAATGACTCCATACTATTTTATTTAATACGGAGTTTTATTGATTTAAAATTAGAAAATATAAATAATTATCACAGGGATCGTGCAAAATTTTAAAAATGAAAATAATATGAAGTACAGAATTAATTTGGAATTGTGACAAGAGAGGGGATCTCTCCATGGTCCGCCGAAATATGTTACATTTCTTACATTTTTAGAAAAACGGTCAATCATTTTGTAGAGGTCAATAATTGTATAGTATAAAATAAATGATACCGCAGCTTTCTAATGAAGGCTAAAACAATACACTGAAACATATGACGTGCGGGTTGAAAATTAGCGTTAATGTTGTAGCAACATTAACGAGAACGAGTCTGCCACTAGGGAGAGATCGCAGGTCTCGAAGATGGTAATGTCGAAAGAGGGATTGTTCGAAGTTACGAGTGAAAGGCGAGAGGGAAGTGGAAATGAGAGAGGTTGCACCTGAATGTGGAATGTATGTAAATCAGGGAGGCGCGGTGATAAAAATTCACCGCTGGAAACGGCGAGTTTCTGTAATCAGCGTTATGAATCTTCATGGCAAGGTCGAAAAACCGGCTTCCCAACAGTCTTTTGAAAGCTCGAAACTTCCGTCGTTTGCATATATTAAAACGACCTCCTCGAATCACTGTTATTATTTGCTTCGAAGAAAGAAAGGAATCCCGTCGCGTTTTAATCAATGTCGAATTCTTCTAGAAATTCCAAATATTCACCACCGATAGAAAGTTGAGACTCGTTAACATTACATCAAACTTTCTTTCTTCCAATTATCATTCAGTTTCGTATCTTTGTAAAATAAAACTCCGCGCACAATCAACCACCCGTAGCTATTTTCCAATTTTCGTTTCATTTATACGATATTCACTTTCAGCTGTTGAAATTCTTCGAGGAAGTATGAACTTTCACTGAACTTCGAAATGAAGAACAGAGTTGGCTAGGAAGATTGTTTGAAAACTCAACACGACTGCGAATTAAAGAGTTTCGAGAGAAACGCTTCAAGTCAAAATGAAAATTTCAATTGAAATTTAAAAGTAGTAACGATAACACTTACGAAGGAAAGTCTGAAAATTTTTAGAATTTCCGGGAAACTGGTATGTATATTTCGACTCAGGTTTTGTTCCACCGGTACTATTAATAAACTGGGACGAAGCAATATCCATAAATTAGCATGGCCAGCGATTTTCGGCGACGATTCTTCTCTGGAGATGTGATAACAGTAGGGAGGATTGAATGGTCTCTCGGCATTTGAAACGAGGCACGAAGAACGGTGAAGGAAAGAGTGGCTTTTAGTCCGGCATAGAATCGGGGGTTGAAAAGGGGACTCGGCCAACAGAGGGCTACCAATTGAATATTCCAAGCTAGTAGATGGATGCAGGAATCGGGCTGTGCACTCCGATTGGCCGGAATTCTCGCCACCCTTGCGTTCGACCCTCCTAATCTGCATATCGAGATTTCCGTCTTGGCGAAAAGGGGGGGAGGCACCGTTCTGCCAACCCCCTCGGTACGCGTCTTTCGTGAATTGTGGAGAATCCTCGGTGGAATTACCAAGCTGGGAAAAGCGTTTCCACGGTGTTACGTTAACCTATTTGCATGAATCGCTAAAATAGTTCAACGTCGACGATTAGGTAACGATCGTTTCTTGTAGTCACTTCTAAATGGCCAAACAGATTGAGAAAAACGATATTAAAAACCGTAATAGATTTGTACAAATTTATGACTCGGTCGAATACAAGTTTTAAACAAGCGAAAACCACCCTAAGTTCACATGATGATTATTTAGGGTTCAGCTACCCTATTGAACGTTTCTGTCTACCGTGATTTATAGTTCACAGTATTGATAACATTACTTCATAAACACATCCCTATAAACCATCCCCACTTTATGTATACACAATATTGCCAATATAGATTTACCAAACTACCCTCTTAAGAATCATTGCCCGAATGCCACTTTTCAACCGCAAGGGGTAGCTCTTCGATAGTTTACGAGTTGCACAACGATGGTCAAATGATTTTCCTTATACCCTGGCAAGATTGATAAAAGGAAGTTCTATGTTGTGTTTGAATTCAAGGAACATAAACAATTGTTTTCATTTTTTATTTTTATTTTATTTTCAGACTCTGCGTAATTATTCTAAAATATACAAACTAAGGAAGACAAGTTAACTCGTGAACCCATCCAATTTACGATGAAATCACGAACTCCTGTCACGTAGTTGAAAACGTTCCCCCATGGTTTCTGTCCCCTGCCTGTACAGAATTCGTCGATTCCCTTGAATTTCTAGGTGATCGTTCTTTGCGTATGTATGAACGTAGGCCGGCTATATTTCTCCAGCCTCCACGGGATTTTAAAGATGCAGAATATCCTTCTTTCCCCGGAGCGTACGTGGTTTCACGTCGAACGTGAATATCCATCGGATAACGCCCCTTTTCAATTTCTTTTTTCTTATCATTCGTAGCAGATGTCTGATTCGATGTGTCTTTCAACCGTAGGTAACGAATCATTATATTGGAAAAAAAAGGGGTACAAAATATTTTTGTAAGTTTCTACAGATTTGCAAAGTATTTTCTCTACGTTTTCTCCTCTAAATTAATCATTTTCACATAGCTCGTTTATAACGACCCACGCTTCATTTAATTGGTTTGATATTTTCTAAAAACGAGAACGAGAATACCTTTTTACTCGAATTTCCGCAGACAGGGTCGTTCGTTTTCCATCGGACGACGGCAGTATTTCCAGCCAACTTTTCCAGGAATTCATTTTTCGTCGCATCAAAATTTTAAAGAATCCCCCGACCAGTGAACACTCCCTGCCGAAAGCTGTACGTTCCCGTAGGGATTTCTGTCCTTCGCGTCGAAGCGTCAAACCTCTCGTCAATTTGTCCCTGACTCTTCCTGCAAGGACGTCCTTCGGTTTACCACCGTGGAAGGTTGAGCTGGAAGAGCGAGATAGGAGAAAACTGCTTTCACGTGTAACGAGCTTCTCAGACGTTTCCTCCACGAGTCCCTCGTTGACCACCAGATGAAGGATAGCATTATACTTTGATCGGGCTGCTCCTCGAACACGTTTACTGTAAACGTTTCGCAACATTGGCCGCCATAAATCTTTCTTGAAATATCTCGATACGTTGACAATATTTTCGCAAAGTATTCCTCTTATATTTGCAATTAATAATTCAACCTCGGAGAGGCCGAATTTTAATTTAATTTTACATTTCATATTGTTCCCATTTTCTAAATTTTACATTGACATCAGCAATTAATTTCAAGATTCGGATTAATTACAAATTTCCACCCGTAAAACGATCGCGTTGAAGGGAAACCGGAAGTAAAATGAGACCGTTTCAAATCGACTGGATCGCGATCTCATTTCCCTTACTCGATAGGAGGGCATATCGAGGAGAGGAAAAAAAAAAAGATATTATCTTCACGAGAGGCGATGAAAACGGACAAGCGAAGGTGAGGGATGCTGAAATTGGTCCCGTGTCCTCTTCCGGTTTCAAGTATTCCACGTAATTACGAGAGCAACCTGTTCCCTTTGACGGCGCCAGTTCCCTGCCCATTCATCCTGTATGCTTTTCAATTCTCGTCACGAGGCCACTCATTTTCCTCCGTTCCTCGCTCGCCTCGCCTCGCTTCGGTTCCGCTTCCCTTTTTCGCCGGGGCTATTTTCGAACCAACCGATCCGTTCCATGGAGAACGACGATGCACGTTGGTTTCATCGAAAACGGGGCGATCGAGCATTTTTCGTACGCCTTCGTTCGAAGCAAACCCCTTTGTTGCAGTATTTTACAATCGTACAGGAAACGGTGAATTTATTTTCTCCCTTCTCTTCAATTTCGATCAGTAGCTTTTTCCATATCGATACTTTATTTCCTATCAATTTTCATTACTCGTACGCGTAAAGAACGATTCAATTATTTCCATCGAACGCGTAAATTTCGAATACAAAATGAACCTTTATCACCCTCGTTGGATGGTTTAATTAGGAAAATTTATTCAATACCTTTATATTAAATTTAATAATATTACAATGTAGAACCCAGCGTGTTCTGTACTGTACACAGAGGCGAATCGAGTAACGCGGGCACGTCGCAGCGTAGCAAGAACGCGGAAGCGGGATTGGTATACTAAATTCCCTCGGGTTGACACGTCTCGTCTTGGCCTGGTGGTGTTGGTTGCCGCATTAGCCGCGGGGGTGGAGCGTAAGCATCGCTGGGAAATGCGGCAACGTTTCTGCATTAACACACACGTACGTGTGTAGAAGCGCGCGTGATGCTTACACCGGCCGGCACCATTCTTGCGCTGCTAGCCAGTGTCCACGGTGTTCGGCGTTTTGTGGGATTAAGCTGAAGAGCTATAGGGGTCGGAATAAGCCGATTTCGAGCGCGATTGCGTATATCCTTCTTTTTCCCTCCCTCTCTGTGGGAAATTGCGAGCCAAAAGGGGTCTATTCTCTTTTTTTTTTTTTTTTATTTTGTATGGAAACTCGTACGTTCGCATCGTATATATTTTCGAACGCTTCGTATATTACCCCTGCGAATGCTCAGGAATGTTTTTGAAACAACAGTTAACTGCGATTTATGGAAGCAAACGGTCGGAATTTTTCCACGAATTATCGCCTTTCTTTTCTGCCAAGCGCAGCGAGTTAATTTCAATCCCCTGTGGATTCAGCGCGGACACGAAACCGGAGATGAGGGTTGCGGTTCGCGGATCGATCGAGAATTGTTTGCCGAATACTCGCGCGAGCCCAGTCGCGGGCTTCATTCGCTCTCTAAATATGTTGGCTAATATCGTACCCCCGTGTACCCACCATTCGCTGACTCGACCGCGAGATAGCTTGCACTTCGTTAACGTATTCACTTTTACAATTCATTTTCACAAATTGCCCCGAAACATTCGTGATTTTTCAATGAAACGTTTCGAGAGAAACGAATCAGGGTGGAAACGTTTAGTTTCTATTAGCTCGGCTGTAGAATATTACAACTACGGTCATTTACCTTCTGCAGGAAGCAACGGCTGGTTCTACTAACGCGATCCTGTTAATCAAACCTCGTTTAACTTGTATAGGTGCTCAGAAATTGAGTATCTTCGTCGCAGGCCGTTCCAACTGCATCCGCGTCTGACTTTCCGTCTTACTCTACTCGCTTGAGCGGGCGCGAGATGCCGTTTCCACCGTACTCGTCTGACAGGGCACGGTCTCGTTTCACTTAACCGAGGAAGGATCACCGCGCTACGCTTGTCTGACTAACCATTGTCTCATTCTCCTTCGCTGATCGTATTATTGTCCTCTTCCGCTTGTCTGGCCATGAATTGTCTCGTTCCACTTGATTAATTACCAATTGCCTGCTTCTACCTGATTAATCGCGCCGTTGTCTTCGACCACGATCGAAACTATTCAACTATCTTTTCAACCGGAACTGGTGTAAGTTAAATCGTATAACGAATCAACGGGAATTTCGTGAAAAGCAATTCGTCAAGCTGTACGTGTTACAACCCTGTTCTCGAAGGAGAACTCATTTCAACAAATTGCACGCTGTTATTAGAGAAACGCAGAAGTCGTTCATCACAGGATGAAGAAGGTTTAATGGCTGCTGGACGCCGGCCGCTGCCGTAATCGTCTCTTCCTGTTAACACTGCAGGGGGGTGGGCACCTCCTCCTCAGCCGGGGGCTGTTTTCTCTGGCAAAGTTTCCAGAAAGCCTGGCCACCCGTTTATATCGCGTTTGCGGTCCACCGTTGACCCCGGAACGCAGGGATGCAAAGGGCGTAAACTTAGAACCGTCAAAGTTTAACGAAGGTATTTGATAGAGCTACCGGGTCAAAATAAGCCGTTCCTCCCCTCTAATTAAGCCACGAGTGATTCGGTGCAGGATAGCCAACCCTGGGTAATTATCATTATTACCAGCCACGGAGATCTTCGAAGGGTTAAAGCTGTTTTCTAAAAAAATAATTCTTCACTCCGATACAATATATTGAAATCTTTCGAATTTCAAATGCAAATTTAGTTCTCCATGGGTGTTCGTAGAATTTTTAGTTCACCATGTGTCTGACTTAACTCGTAGACTTTAATTTCACGCTCTTGAATGTTCCTGGAAAATAGGAGGGACCAGGAAGATTCTCTTGGATAACACGCTGAATTTTACATGTAATCCACCGCAAGATTACACGCTTCTTTAACTCTAACGAAGATGGCTGACTGTTTTACATTCGAAACACTAAGAAAGTCATTTAGACGTTGAAAATCCTGATACAAGTAAATTATGTAAATGACTGTATGACTGGCTCGAGGGTAACTAAAAAGACGAATTCTTTTATCATTTTTATGCTGAAGATTCAAATTGAAGGGTGCCAATTCGTGTACGAAAAGACGATGTATATCTGGGGCCATTAGGCTACCTGAGAAACCGTTACAGTCGATGCCGCGCTCAAGAGAAAGATAATCCCTTTTGATAAACACTCGGATTATCGGCGAGCGCCGACAGACGTGTCGAAGCGCAACCTCGTCTTCAGTCGTTCTTGAGCCTTCCTCAAGACAGCACACGATCGGAAAGCCATCTAAACGGGGTTTATTATATTCTAGGAGTTTAATTACAGAATTTATTATACGTATACTGCAAATCGATTGGATATATAACGTATTCATCTCCCCCTGACACACATAGACTAAAAAATTTACCACCAAAAAGAAGAAAGAGTTTCCTATGTTCTCGCGTTAAATAATTATTTATAAAATCAAACGAGAAACAATATTTCTTACGCGAGTTAATGAAGCTTGTATTTGTTCGTTAGAGGCGCGAGGGTTGGGAAAAAGTAATAATAATAATAAAAAAAAAAGAAAGCGAAAACTGTTTTCAGCAGCTGCGCCTGTGGACGTTGGCGAGGTTCGTTGGTACGAGGGGGCGTCAGGGTAAATCACCCTCTCCTAATTAACCTTTTCACTCGACGATGAGCACTCGACTTCGAACGGTGGTGAAACAGTGAAATTCCTCGGCGAAAAATTCACTCGTCGGCCAGGCTGTTATTCAAATGAGAAGGGTCGGAATTAAGCTAACCCCCGGCTGCCACCCCTCGTAATTAACCCTTCCACCGTGCTACGAAGAAGAAAGTTCTTACCTTCAAAGGGAAACCGGTGAGTTTGCCTCGATACATATGCATCAGCGGGTGAACTTCACGTGTTTCAGTCAATTTTTAACAGAAAATAAAAAAAGAAATAAAAACACCATCCCCTACCGAGGGGGTTTTAAAGCAGGTTTAAAAAGGCGGCTAAGAAAATTCGCACAGAGAGAGAAACGAGTTTTCTCGCGTTGCATTTGAAATTAGGACTGTAAACTCGCGGAATTAACGCCTTTGTAAACTAGCAACACCATTCTTCCTATTGTCCGTGTCTCTTTCTTTTCGTACGGGGGTGTGATTGCGATGCTTTATTCCCGGTCGGTAGAAAGAATATCAACGAAGGATTTTCTTTTTCTGGTAACAGCTTCGCGTCGCTAGAATTATTATTTCTCATTTTTTCCCCCCTCTACCTTGACAATTTATCACGTAACATCGTATCCACAGCATCAGTTTCATACGTTCAGTGAGTAATTTCAGGTGGTTCTCGTTACATCGATCATCGTCTATAATATCTCAAATTCAATGACGATGTGAAAATTTCAGTATTTTCTTATTAATCCCTCAGACAGTTAAGTCGGATGAATCGTAATGTGAATCGGTATCTCAATTAAAGTTTGATCTACCGGTGTTTAATTGAAAAGAATTTGATACGCTAGAAAATAATATTTAAAGAAATACTGTAAATATATAATAATTGTCGCAGTGATCGAAGGTTAAATAATGTCAGATTAAATTCAATATTATTTCACTCGTTTACTCTGATCTCATCCCAGTTATTTGTTTGCTTACAAGCGACTATACTCTACTTCCGTGGAAAGTGTTTCAACCTTCCTGTCTGATTCTACTTATCAGATCACCCCTCGCTGTTGCTTCTTGGCGGGCCTGTTGCAATCCTCTCCTATTTCCAAGGATCCAATTATCCATTTCATAATATCCTTTATCATCGAATCGTATAAATGACGAATAAAATCTGAGCTACATTGACGATACAAAAATTTCACTTCACTGTTAGGCCGCGTCTGATTTGATTCGTTCTTATTACGCTCGTTTAGCTGAGAATCAACTCAGCCGGTTCTCTGCTTATATTCAGTTATGCTCTACTTCCTTGGAAAGTTTTCCAACCTTCCTGCCAGGCAAATACTATCTAATTCTAGTTATCAGATCAGCAAGCTCGTTAATGTTTCTTGACGAACAAATTGCAGACCCGTATTAGCTTCTGTAGATTTCGTTTAATTTTATCATCAAATTAATCTTCGTATCAACGATTCGTCGAAACGTTATCCTCACCTTTTCTACGACCGTCTAGACTAATTATCGACACGAAAATTCCGCTTGCGAGGTGGCAAACGAATGCAAGACGTTGCGCAAACTTAAAAAGCAGTTCGCCAGCCGAGAAACCTTGCCAATCTAAATAACCACAATGGTGGCGCGACAAGTTTCCCATCAGATTCAATTATTTGCGTTATGCCGATGTATTCTAGAGCGGCTGTGTACCCTGCTATGCAAATGCGTAACTCGTGGGAGCATGCAGGGTAAACGGAATTACGTCTTCGGCTCGGATTAGCACACGCGTTCTCTGTTACGGGATTGCTTTCGGTTACTCGCATTTCGCTACCCGATTAAAAAGTAATCAAAATTTTGGTCCGCCGGAATTTTCGTAGTCGTCAAATAGTTGCTGCCCCTATCCTCAAATTTTGAAAAGAGAAGAATGTCAATTGGAACGATGGATTCATTTAACGATAGCCGTAAAGAGTGTGGAATGCCAGAATGATGTCGCAGGCGAGAGACACTAATTCCTGGTGAAATTCAGGGCGTTCCTTCTGCGACTACGACGACGACGGCTGGGCTGGGGTATAAGTAAATTACAGGCTTACAATTAGTGTTAGAATTAGAGTTGTACCGGGGTGAAACAACAAAGTCGACACCCTAAGTCACGTGTTTTCCCCGAAATGAACAACTACATTTCTTATCTTTAGCTGAAATACGATGGGAGATTTATTTTTCTTTGAAAAAAAAATTGTTTTCATAAAAGTCTGTTTAATTCACTGACGAAACATGATGAATCTCAATGAAATTGAGCTTTAGTATCCGTGGATTTTGTAGAGTAGACGGGATATCCGTGAGGGAAATTAATTTTATACCCTCAAGCTTTTTCCAACCCCTATCGTTCCGACACGACCGACCATCAACCCTCTAATTTCTCCGTTCATCTGGGCCGCTGCACCTTGCTGAAGATTCTTAAGAAATATCGGAACTTATTAAGCGAAAAGCTCCTCGGTATGAATCTGATACAGAGCCCCCGACGAAGATTATAAACCGAGAACTGGCGAAAAAAATGTGCGACAAAAAAGTGAAAGACGAGATAAAAGTTCGTTTCATCTTTGTCGTACATTCAAGAGGGGGGTACTTTAATATAAATTCAAATATTGATTCGAACAGGGAGGATTCGAGATTAAAAGAGGTTTCTCTGTGAGAAATAAAGATGACGACTTCCGGTACCTGGGGGCTCGGGGGAGAAGGAATTTCAGGTAAGAAACAAGCGTTCCAGAAATGGGTGCTTGATACCGCCTTCGGTTAGTCGAGTAATTCCAGCGTTATTTAAATCAGGAAGGTGCAAAATAGAGAGAACGGAAGAGCCATTTCCCAGGATACGGAAGAGCGTTTCTTTCGACGAAAGAAAAAATTAATGAGACTTTCTTCTTCCTCTCCTCGACGACTTACCTTTTTCATTCGTTAAAACGTAACGAAGAAGGTAGAATTATTGATTACGATTTTGTTCGACTAATAAATCTTTGGGAAAGTTGGAAATTAGACCGGGGGGTTAGAAGGTCTCCGCTCGATTTCGTGTCCGGTGAGAATCGTTAGGTGATAAATCAGAAATAAGAAGAGGAAGAGGAAAATGTGGATGCGGCCAAGGAGAACATAGGCGTGTAATAGGATTTGTGGTTAGCCTGGTCGGCTTGTGGCCACACACCGACCGGCACACAGGGACAAAGTTAGCCCTGTTTTAACCGCAACAATCTACCTTCCTTCCCTTTTCCGCCCAGTAATTGCTTGAACAATAATAATTCTCTCCTTAAACGTCGTCACGCCTCTCTTTAACGAATGTCATCTACTTTCCTTCGAAAAACGATCGTTCCGTTTGTTGCGGCTCGAACGAGTGAAAATAAGGAAGATTTATCAGAGGGTGAACCTGTCGCAGTAGTAATACTCGTTTTTGCTCGGGCAAGCAGAATTTTGATTTTTCCCGTGTTCGAAATTGAAATCGAACGATTTCTGAAGTCGACTGGCTAGGTTTCGCTGACGAGTCCTATTTCATGCTAGAACGTCTAACGTGTCTGACCAAGCATCGATGTATTCCACTCGAACTGCAACACTTGAGAGTTCTCCAAGAAAACTAGCCAAGTGCTTTCGCCTTTTGGCTGTTGACTAAGCTTCGAGCAACATCTTGACAGCGACAGAAGTGTGTCACGTTTATGGAATCAGCATCGAATCGATGCAACCAGACGATTGCCTTCGAAGTTGTTGGTATTTCTTAGAAGGAAACTGTCGAGCACGATTTCAACGAAATAATATTTTAATAATTATTAATACTCTTGGAGAATAAAGCTTTCCATTCCTTTATCATTACAGTGAGGAAATTTTCAATCCGTTATTTTGATAAAATTTCGACGGAAATTGTCGGTGAACGAAAGAGGGAGTGAAATGAAAAACGTGTACAGAAAATTTCTATAGAAAAGCGTACATAGCCGGCAACTGGTGGTCCGTAATCCGGGTCGCGATATAATCCTTTGAAAAACAGGTGGACGAATTGCAAATTGCAATAGAAAGGTGATCAGCAGGATGAGTCACGGGAATTTTACTGATTTTTTGTACGCGGACAGACGTGTCCCTTGATGAATGCGTTCAATCGTGTCCGATTCAGGTGCAACGGACTCATTTCACACGCGTTCCATTCGATCGTTAATTAAACATGAACAATTCGCTTCGTTTAACACCTTTTGTTCTATTTTCAAACGAATCATTTCGCGACTCGCCATGGAAAATATCTCTTTAAATTTTGCAACTTTTGAAGAAATCTAGAAATCGGTAAAAAAGTTAGAGATTCAATCACTGTAGAAAGTGAGGAAAGGAGAAAGTTAGATTGTCCTGGAACCACCGGCTGCACGTTTAAGCTAATCGGATCATCCGCGATAAAACCATTCGAATAACTCCTATCTTCATTAGAAATCTGTCTAATGTAATTAGAAAAAGAACAATCAATTTGAATGCAGATTTCCAAAAATAATGGAAACCAGAAATTTGATTCGCTGTTCATGAAACATAGATTTTTAACAAACTCGCGGACTCTGCTTCGGATCGTTGGATTTGTGGAAATAGGTTCCCCGACAATTTTGAGCTCGATAAAGGAGCAGTGGAATGCGATTAATACCGCGCCGATTAAAAGAGACGAAACACGAGTCAGAGGAGTAATAGATCACGCACGGTTGGCCAATTTTAATAACCGGTGCACCGCCGTTTGAGGTGTTCCATGGAAATATCCCCTTGGCACCGATTAAAATTGTCCACGAGTCAGCTCGAAAATCGTCGAGTTTTCGATGGGTGAAGAGCGCCGGTCTCTTTGGAAGACGAGTTTATTGGACAACGCGTGGCAGACTCGAAATATTAAATCGAAATTCGATTATCAAACCGGCGTCGTTCGGCTTCCGGTCTTCCCTCGATCGGTTCCATTGTCCAAAACAGCAGGAGGAGAGCATACTTTCTTTCTTCTTTTTATTCGATTCTTCCGGGAGGCTCCAGCTCCTTTGTACCCGTGTTTACGTTTGTTCGAGCCTTTGTACGATCCTCGGTGGGCCACTTTTTCATAGTACCCATGTTTGAGAGTAATTTATTTTTGAATTGGTTAAATTTGCAGTTCAAAGAAGGAGGGTTGTCGCTTTCGAAGAGATGCTGCAGGTGGTCGATGTACTTCGTAGAATTTGGTCAGACGTACAAACAAGGGTGGATCGGTACGATTAAAAAAACTGGGATGGAAATAAAAATGGAAGGGGGTTGAAATTCTAGTCCGAGGAGAGAATGGATGGTCGCGTTATTGTTGACCGACTAAAAAATGACCACCTCGTGTTTTCGGTAATAATGCGCGATGCCGCCGTGTCAATTTGCAGTAAATCATCGTTAATTAAATCGTATCGTGGTTCGGTAATTAACGAAGCTACGACTGTACGGTTAACTTGAACGAAGTTTTCCAATACATTGTTCCTTTCCTCGAAAAAGAAGTAACAAATATGTAGAAGGGAATGTTAAGAAAAATTTCAATTGATAAACAAAATCATTGGGTGAGCCACACCCAGTGAAATTATGAATGATTTTTCTCAACGAACATGAAGAATAACGATATAAGGGGGGAGGAGTAAAATAAAAGGTATAGACAACGTTGGCCTCGGATAAGATTTTCCTGCGGGAAAAATTGAATCGTTATCATGAAACCGCAACCGGCTAAGGCTGACGCGTGCGGTTTTGTTGCTCGTGCTGGCTTATGACAGAACTATCGATCCCACTACTGGTCCAACTCGAACTTTTCCTCTTCGTATTCACCCCCTCTGGCCCCCTTCCTCTATCCTAAATTCCACCCTCTCCCTTGTTCCACCCTGATCTCGTGCGTGAAATACACTCGGAAAGGATGGAAAGGGATTTCGTTACGCGGCTGAAACCGCGTCTCTCTCCGATGAATCGCGTTATTTCGATAATCGATTCCCTTCTCCCGCGACGACCTATTATTTCGAAGTTTGATCGAGTTCGGGATTAATGATTTCATCGATGGCCGGGGGTGCACGGGTGGCCGAAAAATCGAACATTCATTAAACTTACATCGTCGCGCGATTCAAAATGATAATCCCGTTTCGAAGGAACTAGCTGAAAATTGTACATTAGGAAAATGGTTCGCCAGTTAGCGAGATTCATCGCTTTGCGAGGTGTACTTGAAGACTGTACGTGAGATACATAAATGTTTCGATACGCCGGATGCATTGAAACTAATGAAGCGACGGTACGTTAACGTTAATTGCCTTGCATCGATGATACTGCAATCGGTGTGGAATAAATTAACACCTTCTCTAACGGTGTCACGCGTGGATCACGATGATATGATTTCTGATCTGTGACAACCGTTTCACCTAGAAAGGGGTGAAAATTGAACTGAAATCACCGTACGATTTTCTATTATAATTTATTAGAAAATGGTGTTGTTAAGTTTCACGAATTTTTCATCTGGTAACAGCGAAAAATTATTCAGATCTGAAGTAATTTTTTGGAACATCGATCGGATCAGTGATATCGGGCAAAATGCCTGATCGCTTTTGCATCCGCGGTGAAACGAACGAAATCAACATAGCCCAGCTCTCTCTCTCCGCCAGATAACACCGCGTTAACGAGCTCTAATTCGCTGTAATCCTGAAAGCAGCAAATTGAAAGCGAGCAGAGACGGCTATCTTCTATTCAGGAGCTTTTCCACCCAGGATTCTCGGCTAGGGCACCCGGACAATGAGGACAAGGCGGAAAAAGTAAAACGAGAAATGGAATCGAGCTAGGGTATGCAAAAAAACGCACGGCTAATTTGCAAAACAGTCAGCAACCGTCTCATTCCGACGGTAAAATAAATTCCTTTTTCAATTCTGAAACGACGACAAGAAACTTGATCATATTTTAAACTGCAACCTATGATACCCGGGTCTCGGTTTTGTTTCCTTGACAATTTTTACAAACATTTCAACCTTACCCTGAATACATTTTCAAATATATTTATAATGGATTAAGTCGAAATTGAATTTGAGGAATGAATAACCCGATGTTGTTAGTCGAACAGAAACTTGGTTAATTTTTCATTTCCTGATCGCAGGGATAGCTCGTTAAGGTTCGATCTTATTTCTGAAGCGCAGAGGAGCTTGGAAAATGACTATGGTGTTCGATTAATCGACGTACTTGTACGACTAATCGAATGAAACCATCGATAGATGCAACCTTGTTATCCCCTTGTTTCCCTCATTTTTATCCTCGCCTCGTTATAAAGTAAGTGTTATCAGGAAATTTTCGAGCGATTATAATATCGTTCGAAGCTATGGTATTTACTAAATAACATTTATTTTTTATTTTCAACTATTTCAAACGAAATTGACGAATCGTATCGTCGTTCGGTTGGGGAGCGATTCGTCGCGGGTTTCTTTAAATTCACGAATTAACCTGGCTACCGTTGCCTACGGCCTCAAATTTAATTAGAGTTTTACTTGGTCGCCGACTTTAAATTCCATTCGAATTCCATTAGCCGCTTGAAAACAACTTTACGCGCTATTGTCGTTGTGTTTGGTTGTATTAAATTCCACGGGTTCCGACTCGAAACTTTGCGCGAATTGTGTATGAATTTGTTGTTATTCGTTGGATACGAGGAATCCTTTCGAGCTCGAAACTTCAACCTAGGAAAATATTATTTCTCGAAGAAGAAACTCGCCGAACTTTTTCTCGTTTGATCCATTCGAGTGCAGGAATCGTTGAGGATACTAAGGCAAAGAAACATCGAAAGCCTAAACGCGGTGCGTTGTACGAGATACAATTCTCAAGATCGTGAACGGCAAATCGGGCGTAAAATTAGCACGGAACACGCTCGGTTCATTCGCTAAAAACCTTTTAAACACCGGCTGGATACCGAGAATGCTTTTCTCCGCCGACTGAATCGATCCCTGGCCTCTGTTGAATGGCCGCGAAACGGTAATCTGCTCGTAAATGCTGGAAGTTCGCGATCAAAACAGAAAAGGGATAGCAGCGTGAACGGAAATGCTGGAACTTCTGTTACCAGAACAAAGAGAGAGAAAATGTATACGGGGATGAAAAGGGGTGGATGCGTATAAAGCTGCTGCTTCGGTTCGGTTTTTATACCTCCGTATAAAAGAATAATTTATCGATAAAACGATAATTCGTGACACAATGGATCGTTCGATCAAAAACGTCGGAAAACAAATTCCTGATTCCTGAAATATATATTCGGTGACTTATAAATAGCAACGTCTCCTCGTGTGTATCTTGATCGTAGGACACAAACACGATGAGTCGTTAAAAATAAATTCACGGTCTGTTGCGTGAACGAGGAGGATTTTCGTTAGGGCCGCGAGTAGGTCGACCGGAAGCGATTTTTCCATGCTCATCGCCGACTCTTCCGCTTCGAAATCCCTTACGAAATCGCTTCGTAAACTGGCTAACCTGCTTACGTGTCCCTCGAGAATCTAAAACTAAAATCTACATTTCGTATCATTCTTCTGTTATGTAAACTCGGATCCGGGAAATGTGTCACTCGAACGCGATTGAAAAATGTTTGAAATATAATTAGAGGATTCTTCCTGTTATATAAACGTGGATCGAAGAAATTTTCGTTTAAGAGCCACGGAAGGATGTTTGAATACGGGGAAATCAATAACCGAGTTCATTGTCGATAGATTTTGTTTACTATTGATGATTTTTCAAGACAGCTATCTTCACTGTGGAACTTCGGTCATTACGAATCACTTTGTTACCACGTCGGAATATAAAAATTCTACGCGTGTCTCGCTGTAAAAGGGAAGCGAGTATATCCACTTGAAGCGTGAGATCCTGAAGTCTTAACAGAGCAACGAATACTCTTGATGGTATTCAGTGAAATTCAGTCTGCGATGTCGCGTTGATTCCAGGTTAAAAAGTAATCGAATTTTCCAAACAACACAGTCATTGGAAAGGCACACGTGTTTGAAAATAGATACATCGATAGAAGGAGAAAGGTAGAGAAAGGTAGACCGAAAGGTTCGAGATCCTTCAAGAACCTTTGAAGAAACTCTAACCTCGCACGAGGACATCAGGAACGTTTCATCGATCTTATTAATTATCTTCGAGCGGTCATCTTCTGCATTGTCGAAGCAGATCGACCGTGTCCTGTAGGAGGCGTAACGAAAACACTGACCCAGGATACCCATTCGTACATCGGTATCCATCGAGATGGGTGGGTAGAGGAAGTGAAATAAGAAAATTGCTTCTCTTACCTCAACAGAGGCGACCAGAAGGACAGGGATGCTGGACGATCCTGGCTACCTCGAGGGAAGCTCGCCCGGGCGGCATGGCTCCCACCTCTTCGCTCTGTGATCCTCCCGGTTGCTGCCCGGCAGGGTGTCCTTCCTCTTCCGTTCGTCCTGTCTGTTTCCCGCTCGATTCACACCTTAGTCACGATCAAAAATAACGATCGTCCACGTGAAATGGGTACACCAGTTGGATAAGTCGCACCAATTGAGAGGTCCTACGCGGCAGGACCTCGCCGAGTGTCACGACAACGCATCACATCCGTCGAGGACGATTCTCATCCCGAGTCAACGATCACTTGGGTCGAACGAAGGCTTTCGGTGAGGTCGTTGGGATTACCGGGTCGGTGACTAGTACACTGCTGGATCGTGGATAGAGAGAGAGAGAGAGAGAGAGAGAAAAAAAAGGACGATGGTCTCTGGGGGATATCGTGGTCGACTGTCGAACAGGATCGGAGAAAAGAGAGCAGAGAAAGCTAGGCACAGGACACGATGGCCCGGCCACTGCGCCGGCACTGAGGCTACGCCGCAGCCTCGCTCTCCTGCTACCCTCCCGAACCCCTCTTCCGCTATCTCTCTCGCTCCAACCCCTTCTGCTGCCTTTTCTTTCTTACTCCTCGCGATCGAATCTCTCTTTCTCTTTCCAATCGCCCTGTACGCATCTGTCTCACCCGTTACACCCCTCCGACCGTACCTTTCTCTTTCTCTCTCTCTGTTTTGGGACCTCCGCTGGCAACCACCTAACCTCTCCCTCTCGTGACACGCGCCCTCTTCGTCGACGCAGTTTCACATCCTTCTCTTTCCGCCCGTTGCATCCCTCTCGCTTTCTCGATGCTTCTTTCTTGATCGGGATAGAGGTGCTCGTGTTTTCGAACACCCTCCTCTACCACCTCTCCTCTGCCCTTTTCTTGAGTACTCCGCTTTCTATTCCAAATACTGCGCTACTTTCATCTGGTGGTGGGGGTGCTTTCTTTGATCGTCATCTCCCTTGTTCTTTGGTATTCCGTTTGGGTTGTCGGTTTCGAAGGACTGTTTCTAATTCCGTTCCTTCGCGAGAGTCTGATTTTCTCCAACGGTGTTTGCTTACGTTGAATGGGGTGTAATGGTCCCACGCGAAACCCTGCGACCCCCTATCAACCATCGAGCGAAGAAGGGTAGTTAACATTTGAACCAGTTAAAAGGATCAAGTATTTAGAATTTAAAAGAAAATACATTTTCCTTCTCTTTTCTTTCTTTTTTAATCAAATCCTGAAAGTTCAGTACTGAATCATCCCCCTCGCAGCATAATTCCATTTCTCAATGTCGACTGTTATTGACTTAATTTTTCCTTATTAATGCTCCACATATTGTTCATTGTCAGTGGGAATATTAAAATTTACATACTCGGTAATGTATTCGGTGGACCTTGAGGTTGCGACAGAGTCTCATTTTCATTTTCTTATATTCTTCTTTGGATACTGAATTTTCTTTCCACAAAGTGTACCCGCTTTTTCAACAATTTCCAAAATGCGTCCTTCACCCTTCAGCCATTGCTGCCTCCCCTTTCCTTTCCGTCTTCCTCCCATCTTTGATCTCTGTTCCTTTCTTTTTGTATTCAAACTGTTCGCGATTTCTTCCCGATATGTACTCGGCACACAACTGCCACCGTTTATTTCTGCGTTTCAACGTTCCTTCGAATTTTATTTTTACCCCGGCTTCTCGATTTCGCTCGACACTCGAACGGTTGACCACACTGTTTACAATGGAACAAGGTATTTCTGTCCGACGATTTTCTCCTTGTTTTTGATCGGACCTCTTTTTTATCACCGCACTCGTGATGTTTATGCGAATGGACGCGAATGCTGAAAGAGAAAATACTCTCCGGTTGACATTCCGATGTTCATATAACTGAAGCAGATCGATTGAGATCGTGGACGATGAAAAATAAAATAAAATAAAATAGAAGAAGAATGGAAGAAAAAAAATAGAAGGATGTAGTCAAAAAAGGGGTGGCCTTCGGGGGGTGGCGATATACACGTAGCATAGAAATCTTGATTTGCGGCACGGTCGCATTGTTATGCTAATAATATTCCGCCGCGGGCTGCGATAAAGGTTTTCACGAGTCGAGCCGCGAGTTTCCTGGCAATCGCATCACAGATGACAATAAAGATAGACGATGGGCGAAAATAGGGAATCCGTGCTTCATCGAAACAGCTAGCAACCGAAATGTCGGGCCCAACAGTCACGTAAATCGAACTTGAACCCTCTCTGCCAGTGCAATTTATGGTGATTCGAAGTGGTATCTGTCCGTCAATTTCCACGGTTAAATTGTCCCCTTCGTTCGTCGTAATTACATTCCTTTTTATCCTCGAGGATCAAAAAATACCGATTTTCGAAGGAAACATTTTCATTCGCCTTTCTAACTTGCGAGCCTCGAACTCGATTGCCCACGCGTGAGAATATCAATTTATTCATGAACTTTTGAATACGAGCGTCGGAGCTTGGACGTTTTCACCGGTTCGCTTGTTCGGTCACGCAAAATGAAAAGTCGAGGCATCGATTCCTGTACACCGGCAATCTGGAGACGTTGCATGCGAATCCTTGACTCCGACGACCTTTCCGCTTCCGAGGTCAAGGACGTCAGGTGCGAAGGATTAATCGCGCGCGAAAGTTCGCGGCCGAAGGTTCCAGCGATATCGCTGGAAGGTTGTAGATCGAGCAACGAGATCAAGGAAAAAGGTCTCGATGATAATTATTCTGCGAAAGTTTTCTTTTATTCGGAGAGAAGATAGAAAGAGTTTCAAATGACTTTGGCAACTTTTTCTTTTTTTTTCCAACGATCCATTTTTCACCAGCGGAAATCGAACGGGGCGTCGAATTTCCGTGACGAGGATCGAGCCTCGATTCTCCATGGGATTAAATTTCAATGGGATCCGTGTCGCGGTTATTCGAAACTCGCGTGTGTTTTCGCGAGAACGGAAAGCCAACCCTGGAATTTCACTCCCTTAACGCTCGGAGAATTCGCCAATGGAACGGCTGCTTCGTTAACCCAAAAGTTGTATATTCGAAAAAAATTTATAACGGAATTATTCAACTAAGACAGAAAACATCTTACGCTTTGAAAATTATTAATGTTAAAGAGGCTGTAGTGAGAAATAGTTGACTGTAAGTCTGCCACGTTTAAGATATTTCGCGACGCTCTTTTCGGGGAAGAAAATAACATCTTCAAGGGGTTGAATTCCCGCACGAAGATGGAAATAGGTAGAAATATTTGCGGGGAGAGAAAAGATGAAAGCGCAGAAAGCAGAGAAACGGTGAAACAAAGAACCTCATCTTTCTTTCCCCGGTTGCTCGCCTTATTTTATTTTCGCCTGAAACAAGGTACACGAAGGTTTAGCGAGGAAACGTCTAATCCGTCTTTTTTCTCTTCGTCGACGGCCGTTTTTGACGATGGACGGCGTGCAGGCAAGTGGAAGTAAATTTGCAAAAATCGCTGGGTAAACCACACCGGAAATGCGATTTCGTTGCTGCGAATCTACGGGGTTTAACGATGACAAAAAAAAAAGATAATGGAGGTCAGTGAGAAATTAACGAGAACAATAGAATGGGTGGATTCGCGTTACGAGATCGTCCTGTCGAAGCTGACTGTAAAATATATATTTTACAATCGGCCGCTAAAATGTTCGCCCCGAACGATTTTTCAATTAATCCGTCGACCGTTGTCGGCGTTGACCTTTTCCGCTATCTCCAGCCAGCGATGAAAAAAAAAAGAATTCATGCACTGAATTCGACAAAATTTTTTCGACTGCTTTTCATACCGTGACGAACATTTTTGAGTGAATTTCGTATATGGAGATGTTGCTCGTGGAAAAAATAACTTTTCTCCCATACACGCCTGTGAACCCTCCGTTTTCGTTTCAATCTATATTTTGTAATAAATACGTTAGATCAATAATTTCATTAATTACAATGGTTCGCTCGGAGTCTTTAAATCTTAATGGCGAACGTGTATCTTCTAAACTGGATCGACCTTTATTTTCCAATGGAATAAATCGAGCACGGTCTCTCAAGATAAAATGTTTCCATTCCGCTCGGGATCGTAGTTCGTATTCCGAAGAAAAGGAAAAAAATAAAGGAAAGAAAGAAACTCTCGTTCTGTGGCCAGATCGATCTTTCGGTCCAGACAAATTCGGTCAAGAAACGCGGAGGTCAACGACGAGGAACGATTCGCGGAAAGTTTTTCCTGGAATTTCACCCCCGTAGTTCGGCCAGAAAGAACGTAATTTAAGAATCGAACGATATCTGGCCGGGTATTTTGTCACGGCCGATAATTTACAACGATTAAGGTTAGAAGGAGAATTTATTAGATACCGATATTTTGCGGGGTAAATCGAAATTTAAAGGGGAATCGTTTGTACATCATGAGAATTAATGAAGAACGTTTAAAGTGGATGAGACGTAGGAAAATTATCGAGTAGCAGTCGAGAGGCGTCGTTAAATCGCGTTACCAAATTTCTTTTTCTTTTTTTTTTTCTTTAATCTCCTGAGTGGCTCCACCCAGATGGTTTTCAATCTTGCGAAACTTTCGAACCCGTTCAACTTTATTCCACCCTTTCAAAACAGTCGAACTCTTCGACATTGATCCCGGAACAAACAACGTTCGATGATTAGCTTTGGAACGTTCAGCATCGAGCTACTTTTCGACATTTGCCAACTAATTTAATTAAGAATTTCACCAGTTACGAATTACAATCATAAGTAATGATGCGAGGTAATTAACACTTAAGGATTCCTTAACACTTTGATGGGAAATTTAGAAAAGATAAGAAAGTAATCTTTTTTCAATTTTATTTATTACGTGAAAGTTACACAAGTGAAGTGTTAATTAGTAAAGGGTAAAAAATTCTTCCTCTTCGAAAGTGGAAATCACGAAGGAGGAACGCGTGTTCTTCGAGGGTTGCACGGAAGTCTAAGCCGTAGGGTTTATAGTTCAAGGTTGGCTATCTCTGTTCCAGGATAAAGGAATCGTTGTAATTGATGGCTCGCTATCACGCCATTCGCGATAATTCGTGATCCAGGTGAATTTTACTCGTCACCTAGATCCCCTTCGGTGTGTTCGCTCGGGCTGGAACAGGAACTTCCGGTCTGTCACGCGATCTCCTTTCTTCCCCGATCGACGATCTTCAAGAAAATAATCAAAAGCATTCTTCTGAAATTTTTTTGAAATTAATTATTTTTCAGAAATTAAAATTTCTAGAATTAATTAATATTTGAGGACGTCTAAAAGCCTTGAAGCATCATTTTTAAATTCCCCCTAACTCTGTAACCACGAAATCTCATTAAAATTTATTAAAATCGTACAAAAATCCAGTTATATTTCCTCGCGGACGCAATCAGGACATAAAATATAAAAATTCGATAGCGAGAAACGGAACGAAGAGTAATATATAAAGGAGAGCCGAAAACTCGTACAAAAAGCGCTCTATTAAAACGAAAAGAAATAGCATAGAGGTTGACAATGTGATAGGGGGTTTGGGGGGCAAGGATGAAAAGGTACGAGTTAACAGAGACTGTAGGAACTAGACAAAAGGGAGCCGAGTCTATTTCCCGCGTGGAAAGTGTTCCTGTTGGAGTCGGCCAGTAACGCGGCGACACAGGGTGCGAGCTATTGTCATACCCTCAGCCCAGGGGGTTGTTTAACAATAGCCCTCCACTGTCGGCGATGCTTTTCATCGCGCGTAAACGCTATCGGTGACGCGAATACCGATCTTCGTGTTCCGTGAAATGAGAGAAAGAGAGTGGCTACCGGATACCATCTCTGGTTTCCTTCCACCCTTACCCGTGCACCAAGAGGGATGACAAATCGTTGCTTGTTTCGTTGATCGTTCAGATTTGCATGAGACTGGATTGTTTAACGCGGCTGCTCGACGTTAGAAAAGTGAGACACATTTGGGAGGAATTTTTCTACTCCTCCTTTCTTGTCCCTTGTCGAATGATTCTTCGAACATCGGGGATGTATTTGTTATTGAAAAATGGTTAAGGAGTGCGTTCGAGTTATCGTATGAATTTGTAGCTCAGAAGTTTTCCAAGCTGTTCGATGAATCTTTATAAAATGATTTATTTTCCACAAACAAAAATTATGTTTGTACCATAAATAGCACACCGTGCGACGAAGAGTTAATTACAAAGTAAAACGATCAATTTTCTACGAGGGTTGACATTTCAAAGTAGCTCCCATTTAATGACAAAATTTACGATTGCCCTCGTATTCAGAGCACAGACGGATTTATATTCGTCGTTATAAACGTGTTACACCGAACCGCGTGGAAACGTTAAATGTAAGTGGACTTAACGCGTTCCAAGTCGTTCGTTCCCATTGGACGACGGTCAAAGAATTTTTGAATCGGCCTCGACAATCTCGCGGAACAATTCACGTCCGTAAATCAGTCGGAACGTTAGCGATCGCGTGCCAACTCGTCCTTTGCGATGTTCGCCGGTTATTAAAGCAGCGTTCGAGCCGTCAGGATGTAGAGGGATAACAAGCAGTCCTTAGCCCAGTTCACCCAGGGATCGTTGGATAACCTCGCGTGGGTAAAACGATGTTGTCCGGCGATAAAAACGTCGAGAAACACTCGGCAATTTTGATGATCGACCAATTTCTCGTTCGTTTTAACACTTTGACCGTCGCGTCGTGTCATCAAATATCTGGGGAACCATCGGTTATTGTTACAAATTTTTTTCAATTAATTTTATATCCTTGAAATTTAAAATAATAAAAATATCGTGATATTGCGAAGCGCACTGAATGCGATTTTATTTTCAAAGAAGACAAATTTCTTTGTGGCCACGCTCGGCTGGTGTTGAACCCCCTTTCGATGTATCAAACCCTCGTACCCGTCTATTGCATGCAAGAGAAACTAGAATCGCGAAGGAATTCGGGAGAAACTTTCCACGGTGTAACACGCGTTCTTCGTCCGTTGAATTTTTCTTCCCTCGGGCTCGAGATTCCAGGTCAGCGAGCTAGAGGACCGTGGGGACAGGGTCGGTGGACGTTCGCCAGTGCCGGAAACCAGCGTTCACCGGATGCGGAGGAACGACACGGACCAGCTGATTAAATTTCACAAAAGTCCCTTTGACCGGAACGGCTGATCGAGCTGGCATCGAACGCGTAGACTGGCCATGCGGAAGGCTAACAAATTGACGGAGAAAGGAAAATATAAAAGCAATATGGAATCTTTTGAATATCTATACCTTGTTTCGCCTTTACGAGAAATTGAATGAAATTAGATTTTTTAGAAACTAGAAATATGATACAAAAATCCGTTAAAGGATTTATAGAAGAAATTTATTAAATGGAAATGAGTAATGATCGTTCAGCTAAATTGAACATAAAAGCAAAACAAATTTTCAATTTATTTTCTCTTTCTTTCTTTCAATTTTTTATTTCGTATATATTCCGAAGGGGTAATTGAAAGAAATTCCAGTTGAAAATTCACGGTATCGCGAAAACAAAAATGGTCCCCCGAGCGTTGAATTTTCGATGATAGTTCTGTCCGACGAACGGCTGCTAACGGGTTTTGCGTTTCGTTTTCGATGTTAACTCAATTCGACCAAAAAATGCGGACAACTGCTGTTGGCGGATGCGAAAATACTGTTGGAAAGAGAGCAGGTCGAATCAGCAATCGTGAAATCTGCTGTTTAATCGTTGCCCGATGTATTATTCGATACGAACCGATAAAAATTCGCATCGTTGAGTAATTTCATTTTTGCATACAGTAGCATAGCATTAACTCTCGACAACTTCGATTTCATTTCGCACTTCTTTATTTTCACATTCGAATTTCGTTAACTGTTTATTTTTAATAAATTACATCGTGGTAATTTCAGGTACAATTTACAACAACCGTGTTTACTTTAACAACGAAGTGAAATTTAACGAGCCGTGGGCAATTTCACTGGTGTTTAAACTGCATTAAAATGAACCTCACTGTTTTCAGAAACAACTTGGGAGTTTAGAGAGGTTCTGAACAACCGAACAACTCGTAGGGATGTTTCGAAAATTAAATTTATCAAAAATATGAGTCGTTTGGTAAGTGGAACACGAATTAACCCTCTTAGACGAGTACGACAGACGACTCGATTTTTATTCAACGTCTGCGATTGCTCGAATATCCCAGACACTTGCTAAGAAAACGATCTATAGTGTGATAAAGATGAGGAGTGACACTGGCTAAATCGTGCGCCTGGTCAGGGTAACTCTGCTGTTCGAACATAATATCCTTCTCCTCCAGCACTTTGGCTAAGGCCATCGATTGTTGATAGTGGACGTTATCGTCCCCGGTTCCATGTATCAGCATGTATTTCTTCCCTCGCATTCCTTCCACCTTCTTTGTCACATCCGAATAATTAAAATAACCTTCCTGATTGTCTTCGAGGGTGGGCAAACCCATGAATCGTTCGGTATAAATAGAATCTGTGATCAGAAAATCGCGATGCTCTAGATTAAGAGGGATTCAATTATTCTCCAAGGTGTCAGAAGAATCAAAATTACCATAATAGATCCAAGAAGTGACGGGTGCGACTGATATACCGCACTTGAACACCGATTGTTCGTCAGTGGCCATCGCCATGGCGGTGGCAAAACCACCGTAGCTCCACCCCCATATCGCTGTTTTGTTCCCGTCGAGCCATGGGTAGACTGCCAACAGCGTCCTATCCGTCGATGGATTAAAATTTTTATTTTTAACTTTGATAAAAAAACAAATACCAAGTCTTGAAAAAAAATTAACAAAAGACACAATACTCAGTGACTTCGATCTGGTCGTCGATCTCCGCGGTCCCCAGTCGTCGGTAAACTGCATGCAGCATTTTACTTCCCTTATTAGCCGATCCTCTGCCATCGATGTAACCGTAGACGACGCTTCTGTTGGTCGCCATATACGCCTCGAATCCGTACGAGAATTCGTCCGTGTATTTCGCTGTATTCGGTCCTGCATAACTACGAGAAAAGGAGGGAAAACCTTTCGGGATCATTGCAAACGTCGATTTAAGGGCATCCAGATAGTATTCGATTCCGGTCGAAAATTTGATTTCAAGATTAAAAGAAACACTTACACGTTTATTAACAGAGGATACGATTTCGATTCGTCGAAATCAGCTGGCAAGACTAATTTCACCCTATTCTCACCCTTCACAACGAGCATCTTGACGATCGGTCGGAGACGCGTGGCGAGTTTCCCTCTGAGATACCGATTTTCTTCCCAGGGATACAGGAACTTGTGGTCTGCGTTGAAGATCCGTACTGTCAACGGATCTGGTCCCGAACAAGACAACGCGTAGTTCGAAGCGCTTGTAGAAAAATACGCGTACGCGTAGCGGCAGAGGTTTCCTGATCGAAAATACGCTCGTTATAATTTTCATATTCTAATTGGTTCGATTTGCAATCTGAAGAAACTCACCTTCGGGAGAAAATTGAGTACAAGACACGCAAAATGGTTCTCCAGTACCGTCTATTTGCACCGAATACAAATGTCTTTGCGAAGGTGTATCCTGCATCGTCGTTAAATAATAAAGTCTCCCTCTGATATGATCGACGGCTAACATAGCATTAACCTCGCCGCTTTTAGGGGTTAAATCTTTCTCATCGGTCAATATTCCATTATTATACACGTATCTGGTCGGATGAAGAAATCGTCCAGCCTGTGTTCCGATATCCTGGGGCTTCAGGATGATAACGTACTCGTTGTGGTAGAGAGGTGAGTGAACGCGAATCCAACCCTCGGTTTCTTCTTCGTAGTGGATGTGACTAGCTTTACCCTGAGTATCGTACAACACCAAGACTGCCTTGTTTTGTACACGGTTTGTCCAAGTAGCTACCACCTGCTCCTTGTTCCTCCAATTTACCGTGTAGATAATATTGTCTCTGTTAAACAGAGGTCTTCTTTAATGCTTGCAATTGGTTCCCAACATTTTTTTATTTTAATGATAATTTGTCTCTTTTTGAATAACTATTACATAAAAATTATCATAGAAAAAAAAAAAATTTTTTTTGGGAACCAAGGATTTGAACCGAGGACCTTCAGATTGCGAGTCATAGATCCGCTCCGTGGTTAAACACACGACTCGCAATCTAAAGGTCCTCGGTTCAAATCCTTGGTTCCCATTTTTTTTTTTTTTTTTTAAATGATAATTTGTCTCTTTTTGAATAACTAAAATTCTATATAATTCTAAACTGAAATTCTGTATTCTATTTTGAATAACTTTAATTCTATAAAAATTGCAGTAACACTTGGGTAGTTCTCCGTATTAGACCTCCGATCTTTGATTGTTTCGTTTGAAAATTATAATAAGAAAAGTCTGAATCGTCAGAGATACTCACACGCCAACAGTGTCGATAGGTGGTTGAAGATTAATTAATTCAGAGGATGGATCAGTCAGATCAACGAGTGTTAATGATACTACTGGATTCGGACTGCCAGCCTGTGAAATGATAATTGATTCTTCATTTTCCATCATTTCAAACCATTAAGGATTTTCATGCAAGTTGAGAAATTCAATTGCTTCGATTGCAAATGGATAGCTTCGTGAAAGGGTTGAAATTTAAAGACGAATGTATCGAATAAAGATATCAGTGATCGTGTCGATAGAAGAAAATGGCTATTCGACGAGAAAGACTGAGGTTAAACGCGAGATAACCTTTTCCATCCCCCATTTAAAACCGCAACAGTGCCATAAGGGTAGGTTTCCTAATCTGTTCCTTTAACGACTCTGCCGTCGGACAAATTGGTTAAAGCAAAGAAACCCTCTTTTATCGTTTTATTTTTTTATCACCTTTGGATACTTGATCTTCTGTTCCGAAGGATACTGGTTCTCGATGCTTCCCGGTGTCCCATATTTCGGGATTACAATTTCCTTCACATTCGTGTCGTTGAAAGTAGCAAAAGCAAGATGTTTGCCATCGGGTGAGAACCACATAGCCCAAGGGGAAGCTAATACCTCCTCTACAAATATAAGTTTTCGTATTTTAATAAGGGTGCGCGGGTACCTGAAGATTTGCTTCCAAAATCTTTTTCGAGTTAGGGCAGATCTCGAAATTACGGGTATCCGAATAATTTTAATTAATTTAACTTTTGGGGTCCCAATCCGACTCACCTTCGTAAACCCAATCAGGTATACCATTAAACACAACACCAGGTATACCAGTATACGTCAATCTACGTTCGATGCTACCCGTGTCAGAGAATATTTTATAATAAATATCATTCTCACGAACGTAAACTAAAGCGTTCTCGGCTGGCGACCATTTGGCCAGGTGTAATCGTTCACCATTTGAAATTCTCGTGAAACTCCTACGAACGATAAGTCGATAAATGTTAATTCGATTGAAAATTAATCTTCAATTAAAGATAGAAAAAGAAACTCACCTGCTTGCGATGTCGTACACGTCAAACCTCTGGTACATGGAGTACCTGAACCCCTAGAAATCATCTCTCTTTTACAAATCTGTTCGAAGAACATGGCGGTGCTTGTTATAAATTGATACTTACTTTGACGTAATCATAACCGATCAGAACTAGAGAATTATCGTAGGAGAAGACAACCGTAGGTTTGGTATAGTCGCTCTGGAAAGAACATTGTTTCAGATCCAAATGAAATTACGAGCGAGCGGATTACTTTCTATCGCAGTTGAATAGATTTAGGGATTACGTAGGTGATAAAGGAGACATTTTGTGAGTCAAATACAGATCAAGCGCGCGATGTATTACTACGAAAGATAAGAAACTCGATTCGATTTGATATCAATTGATACTTTTGATAACATACGTTGTATCTATGCGTTCACCAATTTCCAAATATTTATTCGAAGAAAATTCTATACCATTTGTCTCTTACCATCAATGATGAGTCAAGAAGGAGTCTGCTTTCGTTCGTCCTGACATCGAACAGATAGACGTCACCGGTATAGTTATCTGCATAAAGGATGCCATTGTCCGTCTTCCAGGTACCGTTGAAGTTGTACGGACGGAAACTTTGATCGTACGTCTCTTCCAAAGCTGCTGGAACTTCTGCGTTCGAAAAACGATCGTGTTTTCAATGATGAACGCGACAGAGAGAGTAAATTAAGACGAATTTTCCCCCCGTGTAGACGGATCTCGTCGCTCCTTCGATCGTTTATCCGAAAATCGCAGTTGGTACGATCTTATCGATCAGAAACGATGGAAGGAGATCCAAAGTACAATTAAACTTATCTCGAGGAGGGCGAACAACGGACAATCGTCGAACAGTATTAGCCTGGTTCCCCTAGATCTCGACAAGGTCCACCCTCTAAGCAGCTTAACCTAAGCACGATTATCTCTTCCGAGACAAAGAGAGAGATAGAGAAAAATAAAGGAGGAAAAAACTCAGCTTACTTACTGGATTTCTGAGCAACAAGGACGATGAAGGATCCATGCAGCAGCAACAGCAGCTGTAGTAGTAGCTGAAAAAGATTTCGTTGGCGTTGAAAAGCGACGCGTAAAGAAAAACAAATTCTTCACGTGTCTAGAATTCTATCCCTCTTCGTTTATTTTATTTTATTTTTTTTTCCTTAAACCATCCAGAGAAAGAGGAGGGCACAAGAAACGTTTCTAGAAAGGTACGTTCCTTTTTCAACGGATGAAAGAAGAGAACACGTGAGAGGCATAAAAGTTTTGCAGAATCGCGATGGTAATTCCTTTGGCCGGCTGTAAAATCCTCGGGAATTGCTGTCGCGAAATTACCAGCTGACTCCTGACCAGCCTCGTTAAGATTGCGTCGGGTCTGGGAAAATCGCCGCGTGCCAGGGAAACTTTACGCTGTTTCAGCGCTGAAAAACTGGCATTTCTCAAGCTACCAGAGTTCGAGAGGCTGCAGGGAGGAGATCAACGACTCTCGGATTCGTAAATTAAGGAACTGCTCCCTAGCGTTCGTGAGAAATGGAGAATTCTCGATGGATCGAGAGTCCAAGTTGGATCTGACACGGTTTTCGTTTGAATCTTTTGAATGATAACTTGGTGAACTAGGATCGAGCTTGGGTGAACGAATTTATGTGCAAAAGTGTCTTATGAATGGTACAAGGTTCCCCTCTATTTTAATATCCCCTTTGGATAAACTATCTGCATTATCAGTCTTCTCTTTTTTTATGAAATTATTAAAATCTACAAGAAAAATTCACCCATGCCATTTACTTTGCAATTAAAATTTCTAAATGCATTTGAAAATATTTGCAAACGAAATCGATAATGCAAATTTTGTTTGTGCATCCTGAAGTGCAATCCGCAAGAAAACGTACGTTTTATGGAGGTTAATTGAAGAGTAAATTTTTGTTCAAAATTTTGAGGGAAGACAACGATCAGGATTTATTTTGAAAGAAATTCGTTTCTATTGATTCGTTGTTCTACTAATTGCAGGTGGTTTGACGATCAATTAAACGACTTAATCTCCTAAACGTTTTCACCTGGATTTTCCGCACACATTGAAACGATGAAATTCCTCGAAAACTTTTCGAAAGTTTCCTGGACAGGGTCATTAGAGTCGCTGCGATAGAAACAATTTAGTGGTCGTGGAACAATTACGAGGCAACGTTTTCGATTTACCGCTGCTTCTTCTCACGAATTCCTCGTATTTTCGCGTTTCACGGGCCGGTTCTTTGCCGAGTTTTCCTCGACGTGTGCATTGTCGGCGATAAATCGACGCGCTTCGAACCTTCGAAACTTCTCCATCGGCGAGGAAGCGCACCGGAAAACTTGTCGAATCGATACCAGCTACCGATCGTACGAAATGAAAGAGCCTCCAAGATGAAAAAAGATACGATTCAGTGCATTATCGTGTTAACTTCCGAAATATTACGTCAAACGTTAATCCAACTGTTACGAAATGTTCGCTGTTGAAACACATTTACACCTTTTATTATTAGAACACGAGCGATTGGCGTAAACGCGTTTGCGTGCTGAATTTACAACACGATAAATAGATTATCACCCAAAAAGAGTATAATTTTGGAATACTTTTAGGCAGTAAAAGAGTTGAAACAAAAAGTTGCAGTTCTTCAAATTTAAAATTCCAAAGAAACAAATAATAAATTCGAAGGAATTTTCTTTTGTCGCTTTGAAAAATCCTCGGTTAAGTGTAAATAACTGAGAAAACAAAGAAAAGTAACTTAGAGCAAGAAATAGGTAGAATGGTACAGTGATCCGGTGACATAAGATCGCGAGGGGTGAATTCATTCTCCATCCAGTGACCTCTGAAAGATCAATTTTGTACCAGTGAAAGAAATTAAATGAAAAATAAAATAGGCTGTTATTGTGATAACCTACCGCGATCCCCGGCATGGCGTTCACGTGGCAGCCTCCGTCGACGATGATCCCGTGTTCTGATTCAGTGACGATCGAAAGATCGACGGGACCCGATTGATATCGCGGCTACGTCGCACGTCGACTGATCCATCACGTACTTTTCCGACGTGCTGGAAGCGACCAACACTCCCACCTCTTACGACGACCACGGGACATACCCGTATCTCATCGTTTTCCTCATTTCTAGCTTGATTCATACCATGCGGACGATAAGACGCGAAGAAACGATCCCGGGGATCCCGGTCCCCTATAAACAATCCACCTGAAATGAGCGCGAAAATAGTGGGTGTGATTTTTGTCTGTGCTGTGCAGGCTGTTTCCTCTTTCGCATTGTCGAACAATTGTGTCAATTCGTTTCTTTCCGAGGTGTTTCGAGGGTGGTAGGCATTCGTAGAGAAAAAATGTTGAGAAAAGTAACGAAATTATTTATTTACAAATACATTGTAACGATAACGTACAATAATTTGTAAATAAATAGAGTCCGAGGTGTGACACAGAAAAACGATAAGAAGATAACGAAAGAGAATCTTTTATTATTCCGATCCTGTTTATCTCGCTGTTATCACCCTTCTTGTTCTCTATTTGCCACTTTTTATCGTATCGACGCGTTTAATTACGATCCGATTATCGAATAATCCGTGATAACGTAAAAGTAATAAAAAGTAAACGTTTCGTATCAACGGAGAAAGAAAGATGAATGAGATTTTGAGTACACGTGTGCGGGGCAAGGTCGTAAAATTTTCAGAGAGATTACCTACTTTGGTAGATATATTTTATAGCTAATTATTTATGCAAAGAGAGATGAGGTTTCGTCGCGTGTAGGTGGAGCGAAGGACGCATCATTGATAACTGGTTTGGGTCAATGTCGCGTGAACCTTTGTACGTAAGAGTACGTGGAGCAAAGTCGAGTCGCGAAATGTTGAGACGATTGCACGAAACCTGCTGGGTACACATCATCATCTTTTCTGTAACACGACACGTGACGTGACTCCGGAGAGGATACAAAACGTGACGCTCGCATCGTTAACCACGACCAGTCCGAAACCAATCAGGAAATCATCGTTGAATGCCCACTGTTCCGGTATTCTAAACCCGGTCGCGATAACAGACAGCCGGGGAATATTGCTAATAGAGATCGTTCGAACGTTTCTGCGAAGAGGTCGAACGCAATGACGAACTTGTTTTCACCGGCATATCAGTTCGGACGTTGAATCAGGAAGCAGGAAGTTGGATGTTGCCCGTAGAAAGTTATGGCAATTGACAATTGGCAACTTTGGTAAAGAATTAAGAATTGACGATTAATTGTTGGCAGCTCAAACTTGGAAATTGAATCCTGGAAGTGAAATGGCAAAGGATTTGAAAATATTAGATGAATAATATTTATCTCTCAGATTTGACGGAATGACGTCACAACTGCACCTGCAACAGCTGCAGTAAGCTAAACAAGCTCCGATAGCACTTTGTTTCCTTAATCAGTAGTGTCACCTTTCGTTGATAGCGTAGGGCTTGATAAGTTCTAAAATAGGGGAATTCCAGAGCGCCTACAAGTATGCAACCAAGCCATCTTTGTTGTTTATCTCACTAGATGGCAGTAGTATGATATTCACTAGGGAGGATAGGAAAAACTTACCAGCGATCGTGTTTATCATTTATTCAAAACTTTCGAAACAACATTGTTCGAGTCAATTATTTCTTTTTCATCTAAATTATCTCGATTAATATTGAATTAAACCTCGATACAATATATTAATATATTGTTCGATTAATTGAATTTTGAGATGGAGTCCTAAAGAAAGTCCACAAGATGGCCGTACCTTTACCATTCCCAACGAGTCAAGGTAATTTTTAAAAACGATTTACATCTGTAAATCAATTAAGAATATTGAATCTACAAATAAGTAGAGAAAAAGGCAGCATCAATTCTTCTAGTACTTGGTTTTCAAATACTGTTCAAATTCTTCGCGCTTAATTAATTGTCTTGGTATAAACGAATAGAGGCATGTGGTATAAACAAATGTATTTTAAAATTAATTTAACGACCTTACGTTTGCAATAAGTAAATTATTACTAAATTCACTTCAAGGAAGGTTTAACCGATTTATCCTCAATATATAACGGATAGACGAACGATAAGCTTATCAAATTAGATTTATGGATTAAGGAAGTTTTGGTTAAACTGTTATTTTAGTTAGGATTTAAAAAACGTAAAGTTTCAGAGTTGCAACATTGAAAATTTACCTATCTATTTTATCACGATTTCTCGTGACATTTATCATGAACGTGCCCTTTGGCGCCCTGATCCAAAGGCGCCCCAGTTCTGTTGTGTTCGTAATCCAGAATATTTCAGCCCTTTCGTCGGCGCCTTAACTATCGATCGATAACTCGTTGCCACGAGTCGCGAAATCGCTAAGCGAAAGAGAGAGAGAGAGAAAGAGAGAGAGAAAAAGGGAGAAAGAGAGAGGGTGCAAAAACCCACCACCCTCGCGACCAAGCTATAAGTACCGGACACGAAGCGAGCACAAGCTTATAGGTCCCGTTGCGGTCTTCATCGTTCGGTACTCTAGATCGCCATCTTTTTCGTTTGATCTATGAATAGATTCCCGGATCTTCGACTGCCATTTTGATTTCGTCTCGTCAATCGATCGCGACCGTTTCATTGACGGCTCGCGACAACACGTGGAAATTTCGTACAGGACAGATAGTATGATAAAGTCGACGATCGATCGGGGATTCAGGCAACCGGAAGTTAAACCTCGCTGCTCGAATAGACGGGGTTGGGATCCGTGCTGATCGTGATGCCGATCGATGATCATGATGTTGAAGAACAGCAAATCGTTGATGGACATCGAGGACATCTGCGGATGCTCGATAATCCCGAAAAAAGAACTACCGCATCTGAAGTCCACTTCCGGTAAGTTTGAAACCTTACACTGTGGACTTGTTTCTTTTACTTTCGAGTTTTTTCATGGATTTTCTTGATACTCGAGTGATTTCTTCTTTTTTTTTTTCTATTGTTGTTATTAAATTCATTTAATTGGACGGGAAAGTGTCCTTTCCACTTTTCCTTCGAAAATTTCCCAATTACCAAACTTGTTGAACTCTATGCACCTAAGTAAAATTAACGAAGTGAAACTTTCCTCTTCTCGTTCCAACGAATTATCCTGAAAATTAGTTTTCCTTAACTTGAACGAAACTCCATCAAGCCTCGCAAATTCTTAGCAAATTCTTTTCACCGTTTCCACAAATTGTTCGAAAAATTTCTTTCACCTTGATTCTCGATGAAGAAGCTTCATTGAGAATATTGATTCGATCTTTTCAAACCAACATTCACCGGTGAACTTTTCGTTCTCCACGAGTTTCGTTCAACCTTTTCCTGAAGATACTTACCTGTAGGTGGTTGTGATCTTGTTAAATTTAACGTGATTTCTGCGGAAGCACCTTCGATGCTGTCTCACGTTCTAATTTCCGCTTCGTGGTTGGGACACGTGTTAGAACGAGTCTCCGATGGAATATGATTAACTCGATGTCTACACCTGTTCGTGGCAATATTTTCATCTCGAACATCACCTTTTAAATGGCTTCGCGTTAATTAATTTCTTACAGAAATTTTGGAAATTCTTTCAAAATAATATTCACCTTCTGCGTTCAATTTTCACGTTATGGAAAAAGTCGTCGTTGAAAAAAGGATCGATATTATTACAGGTACTAGGGAAACTCGAGCGATCGATTCAACTTGTAACAAATACTGTACATCTTTCGACGTTGAGTGCAAAATGGAAGAAAATCTTGTAATATTCGAATATCTAAAATCAAAAAACTTAACACCACTGATTTGATTATGGTCTTAATTTTCAAATTAAAATCTTCCATTTCGCTAGCTCAATATTTTGCAAGTTTTCCCTTCTCTTCTTCGACTACCAACTCGAGGATTCCATTCTATTTTATTTCGTTTCAAAATTTGAAGAAATTCCCAATCTTCGACGATGGTTCTTTTAAAAAATTTCTTATTCATACCGTCGTAATTTCCTTTCCGAAATAACTTCCATATCTCCGTAGAATTATTTTCCTTAACGTTATTACTTTCCTCGTAAAGCAAATTCCGCTCATCCTTCTCAAATGATTATTTTTCCTTTCTTTTTTTTTCACTAACAACTTTCACCTTCGTTCGCATCCTCCTTCCTCGGAACTGAACCTCTTTTATATCAAGCTTTTACTACTTTTCTTCCGAAACGGTTGATGAAGAATCGTCGGAACTGCCAGTCACTCGTTTCAGCTATTTCTTCGTTCTTGGACGTGGAACAGATGTTTCGCGTCAGAATTTTACGACTGGTCCGATAAGAAGCAGTTTCTCCTCTTCGAAACGGCGAGCCATCGTTAAAGGAGTGTATTTAAAAAAAAGAAAAAGAATTACTCTTAAACGTCCCGGGACCGTATGTTTCTCTGATGAACGACAAAATAAACGTCGATTAAATCGTCGTTTTTTATGTGCTTGGACCAACGATCATCGGCTGTCGACGATCATTTCTATTGGATGTTGATTAACTTCCGTGAAAATGATCCAAACTGTATAGATGATTCTAACGATATTGCTCTTTTGATGCATCGATTTATTTTACCCGTTGGAACTTCAAACGCGATGCTATTTTTATTATATTAAGGGTAGAAAGCAATGATCTTCAAATTAAACTAGGATATTAGTAAAATAGTAACGCAAAATAGTTACAATTACAGCAGCAATTTAAAGTGTTAATAGAGTTTCTACATGTCTGACTATGCGCGTCCTTTTTCACTGCACCAATCAACCCGTTAAGTGAACATACATATTTCGGCGTAAACGAACGTTTTTCGTTATTAACATTTGAAATTTTCCCGACAATAAATATATGCAAGTTAGTATTCTCTTCTTTGCTTCACTGCTACCTTCTTCACCCTTCTTCTGGTACCAACTGCTATATTTCTGAACCCTTCAGATTCTGGTGGGCAGTTCTTAGTCGGTGATGCTTACGTTTCCTCGTGCTCTTCTTTCTCTTTCTCCCTCGTTCGGCTGTCTGGAAAAAATAAGAATAGCTCTCCTCTCCCTTTGATCAGCGTTCCGCGACGAAATCTCTCGTGAACGCCAGTTACGATCACTCCACGGCGAGGACAGCACGCGTTTTCGTCGAATTTCGGTGAAAAATTAATTTCCACGAATTTACATTGCACGTTTTTCATCTGCGTCCAACAGTCATACAAGATTTTTTCTTTTTTAATTTTAACTTCGAGGGCAATTTTCACACCCCTTCATAGACGTTTGATGATAAAAATAACAAGAATCAAATATTTTTTTTCGAATTTTATATAATAAACTAAAGTTGTACAAAAAGAACAAAGAAAAATTTATACGAGCCTGTAATCATTAAAACGCGCTATTCTTGATGTCATTGAATTTCGTTAAAAATTTTCCGAAAACGATTCAATACAATTTTCTCGTCGATGAAAAGTCAGAGTGTGGACGTGTAAAGCCTGTTGTTCCGTCACCTCCACAGGGTGTCGCTTTCAGTCCCCGAACAAGGCCCACGGGACAGGTGTAAGACAACACGTTTCCATTCACCACTGCGTGGTGTCGTCGAACGCATCGCGCTCGCGTTCGTTTCCACCGCAAAACCTTTCCGATACGTGAAATGACGAACAGTGCGAAGAAAATTAGCGAAAATCGAAGTAGAATTAGTGTCATGTGATGAGAGTAGAGGAAAGGAAAACTGGGACAGTGAAAAATGTGAATACTATTGGTGAAACAATATTATGCAATTATATTTGCAGTTAATTGAATAGATAAATATCAAGGGTAAAAAAAACTTAACAAAACAAGGTGAAATATTGTAGGAAAAGAAACGGTGAAGAATGTGCATTTTATCGATGAAATGATACTGTAAATCGAGGATCGGGTAATTGGTGAGCTAATTGGTGGAAGAAATAAATTGAGACCGTGAAAATGGTTTTCTTCGGAAGAAAAGAGAAACTGGAAGATCGTCGTCTGCTGGAGAGCATCGACGCGATGAACGGTGCAAAGATATATCAAATAGAAAACGGTAAACTATTCTACTTCTATTTTTAATCGAATATCCTTGTAGACAATGAAAAACAAAAGACGACGTATGTAAATGATTCGTGTCGAGGTTTCTTCTTCGAGCATCAATCGTCGAAAGAATTTCAAGAATTTCTTCAAATTAACCCTTTCAATGTTTAATCACTGGAGAAATGCTTCTTTCGGATAAATATTATTACAACGGTTTGCCATTGTCTTTGCTTTTCTATTCTTCGCGCGTAAACGATGGGTGCAGCTTGCAACGAGGAGAAAGGAAAAAGGAAATAAAAAACAGCAATACAGTGCGTTCCTTTCTTAATACGATTTTTATTTAATACCAGCAACAACGTGACATTTTATTTTTCGTTATTTAAAGAACATTTCCGTCGAGTTTAAACACGTGAGAAAATAGGTCGAGGCGTACTGGAAACACGATATGACATGATCGCTATAATGCTCGTTGCAAGTCTATGCACCGTGGCTCGGTGCATCGATATCTTGGTAAAGTGCACGCATTTATCATTCAACCATTCCATCGTCGACGTCGCTTATGGTCGATTATGTTTATCGAGACCACTCGAAACTCGAGAGCTGTGTGCCATAGATAATTATTAACCCCTTTGGTTACGAATGGTGTACATACAGGGGGTTTCAAAAAAAATTACACTTCGTATCATTTCCTGCAATCCGACTTCGTTTTCGAAATACAAATGATTAGAAATTGGTCGCTCGACTTCTAGAGTGATCTGTTTAAATATAAAACAATTAAATTATAACTGTTCAAATTGTCCACTGCCAAAATTGAATTGCAGTTAAATTTCAAATTTTTCTAAAATCTAGTAACTAGGTAACTCGGCCAGCTGAGATTGAAAACACGAAACAAAGCGTGGCAATGGTGTTCTAATTAGTCCTATGACTTGTGAATAGATTCAATGTTAATTGGCACAGCTTAGACACTGTCGTTAGCACTGTTCTTAAGACTCTTTAGTCCTTGAGTGTATACTCCTCATTATTGTTTAGGATAATTTTTCCCCCACTGGTCGAATAGTTTACCGACCGTTGTATTTTCGATTATTCCCACGGAAATGTCCTCGTGCTCCTGTCAGCCACCTGTAGCTGGCCGAATATTGATCCACCCGGAAGATGGCCACACCCGGCTTCCCCTCGTCGCTCGGTTCCCACCTCTTTTACACCCTCGTCCCGACGCTTCGTACGATCTAGTGTCGTTGCCCTACCCGATCGTCGAGCTTGCACAGTGTAATGGAAAAGTGCGTGATCGCTGTTCCAGCTGCCTTCATGCACGTTCGCGACAACCTGGAGGAGTTGGGCAACGTGGCCGATGATACGGACCTGCTGTTCCTCAAGGGTCTGCTGGACAGTCCTGTTGTCACGTCTCTGGTCAAGGTGAGTGAACATTTCTACGTTTCTCATAAAAAAAAAAAAATAAAAATTCGACAAATGACATACACTAATTTTCATGTAACTTTGCATAATTATTTATGGAATTAATTTTAAATTGTTAACTATAGTATTTGATTAGTGCTACTTTGATACTTGAACTCTTTAACGAATTATCGATGTCGCCGAAAATTTGTTAATTGGGCCTGGGTCAGATGGTACCCAGACGATATTTTTCGATAGCGTATATCTACCCAGTAAAGGTTGATTAATTGCAAGTACTTACTGGAGGTCTTCTTGTGTATTGTTTTTGGCCGAGATGAAACAAATAATGGTCAGAGTCGTCGAATGGCCCACGTGTTTCCTACGATCGTTCGATTTTACGAGGGAAAAAGAGCCCCATCGTCATCATTTCATCGTTTCGTAAAATAGAAATTCGAAATCGAAACACGGAGATATGACATCAATTTTCAATAGAAATCTGTTCGGTGCCGTTGAACCCGTTTTCTCTTGCTTCTTTCCAATTCTATCAGGGGTCAGTTTCGAAATGGCTCGCTTTTAAAAATAGAAGATATACAATTGGAGCAACCGTTTATTACGATTTTGCATTTTATCGACGGTCTGTTTATTTGATACCCGTCGAGATAGAATTTTTATTTTGTCTACTCGGTTGATCAGGCCGTTTTTTTAATGAAACTATTTATCATTGTTTATTCGAATCGAAATATCGAGGATTCCCGCGAAGCAGGAATGCAGGACGCACTTCTGCAGAAAACGGCTCCTGCAGAAATTTTCAAAAGATGAGCTATTTTTGTATGTTATTTTTTTTAAGCACCGCTTGCATCACAGTCTCCGTGTAAAACGCCCACGTTATTTTCGTCACGACACACATTTTAAACGAACGTCTTCGTTCTCGACCTTCGGTGAAAAGATTACGCTATAGTTTCGTGACGCAACGCGTGCGTCACGCTTTCGTCGATTCTTACGCAACCAAGTGATAACACGTGTGTATATAGACATTTTGATTTTAAACAATTGTGAAATTTAAATCTAGGAAAAAGGAAGGAAAAATACTTTTGGTGGTTGAACCGTTTTACAATGAAAGAAGTGCCTCGAATATCCGGTTTTCTTTTATCTGAAGACGCCTGACTTTGTGACCTAAAACGGTTCCAAATTATCTTGTCCCGATCACCGAGCAAGCATATACGTGCCTTCCTGTGAGACTTTAGGGCCCACTTGCTCGTTCCCCTCACCTGGCAGCAGCCACATTCCATCCCTGCTGTTCGGGGCCAACAGGTAGAAAACGCGTCTGGTGTCGAAAAGTCGTTGAGAAGCCGGTGTACGTTTCCTGTTTCGAAGGTAACAATGGAGATCGCTGATAAATGCGGGGAGGTGTTTGTCGAAAAGCTTCGCAAACGAGCGTGAAAAGCCACCGTGGTAACCTTGGAAAATTAGCCGATTGATTTAGGTCAACGTGTCGAAAGAGAAACAGCGTGGAAATTTCAGGATCTGTTTGACTTTCCACGCTGATTGTTTTTTTCTTTCCACACCTTTTCAGAATAACGAAAAGAAATTTAATTGCTTGGATTAGGAGAACACGTGCGAGAAATTAAAATAAAATCATGTCTTCTTAAACCGAGTTCTAGGAAGGTTGTGAGAAAGTAAACAAAAGAAGAATTAATTAAATTTTACTTCTGATGAGATCTCGCTAATTTGGATTAATTGTCTCGTGGGGATCAAAAATTCAGGGCGGAAGATCTCGTGATGCTATCAATCTTTCCAGCACGTGGAATTCGTTCATCAGGAATTAACGTTTTAACCTAAACACTTAACCACTTGAGTCTCGTTTAAAAGAAAAACAACTAATTTTCTGAAAAGTAAGCAAATCTAACCATTGAAGAAAGACCATTTTTACTTTTTCTTCGCTTTCACACTACCTTGCCAGCCATCCATCACTTTCTCATCCGCTTTTATTCCTCGCTATTGACCAAATATGACCACACCATCCCCGAAGAACCGGAAATCCCAGAGAGTCTCTCCCGGAGAGAACAAAGGCGTTTCCTGCGGTGGGGGATGAATCAAGCGAGTGAATCAGGCGGTGGCGCGCGACCGACACAGGAAGTCAGTGACAAATGGCATTCTGAGTTTTTATGAATAATTCTGGAGCCGGTTAATTGACAAATCATTGTCGCACGACTCCTCTGATATCTTGGTTAATTGGCGCTGACCTCAGGGAACCCGGCCAATTGACTCGAGGTCAGCAGCGTTGTCTCGCTTGTCTCGGCCAGAATTATGGGGATTGTTATGTTGCAAAAGATGGACAAAGTAAGAATGAATTTATCGATTTTCGGTTTTTGAAACATTCGCGAGTACTTGCGAGAAAGTAGGGTTAATATAAAATGGTAAATCTAACCATTGACTGTCGTCATAAGATGGCAAATCCGACGACCGGCTGTCGTCATAAGACGTCACGCTCGACGCGACGAAATCGTGATCGATTAATTGTTCAATTTAACCAGCTTAGCATCGAAAGATCGATCGGCACAGCTTTTGAACGCTTCAATTTACGATCTCACGGTATCGTGATCGCGAAAAATTTGTCACTCGGTTTCTTTTACCGGTCCTCAAAGATAATTAACGTCCCTCTGGTGACGAGAGGTAAGAGGTAAAAGTCAGAGTCATCGGCACTGTCTCAGAAATCGCGAAGCCTCGTCGCGTGTAGCCGTGTACACGGCACGATGTAATTTCAACCGGCTTTGTAATCGCGCGCAGGAACGAGGAGGTGGAGTACGCGTGTGCGACATCCGCGCACGTGTATGTGACAGTGACGTAGCTATCTCGAGAGGGTGCCACGCGTTTCTCGGATACGAAATTCGTAACCCTTTCGCATTCCAAGTACATCCGCCCGAAATTATGCCCTGATTTTCAAACGGCCCTTCACTTGCCTGTCATTATCATTGATCGGTAATAAAACGAAGGCTAACGATTCTCTTCTGATTATACTTAACACCGGAGCCATACGATCCCGTTGTATCGCGTAACGGATTATCGTGTATCTTGAGAAGGCTGGTCTACCCGAGATCGCGAGATCGACAAACGGATCGGTGTCGACGACTGGGAGTATTTTTCCATCTCAACTTATTTCCAATGGATAACGGAATGAAAGTCCTATTCGCGAGCGTGCGGGCACAGACATTCGGTACGCGAGAATAGTGTGCGCAATCGGAATGCTAAGTACTAAAAGAAACACCCCCTCCTTTCTTATAAATACTTGAGATATTCAACATTCCTTGCCAGAAGGCATGCTCGTATTTACACGTTCAAATCATCGTTACTTTCCTCGATGCAAGTCGACACCTTTTCGGGTCCCTTCTCTTTCCACAGAAGTTTCTTCTTTTTCACATGAAATACAACGAAATACAATGGCACGAAAATTTAAATTTAAAAAGAAAAGGTGCCATTTGCGTCATAAAATGAAAAATTGTACCCCTCATAAGTGTACAAAGCTGGATAGCGAAGGTGTTATATTTATACATCCGACTGGGTCAAAATGACCCCGAATCGGTTGAAAGGTACACGTCCCTGCAACTGAACGTAGCGTAGCGTCGAAGAAGGGCCCCCACCTGTTTCGTTTGAAACAGCCTGAACGGAGCGTGTCCACGAAGAGGTGGGGACGAAAGAAACGTCAGTAGGCGCGGCAGTTTTCTGACGCCGCTTACCTAAGCAACACGCACCGTGTACCCTGTGTTCCTCTATATTTTAATCAATTCCCTCAGTCGATTTTCATTTCTCCCCCCGTGTATTCCCTTTGACCCCGAGTTTCCCGTACAATCGACGGCCCTGCGGTGTTACCTCGGCGCTGATCGATACACCAAGACCACTCGAGCCAGCAGGCCATAGTTGCAGCAGTTCCACAGGACTTCTCTCCAAGGTTCCATTTAATTCGTTCTCCAGAACAGGGTCCCAGAGAGACGGGCGACCTCTGCTTCAGCGTTTCTTCAGCCACGAAGTAAGTCACTCTCTTCTGTTTTTCTTCGATGGGTGTACCTGGGAGATAACGTTTCCTCGATTAGACACCGTTCCTCTCCATCGGGAGATCACTTTTTCTAATCTCTGCACTTTAGATCCTTCGAATCCGATAGTCAGGATCTTCGAATATTTATCAATTAAATGGATTTGGGAATTTATTGGCGCCACTGTTGCACTGGCTACACGTGAGCTACGGAGAAAGCGCGAATTCCTCAGCATGGATCTTCATGGCGTCCATCGATGCTTGATCTCTGTTTAAACGTACCTTTATAGGTTTTCCGCGGGTGGTCGAGTGGTTTATGGAACAGGTCACTGCACCTCTGTCTACAGTTTCTGTAATTCATCGTCGATACGATCATGGTATTCAAATTTCGTATGGTTAACACCATGAGGATCCATGAACACCATGGATATAGATCATCGTACGTGTAATTAATATGAAATTATCAATTTTTCTTCAATTTCAATTGGTATCTTCTACGGGCGTTGAAAATTCATTGGACACACTGTATAAATTATATACACCACGGTCGATCGATCTTGTAAATATCGTTTGATCGACGCGTAACGAACGAGAACCTGGTTGTTCTTCGAATGTAACAATCTTCGTACGGTTGGTGTGTTTCGTGAGAGCTTTTCAGGGACGTCACGGAAGAACGAGGGAATTTATTATACACCACGGATACGTACATACGTTGAACGCCAGCTGTTCTAGCATTGTCGTTTTCCGTGACAAATGAGGTGCAATTAATGCGTACGATAATGTGCTGAAATACCTGGATATTCGTTATCTGTTTCAGCTTTCACATTTTATCCTACGAAATCTATACGATATTTACATTCATCCGAAATAAAAATTTAAGTTAAACGAACCTTTCGATCGTCAGCCAAAACCAGCTGACGAATTTCAACATCTGCGGTAGATTTTCATAAATTCATTTTCGCGTTTGATACGACCGGAAATGCGGATCCTCGATGTTTCGCGAGGAAAATATCAAACGTGTCGCAATCGGTGGGATCGATGTTGCAACCTGGAATCATGAAAATTGCTGTTGCATCTGCGATGCACGTGTATCGAATTGAATGATTCAAAGTTGAGTCATCTTCCGTCGTATGTCGTATAATTTCGATAATTTTTAAATGTTTCTTCTTATGAATTATTTTCAACGTTGTTCGAATCGTTGTTCCCGATCGACGCGTTCAGGTATCGGCGTTCTCGAAGGTGGCTCTGAAACGCCGAGAATGACCCACTTTCGTAATTACTCCCTCATTGTTGTAGCATTGCATTCGCTGATTCAACGTAGCGTACGCTGGCCTTACGTGCTCGGCTAATCGAATCAGACCTCGTTGACGCCGGGTCATCGTTGCTCAATGATAATTCGACACTTGGTAGCCGATGAATCGACGAAAATTTTGCTCCAAAGAAACGATCGATAGATTTTGTCAACTCTGCGTCGAAAGTTTTTCAAACGTCCCAAAAGCGATCGGAAATTTCTTCATAGACAGTAAACTAATCCATCGTGTAACGATGTACGAGGTTGTGAAATCGTTGCTTCGAGTAGGTTGAAAGATTCTGTTTCTCTCGAGTTCTTCGAGGAAGACAAAGAACAAATAAGGTTCCTCGTGCGGTGAATTTAATGCGGAAACCCGTTTCGACTTTCACAAGCAACGACTGCTAAGCCGTTCGCTGTTGATGGCTTTGAACAGCTTCTACTTTGATCAATGGAAATCAATGAATTAATTGTAAAGGAAATTAGAAAATCTGAAAACCTTAGAAATCGTGAATCTTTTTCGTGATAAATAAATAATTTCATTATCGAGTTTGCCGAAAATGTCGAAAAGAGAACCCTTTAACGGAATCTGGAAACAAAATCGGATACTCGAAACGTTATCCAGTGAAAGGATCCGAGGGAAGATGTTCCAAACGAAAACCTGTTTCCGATGAATCCTCTCGACTGACAGAGGTGTTTAATTATTTTCCAGGTGCAAGAGCGTCTGGAGGATCCGCCGGTGCACGTGGAACCGGTATGCTCGTCCGTTTGTGACATCGTTGACGAGGTTTGCTACGTTCTCCGCTCCTGCAGGGACGAGAACGCTCGCGAGCTCGTTCGATTGTTGAGGAGTTCTCACCTGAAGGCGCTTCTCGAGACCCACGACGCGGTTGTCGAACGAAAGGAAGCACCTCCGAAGCTCGAACCGTCGCCGACGACGATGCCCACCAACGAGAGGACAGAGGCCGTCAGGATGGTTGGCCTAAGACGACAACCCGACGAACCTTTGGTAAGATTCAAGATTTAATAACTCCGGGTATATTGGAATATTTTTCAGGCGGATAAATAATAATTTTCCACTGGTGTTCTCGGAATAACAATTTAGAAATTCCTGTGCTCGAAAACATTTTGTATCTTTCTTACCGAAGATATTTTTACATCCCTGATGGTTTGCTCCCGTTCGCTCTTGACTGACGAAGAAAGTGGCAAACAAGAGTCGGAGGCACGTTCTTCGCGGTTCAACAAAGATGTAAAACCGTTCGTTGCCCGATGCTGGATCTACTTTTAGAGGTTTACCATTCCGTCACGCGAGAGAGAATTCCCATTCTGAAATCGCTGCGAGCAAGCTGACTGAAAGGAAAGACGGAAATGCCACTCGCAGTTCATAAATAATTCGGAACGTTTATTATCGTCGCGATCGCCACGTGGCCTCTTCGACTAATCCTCGGGAAATCTCGAATCTCGAAAAAGATTGATGGCTCTCGAACAGCAAACGTTTGGATAATTATCATTTAATAGCGTAACGTGTCGCTTCCAGTAATCGTATGTTTCTTCTTTCCATTTCATTTAGAAGTTTCGGCAGATTAATTTCAAAATACCTTGTCCTTTTGCCGATAAACAAAGCGTCCGAGGCTTACGATTTCGACCATACCGCGTGTCTTAACTGTTCCTTCGCGATTGCACAAAGAACAGCGGGGTTTTCTTTGGCCCGGAGCAAGAAGAACAAACAGCGAGATTCAAAGACAGATGGTGTCAAAGAAACGCGCGTTGCAACGAGAATCGTTCGTTCATCACCGGAGTTAAACAGGGATAATGGAGATCCCGGTTGTCCGAATCGTAAAACACGATTTGTTTTCACTTTTCACGATTTCATTGTTCGCAGGGCTTAACGGTGCAAGTCGACGAATCTGGTAATTTGATAATCGCCAGGATCCTCGGTGGTAGCACAGCAGCGCGTCAAGGATTGTTGAGAACCGGCGAGGTGATCCTCGAAGTGAACGGAAAGGAAGTTCATAATCCGGAGGAGCTTCAGGAAGCCATTCACGAGGCGAAGGAGAATCTGACGCTGAAATTGGCCCCGGGTATTGCGAGTGACGGCAATCGACCTCTGAAATCCACGGTGAGTAGAACAGAAATTCTTTAAACAAAGATGGATAAGTTCAGAAAACGCGATCTTGTCTTTTTTTCTTCTTTCGAAATGGATCTTTACGCGAGCGATCACTTGGCAAGACTCGTTTAAAATATTATTTCCTTATTTTCTGAGTGTCCAATGTTCAACGATGCTTAGCATCTGTTTTCACAAGTGATTCTTTCCGATTCATCTCATTTTTTTTGGTGAACTTTTATCAGGAAAGTTGTAAAATTTTTATAGTTCCGATTCTGGTAGCGTTAAGAGCTGAACGGCGAATATAACCGCGTGTGTTCTAGACAGGCGTCATTAAAAGTAGTCGTAAAAACTTGAAGAGGATAGAACAGATTCCATTAATCCCCGATCAGAGTCTATCCAAACATACAATATCGAGAGTATCTTCCGAGCCATTACTATTTATATATTTGACCATGGGTCAAAAGTGAGTCAGTATCGACTAGACGAAAATGAAGAAACGAATGCCTCAAAAATTAACTACAATCTTGAAAACTACTGTTCGGTTCCAGTGTTACATGAGAGCGTTGTTCGACTACGACCCCTCGGAGGACAGTCTGCTACCATGCAGAGAGATAGGACTTCCGTTCCAGAAGGGCGACGTGTTACAAATCGTGGACCAAGCTGACCCGAATTGGTGGCAAGCCCGTCGCGTGGAGGGCGAAGGTCTCAGTCAACCCGGTTTGATCCCTTCGTTGGAACTCGAGGAACGTAGGAAGGCGTTCGTTCCGCCGGAAGCTGACTTCGTGCACAAGATCAGCATCTGCGGCACCAGGATCTCGAAGAAGAAGAAGAGGAAGATGTACCAGTCGAAATCGAACGGCGAGTTCGACGGTGCTGAATTGCTTTTGTACGAAGAAGTTGCCAGGATGCCACCGTTCAGACGTAAAACACTGGCCTTCGTTGGTCCCAGAGGCGTTGGTCGAAGGACCCTGAAGAACAGGTTGATAAACAGCGATCCAGAGAAATTCGGTACCATCGTTCCGTGTAAGTGTTTCTCATTTTTGTATGAAAATAAAAGTAATTTCCTGAAAAATTTTCAGAAATGTTATCTTTATTTCTTCAGTTACTTCGCGACCGCCAAGGGTGCTCGAAGAAGATGGTAAAAGTTACTGGTTCACCGAACGGGAAATGATGGAAACCGATATCAGAGAGCACCGATATCTCGAATACGGAGAACACGGGGGGCATTTGTACGGTACGAAGCTCGATTCTGTACGAGAATTGATAAGAGCTGGTAAAATGTGCGTGCTGGACTGCAGCCCGGCTGCTCTGAAGATCCTCCACAACAGCACGGAATTCATGCCGTATGTGATCTTCATCGCAGCACCGGGAATGGAACAGTTGAAGTGTTTGTACGACCTGGGAAGGTCTACCGGCGCGAGCAGTCGAAACTTGACGGTAATTTTCTACGCTCCTCGAACTCCTCTTTTCCCCATTTTTATTTAACGCTTTCACTGTCACGCAAAGAATAGTTTCCTAACGAACCGGTGCCTGTTATGAAATTAATTAATATATGAAAATATAGAAATTACTTGGAAGTGAATTTAACGTGGCAGTCAAAGTGAAAGTTATTTCTTTCTTTTTTTATACGAATTACGTGAACAATGATATGGAGAATGCTTTGATGTTCTATGAATGAAAATTTCTGTTACGTGGTTTCAATTGCGGTGTTCGTAACAGCCCTAATTTTAATATCGCTTCCATAGAAGTTACATTCCCAGTTCCAACGATTCTATTTAAAGAATGATTTATTATTGCAAAATGTATCCTTTCGATACTTTGACACTTTTGAAGTTTGCAGCTGCAAAGCTTTGCGGTCAAAGAAGAAAAAAAAGATGAGTTCTGTAAATTTGTTTTCCAAGATCATACGCTATCGCCTCTGCCCGTCAATAAACGTAAACGCGAGAAATTAGAAATTTCTAAAATAAAATTTGAAGAATTCCGAGCCGACTTAAGGATTTTACGTGCACGCCAATGTTTCTTTCATCCATTATAATTTGAAATATCATTGTTGGTTCGTAGCAAATTTATAATATCCAACGAATGGCTAAACATGTATTGTATATATAAAAGAGGGAAAAGAAAAATTGAATTAAACGAAGGCTTCGAAACACATTGATTCGAAGAATCAACGCTCGTATAATCGGAATCACCGCAACGAGTTGAACGAAGAATAAAACATGCCTGCTTGATTGAAAGTAGCCCAAACAAACAATCACCGTTGTGTAACTAAAAGCCTCGATTCGATAATTTAAGTTATTATTACGAGAAACTCATGGATATACTTCGAAAAACGATATTTAAATTCGTTCGCGCGAATTGTTATATTCGGAATTTAGTTTTCAACAAAAAAGAATTAAAGTATCTCTTTTTTAACATTCACCCAAAAAAGAAAAAAGAAATGGAGTCCATTCGCGATGAAACGATTCGAAATTTTTGCGTGAAGAAGATACACGAGTACAGACGTCGAAATTGAAAACAAACACAGCCATGAAATCTTTTACGATTCGCAGCCTTTCGAACCCCTGCCTGCCAGTCTCTGTTTACCCTTTTCATGTAAATGCGTATATAAATTGCCTACTGTAAATGTATCGCATGCACTTTCGTTCGAATTACAACAGGACCGATGCATTAGTTTGCCCCGTGAAATTCATCGTACCTTGCATAACGTTGTTTTCGTTTTATCCAGACCATCTACGTTGATACTGAATATTCATATGAGCCTTATTTTTCTTTTTACAAGCGATCCAAGTCGGCTTTATTTGCAAACGTATTGCAACTCAAATAAAAAAGAAACTGGTTTATAGTAGTTTTAAAAGAAAAAGAAAAAATGGCTCGTATATTGCTGTTATAAAGGTGTCTCAGGTTTTTGATATAATTCACTGGGCGCTTAAGTTTACCAAGAAAAACCCGGGACACCGTATATATTCACCCTATCCCTCATAATTTACGTAGTACTGTTTATTTAATCTTTTGTATTTGTATTTGATGTTGGCTTTGCTAGTTTGACCGCCAGAGTTCCATCAGGTACAGCTCGAGAAGAGCCAGGACGCTGGAGTCCCTTGCTTCCTTATACGAGGTTTGTATCGCATGCCCTTTCGATGTTGTAGCGTAGTAAATTTGCTAGCAGTCTCTTACCTGACCATTATTGTCTATAAAAGCAATTAGCTAAATATAATACCTAAGGAGGTCCAAAGGTGTCTTTGTAAAAAAATAAAACATAGACAGTATTGTTCAGAAATTTTATTTTCTTCATTTATTACATTTAAAATTTTAATGAGTAAAATTTATTTAGTATATTTAGAGATTATAGGTGAATCTATCCCAAAGATAGCACTGAAGAACACCCAGAGTTTTACTTGAAAATTAAATCTTATGTATTGTCGAATAACAGGAGGACGATCTGAAGTCGACGTTAGAGGAATCGGCGGCTCTGCAACGTGCCTACGAGAAGTACATCGACCTGGTGATCGTGAACGAGGACTTTGACAATACATTCAGACAAGTTGTCGCCGCGTTGGACGCGTTAGCCACCGAGCACCAATGGGTACCAGTGAACTGGATCTACTGAACACGATTCGCGCCAAATCGTGTGGAGTTCAAATATCGCGACGGGAACTCGATGTTCCGATCGAAAAACGAAACCGCGTTTAATATCTGGGGAACACGCGCGATGTCAACTCTTTGTAGACGTCGCAGAACGTGCTCGTCAGAAATCGACCATCGTCGAGCGTGTCGTTATTACGTTTCCATTCGTATCATTGTATCGTCGTGCAATATACAGCAATCTTGAGCTATTGCTACATGTATCATAAAGTTCTTTTAGCGTACAAGGACGCGCTCGACCCCGGTAAAACGGCTATGCAAGGTATTCTATTTTATTGAACGAACAGAAGGAGCTTAGTGATTTTTAAAAAGGATAATGTATCTTTTATTTTGAGAAACACACGAACAACGATGGTCGACAGAGGAAACTGTCCGGTGAAACGGCCTCGCGTTTCAGTGCGCCCTTTATTCTAGCAAGTACAATCGTAGCATTTATGTTCTATCGTTTTAAGTTTACACAAGGAGCCGTTCTCTCTCCAAATTTTCACTAACCAGAGGTAAACACATTGTAACAATGAATCAGGTAGGATCTTTATAATTTCATCGGTGATCCTTTCGTTACATTCCCTCGAACAGCTCAAGGCCAACGATGAAGAACGGGCTCGATTAATGTTGTAAGCGTTAAACACCGCCGTCCAATTGCGTACTTTTTATTAGAGTTAGCCGTCTAGGTTTTTCATTTTCTTCGAACCACGAGCCTGTAATCACGCGTATACATACATTTCTTTATTTTATGATAACACTTATCGTAAGAATGTACTTTTCGTTCTTTTATTAATATATTATTGTGTACACTCGAGTGCAGCATAGGCCTTATTTAGTTAAGAGTGAGCGTAGGGGACTAAAGAATGTGAAGAAATCAGGGGAGTGATAAAACACTCCTTCCCCTAAAATTCTTTTTAATTAAAATTAGTCTAAATTGCACGCGACTGTACTTCCGTTTGTATCGCTCGTGCACGCTGAACGTATTCCTGGCATAGAGTGCCTTATAAGCGCAAGCCTGCACCTCTTAAATCGGCTTGCGGGTGAAGACCTACTATGTCGAGACGAGATTTTCTCTTATGCTCGAGAGTTTTACGTAAGACACGTATTTTCTAATGATCTGAAACACATGTGCACGTGGAAACATGATGGGCACGTGGAAATAAAGTTTATCGAGCGTTTGTTACGAAGCTGAATTATCGCTACCCTCGTTTCCATTATCCTTGTTCTTCTTTCGTATAGTTTTCAGAAATTGAAGCTTTATCTGTTGTTGATAAAGAAGTATTGAGAAATAATAGTTTCTGAGACATTCGTTCCAAAATTATTGGCAGTTTAAATGTCATTATAAAAGGGAATTTTTTACCGATATATTAGAAGCCATAAATAATAAGATTCTATCCTTGTATTTCATTCAATTCTAACCATTTCATGTATACACGTCCGCTTAGTTTTATAAGGATCTTCCAGGAATGAAATTCGAATGCATTTAATGAATAAACTCGCAAGCTGATTGGTCAACGGATGCATCTGATGCACCGGGAGCAACCAATCGTGTTCTGCGGTCTGCCACGTTTCCGGGTTTGTCGCGTTGTCACATATGAGTTGCGGGAAAAGTTAGCACGCCGTGCACAGTTCGGTCACGGTTCCATCCGTGTTAGAAAGTTTATTTCGTTGATCAAGTATGCAAATATTGCGGCAATTAGATGTGCACCCGAAGGTGCGCGAAGAAGCTGATATTCTCGTGCGAACTTTCAGTGGTGCCATCGGTAATGTGTTTCACTTGTCAAAATTAACACAAGTACCGCCTTCCCGTTTTGTTGCGAACAGCTTGTAATAAATTCTTTCACAAGTAGACTGGCTTCCCGAGGATTCTTTTTATGCTGTAAAAAATTTCACATAATTTCATTGATTATGTTCTCGGTCGTTTTTGTTGAGAACGAGTTGACTAGACCCGATTAACCTCAATTCTCGACGATAATTCAAGGAATTGAGTATCGCTCGTTATTTCTTTTTATTTTTTTATTCAAACAATATCGTTTATTAGTATTTGACGAGGTATCATTTAAATTTTTTCACATATCACAAATTGATTGGTAGAATTTGTGACTACTTCATACCTATTGTTTACATTTGACATCAATGGTAAATAAAAGTTCATAACCTATGCTCAGTATTTGTGAACGCTTGTGTATGTGATTTCAGTGACGATTATTAGTACCATTATCATGGCCATTTTGTTTCTAACTGAACTGAATTATTATCTTACACCAACCCTTAGTGAAGAACTGTTTGTAGACACGTCAAGGGGTTCTAAATTGAGAATTAACTTGGACATAGTGGTTCCTACAATATCCTGTGATCGTAAGTGCATTTTGTCTTGTGTATACAATTATTAATACTAAACAGGTATTACATTGCGTGTACTTCAGTTCTATCAATAGATGCAATGGACACAACAGGTGAACAACATTTGCAAATAGAACATAATATATTTAAAAGACGGTTAGACTTGCATGGTAAACCTATAGAAGATCCACAAAGAACAGGTGTGTGCTAAGGACATATAATAGTTGAAGCAAATAACAAAATCATTTCATTTTCTGTCTATTTTATTATAGATATTACTGACACTAAAGCACTTAGCAAAACAACAACAAAGGTAATTAAACTAAGTACTATTTTTATACATAATACTTTGTACCTTAATTTGTAAAAACTATTCTTTAAAAAAAAAAATCTAATTTTACACAGTCAGTGGAAAGTACTACTGTTGAAACATGTGGGGATTGCTATGGAGCTGCTACTGATAAACTCAAGTACTATATTACAAATATTTATGTATCATTTTATAGAAAACTTTCATACATTTGAATTAACCCTGTAGGTGTTGTAATACTTGTGATGATGTAAGAGAAGCTTATAGTCATAAGAATTGGGCTTTTCCTGATCCAGCAACAATTAAACAATGTCAGAATGATAAATCAGTAGAGAAAATGAAAACTGCCTTTACTCAAGGGTGTCAGATCTACGGTTATATGGAAGTAAATAGAGTAGGAGGAAGCTTCCACATTGCACCAGGCAGTAGTTTCTCTGTTAACCATGTACATGGTAAATTAAAAACATGTCTTCCTTCCTCCTACATGAACTAAATTTATAAAAAACAGTATATGATAATATGTTTTAAATTGTGCTTACAGTCCATGATGTTCAGCCATATACATCAACTCAATTCAATATGACCCATAAAATTCGCCACTTAAGCTTTGGGCTAAACATTCCAGGAAAAACAAATCCCATAGATGATACCACTGTAGTTGCAATGGAAGGTATGCCCTTATTCTATAGAAACATTTTATTAACAAATTAACAGAATTCTCTTGCATTATACAATCCATTGTGTCCTAAATTTGAAGCACAAGTCTTCAAGTACTAGCATCGTATTCCAGTTCCTATAGCCATAAATGTACCAAATGTTCCGCCACCTTGGAGCATCACTTTTCCAACGTTGTTTATCAGTTCCCTCCCTCTTAATCCATATCTAACAATAAATATTCCGTTATAATTTCGACCAAAGATATCCTGTGATATTACTTATGATGAATAAATTTATACCTAAGTGCAGAAAATCCCCCGAACAAAGCACCAGATGCCATGCCAACACAAAATCCAATCATGAAACCCAATTTCATCCTATCCCAGCACGAAGGAGCTTGTTGATACATACCTCCCGATACGACCGGCATTTTCTTCTACGAATATAATTTCCGATAAGGACATACAATTTTAACCTATTTAGTATACATATCGTACACTTAAAACTTACGATTCTTTTGCATGAATATAAAACATAAAATTAAATTTTGTTGATAATTTAATAGAAAATGTGTTAATTTAACTTCAACATACTGTAAAATTGCTTCATTAATGTGCTCCCGGTATAATCAGAAACTGTTTTATTCGTAAAGGAATATGTAAATATGTTTTTTTAGTTATTGTTACTCACAATTTATTTATCCGTCGTTGAAAATTATATTTCACTTTTGTATCGTTCTTTCTTTTTTTATATTACAACTTATAAATCTCTTGCACGATACATTCAACACATCGCACCATTGAATAAGAAGGACGCCATGTTTCTTCATATGTATATGATAAAAAACTACTGCTTCGACGCTTCCGTTTGTTCTGAATGGCGGAACATTCAATTTACGCTAAAGTATTTCTATTCAATAACGTTTGAATGCCTTATCGAAAGAACATTCACTTTCAATTTTAAAATACTAAATCGTTAGGTCAGTCTCATGCAATCCTCGTGATACCACGTGTCACTGCAGTTGAAGCTCTACATTAATGTTTCATTGTTTTTTTTTTTGTTTCAGGTGCGATGATGTTTTATCATTACATCAAAATTGTGCCTACAACTTATGTGCGTGCCGATGGTTCCACGTTATTAACAAATCAGTTCTCGGTAACTCGACACGCCAGACAAGTGCCCCTATTCAGTGGTGAATCTGGTATGCCCGGAATATTCTTTAGCTATGAACTAAGCCCGTTGATGGTAAAATATACGGAAAAAGCAAAATCATTCGGTCATTTCGCCACAAACTTGTGTGCGATTATTGGCGGTGTATTCACTGTTGCTGGGTTGATCGATTCGTTGTTGTATCACTCGGTTAGAGCGATACAAAAGAAAATAGAACTAGGAAAGTACAGTTAAAACTTAGATCGATTTGCTAATATGAAAAGTATTGTAAAATTTCTAATGATATTTTTCATAACGACGGATAATTTAAGCGATGAATACCTGCTGTAAAGTAGCATGATCTTTTTATTCAGTAATCGGGCGTATTGACAAGAAAAAAAGACTAATGTAATAACATAAGATTTATTGATCTTTTGTATTACCTCAAATAATACTGGCACATTTCTGTGTAAAATATGTAATGCTGTACATAAAGATTTATAGAAGTATTTAAGAGTCTTTAATATTTAAGTAAAAATGACAAATACAATAAAGATTATGTTATTACTTTAAAAGAAAACTATAATACAACTGTATATGCATTACTATTTCTTTATATATTAAAAGCTTTTTAAGAACAAATTGTAAGTATCAATAGAACATTTTGCAACATTATTACAAAAATCAACATCTGTACCAGTAACCAAGACCTTAGGTGAAACATACAATGGTTTCAAAGGATCATATTGATCTTTTTGTAAGTGTACTAAAAATTCATGCCTCCGTTGAAGTCTATGTTGTCTACATAGTAAGATTATTGGCTGTACAGCAATAGTTTTGTGGGACAATTTCATTTTGTTATGAGCATAATCAAAAGTTTTTACCACTTCAACCTTAGCTGCAATTAAAATGAAAAATCATATAAAACAAACAATGGATCACTGAGATATTTTCAATTTGTTTTTATCTTATTTACCTCGAATCCACACTCTAGGTGTTTGGAGTAAAATAAGTTGTGCTTCAATCAAATTAAAACCCATTTCTTCTTTAACAGCAAAACTACTATTTCTTATTCTATTCATATCATATGTTATAAGTTTTGGACATGTTACAGTTAAATGTCTTACTTGTTCTCCTGATAGTTTATAAGCATTCTGGAAATGACCTAATCTGTAATCTATAATCTTTGTTTTAAAAGACAACCAAGGAGGATGTTTGTTTACTATCGATTTTATCATGTCAGGTGAAAACTTATGAGCTCTTAAGTATCTTATTCTTGTATGAAGATCATCCATATTTTCCTTGAAGATTTTAGGATTTCTGGTAATGAAGTAACCAAGTCTTTCTGGCATTACACCACAGTCATGTAAAAACTGTATGTATGGTTTGATGTCTTTCTCAAAATCTAAAGTCAGCAACATTTCTGTTACATCTCTATCACTTTCTAATTTATATAATTCAACACCTAATTTAACTAACTGCTGAAGTGTATATGAATTATCTGCAAATTTTGCAAGATTGTAAGTTGCTGTAATATGAGGTCCAATATGAGAAAGATCTTCATTACAAGGATCCAATGGTCCTGATAGTTTTTCATCTATATCCTCTAAAGCATCAGTCAATTTATGTTTATGTGTATCTAACAAATTAACGTTATGAGCATCATATTTATTATCCTCGTTGTTTTTCTCAGAAATGTCACTCGTTAACCCTCTAACATAACTTTTACCATTAGACGTAATATTTTCCGCGAAGCGACAATCATTAGGAATTTTATTAGGAGCTTTATCCTTTAAATTATCAATTGAAGAGCACAGAGTAAGTTTAGAACTTGTTGAAATATTTCGAAAAATAAAATTGGTTACTTCACTGGTCTTGCAGCGCGCAAGCCGTAAAATAGTATATGAATGTAAAAATACCATGTTAAATAAGAAAATGCAATTATATAATTATGTAAGTACAATAAAATTTTGATAACAAATCATAAAGTAAACTTTTCATTACTCACAATGTTAAACAACATTGTAATATGTTCGTCCAGTGACTACAGATGTAGAAAACTGGACATGCCTTTGTTTTCATTATTAATGGGGTTCCAGACACCCCAGATGACAACGGGTCGGTATGTAGAGCGCAACGGGGTCCCTGACACCCCAGTACGAAATCAGGTCGGTATGCAGAGAGGGTCATCTATCTACAGGGGTCCTTGGTACCCCAAGATGATAACACGTCGGTATGTAAATAGGGTCATCGCGGGGTCCCTGACACCCCGGATGCCGTGCAAAGAGCGTTTTCGGCGTTGAGGGGTTCCTAACACCCCAAGATAATATCCAACGCATCGCTGCAGCGGGGTCCCTGACACCCCAGATGCTGTAAGGTCGGTATGCAGAGTGCCGCCACCGGTTCGAAGGGGTCTCTAACACCCCAGCATGAAATCAGGTCCATATGCTGGGAGCGTTACATCCCTACATCGCTTCTTCCCTTACATCCCTACATTGTTTCCATCCCTACATTCCTTATATTGCTTCTTCCCTTACATCCCTACATTCTTTTCATCCCTACATTCTTTTCATCCCTACATTCTTTTCATCCCTACATTCCTTTCATCCCTACATCCCTTTCATCCCTACATCCCTTTCATCCCTACATCCCTTTCATCCCTACATCCCTTTCATCCCTCCATTCCTTACATTTCTGCATCCCTTATAATAAATATATTATCAAGACTGCTTCGAGTAAAGGTAAGTACAGGTAAGTTCGAGAATTTGGCGAAAATTTCGAAAAAACAGCGCCCCCTAGCGGCAAAAATGCGAACTAAAATTTAAATGTCGAATCAGCGCCCTCTGGTTTTTGAAAAAGGAACTATATCATGCTCAATTTCTGGCCCTCTGGCGGGAAAAATGCGAACTAAAATTTCGATGTTGAATCAGCGCCCTCTGGTTTTTGAAAAAGGAACTAAATCAAGCAGAGATTTTGGCCCTCTAGCGGCAAAAATGTGAACTAAAATCTCGACCTCGAATCAGCGCCATCTGGTTTCTGAAAAAGGAACTAAATCAAGCAGAGATTTTGGCCCTCTAGCGGCAAAAATGTGAACTAAAATCTCGACCTCGAATCAGCGCCATCTGGTTTCTGAAAAAGGAACTAAATCAAGCAGAGATTTTGGCCCTCTAGCGGGAAAAATGTGGACTAAAATTTCAATGTCGGGCCAGCGCCCTCTGGCGGTGAAAAAAGGAACTAACTTACCTTTACTTACCTTTGCTCGAAGACGCCTTTATACTATATTTATTATAAGGAATGTAGGGATTAAAAGAAGGCAGGTATGAAAGGAATGTAGGGATGATAAGAATGTAGGGATGATAAGAATGTAGGGATGATAAGAATGCAGGGATTTAAGGGATGAAGTGATGTAAGGAATGTAGGGATGAAAAGAATGTTGCGATGAAAAGAATGTAGGGGTGAAAAGAATGCAGGGATGTAAGGGATGAAGAGATGTAAGGAATGTTCGGATGTATGGGATAAAGATATGTAAGGAATGTTGGGATATAAGGGATGAAGCGATGTAAGGAATGTAGGGATGAAAAGAATGTAGGAATGAAAAGAGTGCAGAGATGTAAGGGATGCAGAGATGTTAGGAATACCGAGATGTAAGGGGTGCTGGGATGTAAGGAATGCAGTGATATAAGGATGCACAGATATAATGGAATCAGAGATATAAAGGGTGCAGGCGGAAGTAATAAAATCAACACGTTCGTCCTCCTAAGGAGTTTATTCAATAAGCCGCCGGAGGGTCAAAATTTTTGCAAAATTTAATTCCTCTTTTACCGACAGAGATTGTCAATACATACTACTACGAATTTTCTCTAGATGGCAACAATGTATGTTTTACAGTTAAATTATCGATAAAAAGGGGACACAATAATGAACTCAGTTTTGACGGATGATTTTGGATTATACTTACAGCAACAGCTGGGCGTGATTATCGTAATATAGATGACCGGTACTATTATCTGGATCATAGTTCATTTATTGTAATGTGCAACTATGGCTCGAGTGATATTTAATACATCAAACAACCGTAAGTTCGTTAATTATACCATTGTTTAAGGTAATATTGTATGTTTTATTTAATAAAGATTGTTTTAAGTGTTTGGAGAAATAATAAGTAAGTTTAGGTATTTAACTCTTAAACAACTGATTTGTATGTTCAATCGAAGAATGACAAGTTTCTTTATTATAATTTATAACATTAATAAAAGTGTTTTATATGTTGAGTATAGTCTATATTAATTTAGTAATGAATTAAATGATTCAAATGAAGTGTACACCTTTTCTTTTTAATGCAAATTTTATATAATGTACATTGAGTTTAGAAGAAAAAATTCTACTAAATGTTTTTACAACGTTAAAGCATTTATAAACGCATTATAATATTGGAATGATTATATCATGTATATAGAAGATACATATTGCACCATCACTTTTGTATGGAAGTGAACTTTACTCTCATAATATACATATATACACATACATAGCGATAAAAATAAACTTTATTTCGATGGACCAATTACCGACTTATGATATGCGACATAGGGTTTTTAGAGCGTGACGTACTTACGAAAACACAAGTAGAAATGTATTGTTTTAATCAGACAAATTCATAAGAATTATATTGATAGGCTAGATTCATTTCTTCACTAATATCTTTATCTTTCGATTTGACAAGATTGTAATTACGCAAGACGAATAAAAAATTAAACAGATTCATTATATTCTTGTTATATTTACCTATCTGTTAATATTCATTGTAATCCATCAGAAATATTTTAAAATTTTCAAATATGAGAATGATTTATGTCATTTATAAATTGTAAAAAATTATATGTTAAGTACTAATATTCTCCTTTAATCATGTCTCTTGATAGTACAGAAATTGAAATGGACTTTTCAAAGAGCCTATTCACAAGAAAAGTTTCCAAAAATCACAACTCATTACACTATTGTACCCAGGGAAACAGATCCAAGATGGAAAGGTATGTGATCCATGAATATTAATCTAACATACAGGTATATTAACAAATTTGAGAAGATATATTCATTAATTTTATTTATAAACACATGTTACAGGTATGAACATGGAAAGATATGTAGATGAAACTGATATTTTAATTGTGGGAGCTGGTCCAGCTGGGCTATCTGCTGCAATCCAAGCACGTAAATTAGCAGAAAAGCATGGAAAAGAACTCAGAGTTACAGTCGTTGAAAAGGCTGCTACTATTGGTGGTCATATCCTTAGTGGAGCTTGTATAGACCCTATTGCTTTGAATGAATTAATTCCAAATTGGAAGGAATTGGGTGCACCATTAAAAACTCCTGTTACAAAAGATAAATTTGCATTTCTCACTGAAAAAGGCAGAATATCAGTACCTATTTTGAAAGGAATGCCAATGCATAATCATGGAAATTATATTGTTAGGTAATAAATTAAATGTACACATTTTTGTTTATATATTGAAAATAATTTTTTTTTTTGTTTAATTGCTATCTTTTGTAGATTAGGTCACGTTGTAACTTGGCTTGGAGAACAAGCAGAAGCTGCAGGAGTAGAATTATATCCTGGATATGCTGCAGCAGAAGTACTTTATCATGAGGATGGATCTGTTAAGGGAATTGCTACAAATGATGTTGGTATTGCTAAGGATGGTTCTCCAAAGGAAACCTTTGAACGTGGAATGGAACTGCATGCAAAATGTACGATTTTTGCAGAAGGATGCCATGGTCACCTTACAAAACAAGTATCAAAGAAACTAAATCTTAGAAAGGATTGCGAACCTCAAACTTATGGCATAGGATTGAAAGAGGTAATTAGCATAAGATTTTCATGTACTTACTTTTAATCGGAGCGATAAATGTGAGACAAAAAGCATTGTTAATAGATCTGGGAAATTAGTCCGGAGAAACATGCGCCTGGAACTATCGAGCATACTGTTGGCTGGCCACTGAAAAAAGATACTTATGGCGGTTCCTTTTTGTATCACCTCAACGAAGATACACCTCTTATAGCCATTGGTTTTGTTATTGGCTTAGATTATGCTAACCCTTACTTACATCCATTTAAAGAATTTCAAAGATTTAAACATCATCCAAGTATTAGATCGGTACTCGAAGGAGGAAAGAGGTGAATTTGAATACAAGTACTTTTATAATTATGAAAGTCTAGTCATTGGTTTTGCAAATCTTTAATTGCTATTTTAGAATTGCGTATGGGGCAAGAGCATTAGTAGAAGGTGGTTTTCAATCTATTCCTAAACTTCAGTTTCCTGGCGGCTGCCTTATTGGTTGTACGGCGGGATTTCTTAACGTTCCCAAAATTAAAGGAACGCATAATGCCATGAAAAGTGGAATGCTTGCAGCAGAAAGTGTAATTGAATCTATTATAGACGCGGAAAATAATCCCTCACCGACAAAAGGTTTAGAACCAAAAACTTATACTGAAAAAGTCAAGAATAGTTGGATTTATAAGGAATTAAAAGCTGTAAGAAATATAAGACCAAGTTTTCACACGAGTCTTGGTCTTTACGGTGGTTTGTTATATTCTGGATTTTCGATGTTAGTTGGTGGACGAGAGCCATGGACCTTCTCTCACGGGGGTACAACAGCTTATAGATCAATTAATTGATAAAATATAAGAAATGTATTCGTTACTATCAACGGCAATTTTTTAGGTCTCGATTGCAAAAGATTAAAACCAGCTGCTGAGTGTACACCAATTGAGTATCCAAAACCAGATAATGTAATATCTTTTGATTTACTATCTTCTGTGGCTCTCACTGGTACAAATCATGAAGATGATCAACCTCCTCATCTTACCTTGGCAGATGATACTATACCAGTGAAAAGAAATTTAGAAATATTTGCTGGACCAGAAAGTCGATTTTGTCCTGCAGGTAAGTCATAAATGTATTTAATACCTGTACATATAGTTGATTATAAGCTTTTTGTCCATTTCTCAGACTTAGGAAGAATGCTTTTGCAGAAGGTGATAGTGGATTATGAACTTAATACTTTTTACTTTTACAGAAATATAAAAATAAATTCATAATTCATATTAAACTGTTTGTGATTTTAAATATAGTAATCAAGTAGCTGAATCTGCATTTAATAACTAAAATATTATCTAGGTTCCTTTCTCTTACTTATTTCTTATAAAAATATGCTTTTGCACGAACATCTGTAGCCTGATAATAATTTCATCATTCCCAATTTTTTTTTTTCTATATACTTATGCATTTACCTTATGATAAAAATTGCTTCCTTTTCTCCACATTTTTTTCTCTTCTTTTCTTTCCGTTTCCAATCTTTCATCTCTGTTTTCTCCCTCTCTGAGTTTCGTCTGGGTTTATCGAGCGATGTGTCCTTGAACTTGGGCCATCCGGGCACCCCTCACGGCTAGACTACCCTCAACCAAGCTCACTTCTCGAATTCAAAGTGCTGCGGCCAACAACCTTGCCATAGAATACCATTTTGTTCGTGCCTATAAATTCAGACATTGATTTTGATACACACATGAATCACTCACAAATCATAAATCAATTAATTTGAATTTTTTTTAAATTTTAGAGCTAAAGCACTTGATTTATGTTTAACTTTTTATATTTTATCAATTTTTCTACTTATCGCATTATAAACTTTGGAACCTTGAAATTTTGAAACACTAATTTAAAGTAGCAGTATTTTATAATTTTTATTTTTACTTTCTTCTTGATAGGAACAGGAAGTTCGAATAACATTTACTTGAATAACGTTATCTAGTTCTTTGTAGAGAAACTATAATTTTAACAGAATCAAATCTGATCCTATCATGGTACTTAAGGGTTGAATAAAATTATTAGGATTTGTAAGAGAAAAAATATAAAGTTTCAATGTGCCTGTTGCTCTCATACTCAGTATTTTTTCTTTCTCTGTTACGAACCGAGTTTTCATTTCCCTAAATGGTAGTCGGGGAAATAGGGAGGAGTCTGATAGGGAGTTGTTTTCCTACAGGATACGGCTAGAACGTCTGGATTATGGTGGGGGCAGTTTATCGACTGTCTGGCGGAGGGTATGGATTTGACCTTCGAAATGAAACTCTTGGTGGGTTTTCTTTGGGGTCATTCCATGTTAAATCGATCATTTTTTGACTATGATGTCGCAGGTTTTTTTCCCAATGAAATATGAAAAGATAAAAGTTAGGGAAGGCTTAAGTCAACATTTTAGAACATGTTCCATTTGTTGTTTTTTTCTAGGTGTATATGAATTCGTACCACTAGAATCTGGAGATGGAGAACGGCTACAAATCAACGCTCAAAATTGTATTCATTGCAAAACGTGTGACATTAAGGATCCAAGTCAAAATATTAACTGGGTTGTACCGGAAGGTGGGGGTGGTCCAGCTTATAACGGAATGTAAATAACACTTACATAGTCAATTGTTATAGTTTGTATGATCTTATATGCGCAAACTATATTTTTTTACGGTAAATAAAACTAAATCGTAACAGATACTGAAAAGTTCAACAATGAAATCATTAGCCCGTACAATTAAGTTTTTTACTTTGCACTGTATCAAATTATAAAAAAATTTACAAACAACGAGAAATTATTTAATGCGTGAAAAATATAAGGAAAATATTTTTGTATCGTGATAAAGCAGGATATTAGAAGTGATTTCCTTTGATTTTATAACTACGTTCACTGCCATTATGTAATTTGCGCTATTTGTTATTTAATTTATTCACTCATGTGAAAAGTATAACACAAGACGAAGTCAGTTTTAAAAATATATATCTTCCATGCGATTTATAGAAATATTTTTTATACAATTTTTCTGAATGGGAAAGAAATTGTTATGTACATGTGTCGACAAATTTATAAGATTATTGCTTGAAATTAAAGATTTTTACATGTAACAACGTTTTATAACAAATAAATAATATGTCTGTTATTTTAATGATAGTGTATGTTACAACAAATTTCAATAAATGTATTTATTGATACTACCTCGAAACGAAATCTTATTTCAATTTCCTTTTCTTCTTTTTCAACGTAAGTTTAATGTCACCTACAGCTGCCATCATTTTCTAGTATAATATAGAGTTCCTGGATTAATTTGATTAGTCGATTACTCATGTTTTTATTTTTAGTTGTCACTTTTTCGATTTGCTCTCTTTTTATTATTTAAAAAATTTTTTATATCCGTTTCTGCAGTAAGAAATTCTAAATGGATGTGCAGACTAAACTATTGATTTACCATTTTGTCAATCCTTATCACGTGCCAATAATTTAATACTACATTCATAGTAGTTGCATCTCACGTATGTTAGCTTATTCGATTCGTAAGTATTGCGGACTTGATTTTAAGTTTTCTTCGAGTTTTATGGAAGAAAGAACATTTTATCTGTTAATAATAATTTCTTTTAAAACAATTGAATAAATGCCTCATAAAAATTTAAAATTATGGTAACCCGTGTCGCTACAATCTCCTCTGAGACTTAGAAACCCTAACAATGATGGACGTAAGAAGTTGTACTACGCGTATAAATTTTGTTATACGAAAGACTGTTCGTTTGAAAAAGTGTCTTTCCAAAGGGAGCAAATAAATATAGATATACCAACTATCATTGTAACCTATCAGTTTGTATTTTTAATGTAAATAGCTCATAATATGGCCTGTGGGAAGGTCTACAATGCCACCTTTACTTCTTCTTCTTCTTTTTCTTCTTTTGTTAGCAGTGTAATTGCTAAGATAACTATAAATTGTGTGAGCATTAAGCACTTTATGATACAGCACAGATAATTGTATTCGATCGATAAAGGATGTTTTATTTCTATGAAAGTTCAGTCTTTATTTCCAGCAAAATGTTCTCCAGTACGCAGTAAACTGTCGAATATGATTCAATTCAACTAAGACAAATTTTCGTGTAAGTAGACTCATAAATTTAACACGTTGGATGCCACAGTGAAAACTACTTAATTTTAATATTTCTTCATTTTTTATTCATAATGTCAATAAGGACATTAGCTTCAATAAATATTATTATCGTACGTTTTGGTTTCAATTGTATTGCACATTGCGTTTTGAGTGAAATATTTATTTCTATTGATATAAAATTTTACGAGAGACGTTTAGAATTTTAGAATCTCAGTCTAAAAATTTTAGAATGATTAAGGGGTCAGTCTACATTTTTAGAGGACCAGGCCCAACCTGACACCTACATAATTACAATAAATTAAATTAATTTTACTTCCATAAATTACTAAGTTTCCTAATAACTGAAACGAGTATAAGTGAGGTTTCATTAGTCGAATTTAACAAGATTTTACTTCCTACAAGGTACACCTAAATCTTTGAGTGGCAGTGTAGGATAAAAATCAAATATTTATGACGGCGAAAAGTATGATCACTCACCCGGTTGAATTCAGCCTACGTTTGATTGGGGCCTGGCCAAATTCTTCCTATCCAATTTTAAAACATATCGTTTGGTCAGCAACGATGACAACGATCTTGATATTTCAATATTGGTACTGCATTACCCATGTCAAAACAGATTCCTTAACGGACCTATTGGATGGCTTAAGCATCACTTTTTCGAACACTCTTCTTCTTCTGAAGTTTATTATTATTTGGTCCCACCGACGGTAAGACATACATTTCGATTTCTTTTCCTGATTAATTACCGAATTAAAATTACATATTTCAATTTGAATTTGAAATTCAAACACCTTCCTCGAATAGATACTTTCTATTTTTCTTATTATTTCTCTTTTAAACAAATAAAAATTGCAAGAAGAAACTGATTCTAGTTTAATATCCCCTTCACAGATTATTCAACATCTATTTATAAATGTACGAAAACTATATGACTGTGGATATTATTTTATGCAGAGTTTTTTCGGAAACTTTGACAATAATGGCAGAAGATTGGGATAATTGTAAATCTGAATGGAATATGGAAGTAATGATAAACAAAGCCACGTTATCGTATCGTATTACGAAGATTATGATTGTATCATTCACATTCAGCATCACTTTATATTCTATAAGTGTATTTTTTGGTCCCGACGACAACGATGGAACGTTACGTCCCAACGAAAGGAAATTCTTATTAAGAATGGAACTTCCTTTTGAAGCAAGCGTCTCACCAATTTACGAAATTATTGTTACGCTGCAAATCATCGCACAGTCAACATTTACCCTAATGGCAGGAATGTTAATGACTCTTATTGCAACCCTTGTGAGTTGATTTTTGTATTTTATGAAGTTCTGTTACCACAAAAATAGCAAAATATAAAAATGAATTGAATTTTAAATAGTAACAATAATATGATAAATTGTAACATAAAGAAACAATTATTTAAGATGCGACCGGTGGCGCTAGGATGCCTTAAGCCACTGCCACGGGGGTTGATTTAAAGAAGTTCTGCAGAAAACAATTAGAACTTCTTATAAATTTTTAAAATTTTATTTCACTGGTTATAGGTACTTCATCTAGCCAGTCAAATCGAGATGGTATGCGAAAGATTGACGAAAATACTGAACGATGATAATGAAGAAGAATCACGTGTACCTGTAATTAATAATATCATTATGAAACACCAGAGAATTTTAAATTTATCCGACAATATAGATGATGTGTTCACGTTCATATCAATGATACAATTTTTCTTTAACACCGTGGTCATTTGTTTCGTAAGCTTCATTCTTGTAACTGTTAGTATATTCAATTATTGTATAATTATATCATACCCCGTGAAAGTTCATATCTATAACATTTTTCTATTATTTTAGTCATTAGATACCGATGAAGCAGCAACAACCATATCAAAATGTTTTCCTTACTACGTTATCGTTCATTTGGAGGCACTTATTCTTTGTTACACTGGCGAATACCTTACCACGAAAGTAAGATAATATTTTTAATAACAATGTTTCACCGTTATTATCATTTAAGATTATTGTTTCTTCTTATAGAGTAAGAACATAGGTTGGATCGCATACAATTCTAACTGGTATCGGTTAAGCATTCGTGAATGCCGTACTCTTTTATTATTAATATTACGTTCTCAGAGGCCTTTAACCCTAACCATTGGAAAATTCATCAATCTTTCCTTAGAGACTTTTGCTAATGTAAGTAAATTTGTCTCCTGTATGTAATGCCACATCCACGCTGGCGTTCGCCAACATACTAGTGTGGAGGTGGCTCTAGAATCTAGAGTCTAGATGGGAGAATAAGTGAAGATAACAATGAGAAGATCTATTTTCCTTATTTCACTTATGTATCTTTGATTCTAATTACCTCGTGTCTCTTCAATGTCCACTGAACACAATCCTCTGAAAAATATCTTATTTATTGTTACATACTCTATTTTGTTTTATAGATGTTGAAAACTTCTGCCTCGTACGTTTCGGTACTTTACGCAATGGAATAAAATCCGAAGGAAAGTATTTCCTAGTTGCAGCAATAGATATAGCACGAATTTGCAACTCAACAATAGTGTAAATAAAATATTACCAAAGAGAAATCCCCGAAGAGAGAATTCATTTTTGAAAACCTAAAGTGTATGTTTCAGTTGCATGCACTTTAACTCACTATGCACTTATGAAACTAGTATTTCCAAGCTTCCAAAACTTTGAAACCTCCAACCTGTGATTCGAGTATCTATTATGCACTCGCGTGTCGTATATGTACCATGTATTATTAATAGAAATTATACATGATTGTCGGAAGTAGTAGTAACATTGTCTTCGAGTGTTTCTATTTCCTACAACCCGATGATCATTGCATAATATTATTTATAATGTTCATGTGAGCTTAGATTTTCGATACAGGATATTTTTTTAACAGTTCAGTATCTTGTAAGGTATTAACCAAGCATTTCTTCTGGCGACAGTGGTGAAACAATTAACGCGACGATTTAGGTTTAACGCTATTTTCTTAAACAAAACGAAAATTTTTACAGCAAATTAATACGAAATGACGTTTCCGAGTACGCTTAGCCCATCAGTTAGATATGGTCTTCATTTTGTTGGTGTTTGGCCTGGAACTCCGTTGCCAGGGCTGCGTAAAATGTGTTGGGTAATAGCCATGGGTTTACTTCAAACTTACCAATACAAATACATTATCCAACATTACTATACCGACAGTCTTTTGGAAATGATAGATAACTTAAGCATCACTATGCCATTCAGTCTTGTGTGCATTAAACTGATTGTTGCTTGGACCAATCAGGAGTGAGTTATATTCTTCTGAAAAAAAAAATATATAATTAGTAACGAATTTTATAAATTCAACAATAGGCACTTGACGCGTTTAGTAAAGCTAGGGAACCCTAGCCGAAAGTCCTAGTTACCTGAATACTGATAGCTTGAAAATATTATTTCACAGTCTACTTCGCGACATTTTATCAACAATGGACGAAGATTGCCAAAAATACGCTGCTATCGATACGAATAATCTGATATCGAAAACTGCGCGTATTTCTTTATATTTTACAACTATAGTTATGTCAGCTTACGTTTTTTCTGCAATTTTGTACCTAACGGGAACATTGACAATGAACGTTGGTGACAATTCAACACGACGGCTTCTCTTCCAAATGGATTTACCTTTTGAGACCAACGAATCACCCGCTTACGAGCTCGTGGTATCCGCACAAATTCTTCATCTTGTAACATCGGGATTTACGTTTGGCCTGTTTAACGCTGTTCTCTTAATGGTGGTGGGTATAAATATAATTCTGTACAAAGGTAATCCTGACCGGAGTACCTTTCTCCTTTGATTTTAGAAAAGCTTACTTATCAAAGAAGAAAGAAATTTCATCTTAACATTGTTTAGAATTAAATTTATCATTTGCAGATACTTCATCTAGATTGTCATATCGACGTTATGTGTAAAGTGATATTGGATGATCCTCTCAAAAATAAGGAACAAATAAACTTTTTTATCAGCAGGCATAAAGAAATTATTCTATTTGCAGACAGAATTGAGAAACTTTTTACATATATAACTCTTAGCCAACTTACGTCGAACACTCTGATCACTTGCTGTTTGGGATACCTTATTGTAATGGTAAATAATCTCTATAAAGTGCATATTCCGGTCTAGCACGGTCGAGTCTGGGGTAACAGGTGCACCTCGGCTGAGATAAGGAGAGGTTGTAAATTAAACTTCGGCACTCTTTTGATGACGCTGGTGCTCAGTTTCGCCATACTGTTTTATAGTTACATTTTGATATACTGTATAGAGCACGCTGACACTTTACTCGGTATTTGTTTATACGGTACTGATCTGGTGGTCCGGATCCCTATCTTCCCTTTGGGGATCGAATTTTGTATTTTGTCACGCTTGTGCGATTTTACAACCCCATTTAATCTCGTTGCCTCTCCGGTATGGATAGATTTACCTAACCCGACCTGAACGTATTAAGTGCATACGTGTTAGGGATATCAATATTTTTCTGGTTATTGATAAGCTTTTCGAATCTTTAATAGTTTCCAAAGATAATTCTACCAGACACTTTATATTTCATTGTATAAATATAAATAAGTTACTTTTGTGTTCTAATTTGTGTAAAATTCGTATTACAGTCGGTACATACTGAGAACGGACTGTTTCTACTAATTAGATCTGTATTTTTCTACGTTGTTATTTGTTTGGAAATATTCATATACTGTTTTTCTGGAGAACATCTGAATACGAAGGTAATTCAATCATGCATACATATTACGAAAAAATATAACTACCGAAAGAGTCGGATTATTCGAATGTATGTATGTGTCGGGTACCCGTCCGAACCCGACCCGACACGTTCGATTGTCCGCACAACCCTGGCGAATAAGCAGATGCGCCGGGTACTCGAGCTTCGGGTAAGATCGGAGAATTTCGGGTAGGTTTGGGTGAAAGTCCGAAGGATACCGAATATTCGGCCGATTTCGCCCGACTTTCTCCGACTCGACCCGACCCGAGTTCGTAATCTCGGGTACCCGCCCATCCCTAATATATATATAATATTTGATTTACCTAATGTCAAAATTAAAATTCTCTTCATTTTTAGAGTAAACTAATTGGGGATACAATATACGAAACTGACTGGTATGATTTGCATCCGAGTGAAAGGCGACTTTTGGTACTTTTGATTTTAAGATCTCAAAAAGGATTTATGTTTACTTGTGGAAAATTTACCACTCTTTCATTGGAAAGCTTTACGAGCGTAAGCTACTTACATTGTCATTTAATAATTTTAATCATTTATATCTATAACAGTTTTTCACGAGTAAGTACTAAACATATCGCTGAAATATTTAAAGAATTTCTTTTTATGTACTGATACATAAAACATCGAATATGTGAAATCAGTACCTATATTATTGATATTTTATACATAGAATATAAATACAGTAAAATAAATAATAGTACCATTTTTTTGTTTATAGATTATGAAAATTTCGGCATCCTATGTGTCATTTCTTCTTGCAATGTCCTGAAATGTGAAATTCACAAATAGTATATGCATAGTTTTCTTTCATATAGATAAATCTATAAATACTTCACCTGGTAAAATTTCATTTAATAAACATTTACTATGATGTAAATCCACTTACATATAAATGAAACTAAGCTTATCATCTGTAAGACGATAATTAACCACAATAAACTACACACGCGCATATATCAAACAGATAGACGTTTCACTGTCTTCAGTTTGGTAAAGTATTAAGTGACACTTAGGTATTCAAGTTTAAGTTTCCTAATACGACGTTTCCACTAGCGATCTAATAAATTGTTGATCCCTCTGATTTACTATGCAGTTGCGTGTCGTATGCACATGGTACCCTATATTTTTCACGGAAATCATTTATCATTGCAACAAAGTTCAAATTGTGATTTCAACAATTCAGCCCTCGATTTCTGCTGTACCCACGGAATCGGTACTTTATTATTTGCAAAATTTATGTGGAAAATGCAATTGCAACGCGACAGCTGCCATAAGCATGTGCATCACGCAATAAGTTTTTTCGAAGCGTTCAGTTTATCGCAGATCGTTGTTCAAGCACGTTGATCGTTCAAGAATCCGCTACTGGTGACAGTAGTGATACCAGTGAAAGAAAAACAGAAGATGGTTCGTGTTTAATATGGGCCAGTGAATTGTAAAGGAAAATTTGAGAGGATAAAGGCAACGTAAGAACAGTTTTGTGTAAAATGAAAGTAACGAGTACAATTAGCCCGTCTGTTAAATATGGTCTTCACTTCATCGGTGTCTGGCCAGGAACACCATTTCCAATGTTTCATAAAATTTACTGGATATTATTCTTGTCTTTGTTTCAAACGTATGCGTACAAATATATTATCCAGCATTTTCAATCTGCAAGCCTTATAGAAACGATTGACAATATCTGTATCACCCTGGCGTTTACTCAGACGAATATCAAATTGATTATTGCATGGATAAATCAAGAGTGAGTTTTTTTGGTTTTATTAATTTAAATAAAATTAATATTATATTTTATATGCTTTGATACATAGAGAACCTATATTTTTATTTATAAAATGTATTTCATTTGTTTACTCGTTTTCTAAATACCTTAAATTAAGTGAACCATCAATCCGAAGCCGTCAGATCCATTTACTGTCATAAGAATACGAAAAAGAAAATAAGATTATCTTGAATAATATTTTATAGTGTACTTTGTAAACTTTTATCAACTATGGAAGAGGGATGTAAGAAATATGCTTCTATGGATACTAATAATTTGCTGTTGAAGACAGCTGGTTTCTCTTATCGTTTGACAACTACAATAGTTACTCTCTACGCGCTGTCTGTAGTTTTTTATGTTGCTGGTACTGCGGCAAGTTTTAGCAGTATCGAAGGGAACGAATCGCTACCTTTGTTATTGAAAATGGATTTGCCTTTCGAAACCAACACGTCACCAACTTACGAGCTCTTGTTAATTGCACAATTTCTTCATCAAACGTCTTGCGCCTTTTCGTTTGGTGTTTTCAATGCCCTCGTTTTAATGGTGGTGAGTGTAAAATAAATCTGATTCGTTTCTAAAATTTTGTATCTAATAAAATTACTAATTGCAGGTACTTCATGCCGGCTACCAAATCGACATCATGTGCCAGACGATAATGGATGTTTCTCTCCAAGATAAAAAACAATTAAAGCTTTTTATTATCCGTCATCAGGATGTCATCGTATTTACCGAAAGAATAGAAAAATACTTTACTTACATAGCACTCAGCCAACTTCTATTCAATACGCTGACTACTTGCTGTTTGGGCTTTCTTATCGTAATTGTAAGTAAAAATATGTATTTATAATTTGTCAGTTTATGAACAATTAATTATTCGTTTAGTTATATTACAGTCGGTCAGTGCTGGTGGAGGAGTTCCTTTATTAATTAAATCCCTCTTGTTCTACGTTGTTATGTGGATGGAAGCGTACACATATTGCTTTGCTGGAGAATATCTCAGCGCCAAGGTTAATAAGTAACATATTACCTATGTAAAATAGTATGGTTTATCGCTTGATAATTTTCAAACTGGAATTTTTCTACTTTGTAATGCATCAATCGAAGCGTTTCTTAATTCCTTACAAAAAACTATGAAGATACTTGAGTGGAAAATTGATTAGTTCAAAAGATATCTTAAGTAGAGACCACTAGGCTTTTTCTGTCTCTCTCTTTAGAAATAATCCATTTTTTATCCAAGTGTTACATATTTTTTTGTAGAGAATAAAAAGACGCTTCGTTTGATGTATCACGAAGTGCGCAACTCCATTTAAAGAAATGAAGATGATTCTGAAGAGTGAAACGCCTCCACTTCCGGTGTCTACATATTACATCACTTGGTGCTCCAATCGACACTATTTAATTCTTTTCAATCACGTTTTTCTTCTGTCGTCTTAAAGCTATTTCTTTCTATTTTTAGAGTCAAATGATTTGTGAAACAGCATACAAATGTCTTTGGTACAATTTACATCCGAACGATAGCCAACTTTTAATACCTGTGATATTAAGATCTCAAAAGGGGTTCACGTTCACTTTTGGTAAATTTTCACGTCTCTCCTTCGAGAACTTTACGAGCGTAAGTTTCTCTTGTTCTATGTTTAATCACCTGCATTATTTATCTAACAATATGACTTCCAATGAAGTTTTATGAATTTGTTGTATCAATATTATCACAACATGTTTGCGATCAATTTTTTAATAATAATATTAAATTAACAATTTTATCATTCCATTTGTAGATCATAAGAGCTTCAGCATCGTATATGTCAGTTCTCCTTGCGATGTCTTAATAAGCGAAAAGTCGTGAGTATGAAAACACAAGTTGGTAAATATATTTACAGGTTTTGGATTAAGTACTACTTTTTTACTGGCACCAAAATATAGTTCAATATGTAGTTCTTTTACTCAATTTAATAATTAGCAAAAAAAAAAAAAATAGTGAAAACTGAGTTACGAGGCTTTTCAAGTGATGCTACAAAGATATGAGATATAGGGTTTATAATCGTTTCCCTAGTGATAATGGTTCCTTATTAAGATCCATCGATTATTCGTCATTCTTTCGTCGATAATCTTCATATGGCACGAATTGCAACACTGTGCCATTATAATGATAAACATTTGCTGTTGACACATGCATATTGATGATAGGATTGACGCAAATTCCATATTTTACGCTCAATGAACATCAACATCACGCTCAATCAACGTCAACATTGCCATCATTCGATAACTTAGTCTCATTCAGTGTACTTTGGTATTATGCACCCCTTTAAAACTCGGAGCACGGTTATGTGCATGGAAATGAAATTGGAAGATTACAGAATTAATATTATCTAATAATTTCGTACTTTCCATACTGCAAAATTAGCTCATTCGGTTGAAATGTAACTGCTTTTACATGTACGTAGTAGGATCAATAGAAAAAATGCTTGTGAAAGAGGATCGTGATGCACTTTTACAGGTTTCGCGCATCCAATTCCCGGTAGACGGTGGTTAACGTTTTAAAAATTAAAAGTTAAACGCCCTTGAGAATCCATTATCTCTGGTTCGTTAGTGGTGCTTCAGCAGGAAATAAACCGCACGAGCGACAGCAACGGGAATAAAACATTCAGAAAACGAACACTTGTTATATCTGACGACAGAACGGTACCACATCTATTGCAATTATGCATATTTAGCGTTCTTTCCCCTGTGCCAATTTATTTGCAAATCACTTTAGATAAACATTTATTTATAAAATGAAGAAAGAATTGAATCGTTTTTATTATCAAATAATTTATTTATAATTTGGTAGTCCAATGATAAAAAAATAAATGCAGTTGAAGATCTCATTGTTTTTTTATTTATTTATAATCGTGTCAATTAGATTAATTTTTAATATAAATGTTGAAAATAAATAAAAGAAACAATGTGATTCATAACTATTTTTGTTTCCTTATAATTGGATCTAAGAATTATAAGTCAAATTGCTGTCGATTAATTAATGCTTAATCAACATAAAATCAAAATGACATTTTAATGGAAAAAGAAATTCTTCGTTAAATCAGCTTCTATTTATATCGGTATTGAGATAAATCTCATTAGGGCGAGCCTTTTCAAAGCGACGTCTATTCGAAACCCTTACCTCTCTTTCTTTGCTGAGTAGTTTAGAACCAATAAATTCAGGAATAAAACATTCTTTCAGTAACAAAGCGTCAGTACTTAAAAACCCTCGAGACGTCGGTGACAAAAGAGCGCAATCGGACGGAGGGTTATTCAATAACAAGATTCAACTTTCCATGAAATAGCAGAGACTTAGATTGCTTGTTCGCTCATTGTCAAGAAAAAGCAGATAAATTACTAAGACAAAGAGTTTACACCTATTTCGTGAGTCGGGAATAAAGCGATTAATGTGCTTAACCTGTGTGTGTTTTGTGTACGATTCAATTAAAGAAGTTTTTCACGCTGTGAATAACGAGTTTCATGAAAAGAAACTTTTCAATTTTAGAATTTTTGTTCTGGAACACGAATCTCGTTTCTATTCCAAAATACGGTGATATTTTATTATTAGAGAAAACTAAAATAATCTTTCTCAAATTATATTATAAATCAGTCAATTTTCCTGGAAAATCTCAGGAAACAGAGAAAGTGATATACTAGTCAAGGTAGAAGGCTGTTTCATCTTTTGAGGATGGAATTATCGAGGAGAAAAACGAAACGGATACATTTCCGAAAAAAAAAAGAAATAAAATGAAAGTGACGGGTTTATCAAATGTGATAGAAGCCATTTTCGGCGTCAGTCTCTCGATTAAACGCTCGGCGTCGAGCAATCAGACACGCAACAGCGTCTGTAAGGCTGCATCGTGCCAGGCAATCCGCTCGACGCCAATAAGGCGTCCCCGGCGTCAGAAATTGGTGAAAAAGAAGAAATGAACGGCATAGACACCGAAGTGAGAAAAGAAGTTGCAAGAAAAAAGTATGTGAAAGAAGTCGATTGGTGAAAATTGAGAACAGCAAATGAGACTAAAAAAAAAAAAAAATGAAAAGCAATTGTTATTAACAATGTTTCCAATTGATGTGACACTGATACATAAACGAAAAAAAGGACAGATATTTATAGCTCGCCATTTTTTTTTTTATGGATCTCTTTATTCTCCATCGAAAATAGCGATTTATGTCACTTTAGACCTGTCACTAGCAGAAACACTCTATCGAGTGAATGTACGGTTGCTAACTTTGAAATATTTGAAAATTGGATTTGTATCACCTTACAAATGTGGTTCGTTAAAATTTTCGGTACATTTCTACTGCAAATATTATACAATATATTAAGAATGAAACGGAAGGGTAATAACAATGTAAAACAAGGAGTGGAAGGGAGAATATGGAAATGAGCGCTGGCTGTATTTAAAGTAGCAGAAGGAACAGAACTAAAATAAAAAAGAGTGAATGTATATTAGTATACGTATAAAAGGAAGTACAGAAATTTCTATGTAGTTCGTTCTGTTTTCGGTTAGAATAATTTTTTAGAAAGGTTTTAAAAGATAAATCATTACGCTTTGAATAGGGGTTGAAAATACAAAGAAAGTTAGGAATATAGGCCATGATAAAAAGAATCCAGACGAATTAAATGGAAAACGAAAAAGAATGTTAAAAAACGATCCCCTAAAAATTAAATTGAAACTGAAAGACAAATGGAAGATAAAGGTTCTCTTTGGATCGTGTGAAGAATAGAAAAGTTACGAGAGCGAAGATATCGAATATGAGAATTATAGCGAGAAGAAGAGAGAGACGTAAGGAAGAAATGAAATAAAATGAAAAAAAAGGGGGGAATAAGGTGGTGAATATCAAAGAGGAAAAGATAGCTCGAGACGAACAGAAGGGGAACAATACGGAAGAGATGAGAGTAGGAGAGGTAGGGGTAGCAAGTTTGCGAAGAGAGAAGGGAATGAGGGAGGGGTGCTGCAGACGCACCTCGACAAGGGTAAATGTACGTACGAATGCACCCCGGATTGGCTTTGGGGTGGTTTCCATGGAGACCAATTCGCTCAGCCCGGGGAAGTTGGCGTCGCCGTCACGGCTTTCCTGGAAAATCGCATTGCGTTCAAACTCCAAAAAGTTTCAACCACCCATTCGGCGCGTGTATTCGCCTTGATTTAACCCTCTCTCTTTCCCTGCCACCCCATCCCCTTAACCGACCAATAATCCACGTAAATACAAATATTTAACGAGACGGATCGGTAAATAGTAAACAGAAGAAAACGAGTATCCGAGTTGAAATTTAAATCCTGGTTTCGATTCATCAATTGCAGACGAGATGCTGCTATCGATAATTCAATAGATCGATAATATCGTTAAGATGAATGGGAGCATTGTTGTTTCGGACTGGGCGATTTATAGAAATTTCTGCAGTTTTTTTATTTTTGTTTTTCAAAGACATCACAAGTTGCAAATTGGACGATTCAGAATTTTCAATACTCTCGATTATTTATATTGGTAGCAGAATTTGTAAGATTTATGAAAAGGTACAGCATGGAGCAAAAGTACTCGTTGTACATCGTAGGGAAAAGAGGGCAAGAAAAAGTTACCTCAGAATATTATATTTATCGATAATACTAGATGTACTATCAATACTACCAAAGTACACTGAAATAAACTGCCTAAGTTGAACACAGAATAAAAAAAAAATGATCTTTGAAATATTTCTTATCGTCCAATGTATGGGGTAAGATCTCGTTTTCTTAGCAGTGAAAGGACGAATGACTATTGTGGCAAAAATTTGGTTACAATTTCTTGAATGCTTATGAAAAATTCAAGCACACATTTGCAAGTTAACCCCTCGACCAGTTGCAAGCTGGGGAGCAAGATAAGGGAGGGGATGATGAAGAATAACTTTTCTTGACAACGTCCACAGCTACGGCTGAGAACAGTTGAATGGGAATTAGTGATCCATCTATTGTTGCAACTCCTATGTCGCGTGCCGGCTGCGTGCCCTAAACCCCTAACTCTCACTACGTCCAATGCCTGTTATGGAAATTTTTGTGCAACTCCCGTGACAAGATTGTAAGTGAAGTTCGTTGCGTAAAAATGATCACAATGAATACGATTTTCAGCTGCTATTGTCATAGATTGAACAACCGTGAATGCATTAAAATTTGCGATGAATACGCTTGTTAGGCTAGTTCTGGACTTAAAAAACGGGGTTCATTTCAACATGTTGACCGCTGCAGTGGAAAAGTACATTTGTTACAAGACGTAGTGAAATTTTAACTAGTAAAAATACAAGTATAACCAATTCTCAAACTTCAAGCTTTCAGTTTGCTGCCTTACATTACCAGTGGATATTGAAAACCATTTTTCTATTGTTTGCTTTTAATTAATTGGAAATTTGCTATCTATTTTTTATGCTATCGGGTGTTTAAAATGTTCAGCTAGTTCTCCTGTTCTCGCACAGATGGCACGTATAATAATTCAAGAAGGAATCCTACTATGACATATTTTCATTTCATCATAGCAGTTAAAGGTTAATGATATTAACTATTAATAACACGAAATCGTTCCTACTAGTAAACACCATGTGATTAGGTAGATAAGATAAAAACAGTTGACCTTCCTTAAGAACATGATGAAAGATCTATCAGGAATATAATATTTGCTTAATAATTTATAAATATTTATAATCAATATTTATATAATATTTTTAAAATTTTTATCTGCAGATTATACTTCACCCTGTCAAACAAATAATAAGCAGGATTATTGGTAAAGATAATGTGATGTAAACAATTTATAATAGAAGTGGCGTAACAAATTTAAGAACCTCTTATGCAGATACCCTAATTTGCATACACTTCGTACCTTTACAAATAGGATCGAATAACAGATAAGAACGAAAGTACACGTGTAATTTCAGCAGTGTGTTAACTTTCAAATACCCTCGCATTACTACCTTAAGTACTGTGGGGGTTCATACCTGTGGTGTTAATTTTTATAAATAAATATTGGTGAAAATTTTGGTACACCCAGTATTGCAAAGCCATTACGAATCTTGGGGTCTTGTTAGAGGCGCGTGTGCATGTGTAGCCTTTAATGGCAGATGGCGTGGGGCCCGTGTGCCAAGCAGCTGCAGCTGAAAAAGAGGGTAAACGCCAGACGAACTGGAGGGAAGAAGATAGAATGGGGCGAAAGGCCATGGAACGTACTACTCGTGTCGCGAGGACCACCCAACCCTTTTGATTCAGCAGAAAGAAAGCCCCCATGCGTAGCTTTTATCGTTGGGGAAGTCCTACGAAAAGGAACCTGTCCATAACAAAACTCGTATTATAATTTTAATGATGATCCTGCGCCCCAAAAGTTTTGAGGAAAACAGAAATGAGCTATCGTTTCACGTGAAAAAAGATCTCTACTTCTGATCAAAAACTTAAGTAATTGGAGTGGGCATAGAAAATAATTAACTTGACGAAAAGGACGTTACCTTTTTTACATTTTTCAGAAAATTTAGAAAAATATGAAAAATGGAAAAATTCAGAACAGTTTAATAATACTTTGAAGAAAAATTGATAATACCGATTCATTTTATTCGAAAGCAGTAAGAGTTACCTGAACTTGAAATATCGACGTTGTCAGTTTTATTTTACCGTTATGGAGAACCGTTCAAGACAAACCTTACGGGTGGTTATATTTTATTTTGAGAATGCGTTTCCTGGAACGTATATACGAGGCCACTCAAAAAGAGTCCATCCATATGGTGCAAGAGACACGAAAAGCAGAACCTGAACCAGAACTCGAATCGTGATTCGGAAGCGGCAAAAGAGAACAGCTGCTCTCACTTCGATCGAGGAGAGTCCTGCAGCTGCTGTCACTGTTGTTGCTACTGCTATAACCACTTCAACCTTTGAAGATACCAAATGACGTGGATAAACGTATATGTACGCTTGTAACTTTACCAGGCCCCGTTATGTAATAGAGCATTGTTTTATCAGCTGTATGCATTTGTGTAACTAGGACTTTTGTCTGGAATGGGGTAGGTATCTTAGCTTTACTGAAAGTGTCAAGTGTCTAATGTTGCTTAACGCGTCGAGACCGTATACGGTAGATTTACCCCCTGCAAGACGAACCGTAAGTCCTGATAACGTAGATTCACCACCTTAGACACTGTACAAATAATGAAGTTGTTGACCAATCTAGTGGACAGACAGCGAAGGGATTAACAGGTTTACCCTGGATGACATCACAAGATGCCAAGCTCATCGAATCTTATTTGTATCTTATCATGGCATCGCTTAATACGCAGAAGTTCAGTAAAAGTATCGACAATCTGTTGTACCCATCTCTCCTGGATTAGGACAACACAGGAGTTAAGGACCTGCAGGGTCTTAAGGACCTATAGCTGCAAAAATTTTGTCACTCACTTTTCCTCAGGACGCCAGGGGAGGGTGCAATTTTTTTGCCGAATTGAAAGTGTTAACCCTCGAACGGCAGACCATAAATTAAGCCACAATTTTAATTTAATTTTGCATTTCATATTATTTTCTTTTGCTTAAAAATTATACATTTAGATTTAGGTTAACGTCTTTGTACGTGTTTTGTAAATGTGGGTTGATCCAGGTTCCGGTGTTCAAGGGTTAAGCGAGGTAATACCTTCCTGTGAGACAGACAATTAACTCCATCTCCATCTCTCCGTTCCTTCCCGTAGCAGAAGACTAGTTTGAATCATTCTCGATGCGTCGGTTTCATTGAAAAGGGGCGTCATTAACGATATTCCACCCCTCCGACACAAGTGGTCCCCGATTATATAATATAGCTGGATAATCGCAATGCGAACGCGTGCACGCCATGTGTCGATTGGAACGCGTCAGTACAGAGGCACGGGGCAAAGAAGGGTGATTTTAGCCCCCTGTATCGAGCTCTCATTGTGCTCGTCGCTCGATTCTCGTCCCGGTGCCAGCTGTTGCTATTTTTTTTTTCTTCTTCCTTCTCATTCTTGCCCATCCCACGGACAAAGCTTTTTCCCGATGCTTTCCTTTGTCGAGCATCATCCATGTTCGTGCCAGTCGATCCGTACCGAAATTAATCAAAAGGGAACGATCGCGAGCACGTGGGCAAACCACCCTGCTGCTCAAACGAAACGCAGACGCTTCTCCACGATCAAAATATTAAATAGCGCGACCAACCCTCGGGGCCATCGGATCCCCGACAATAAGAGGTGGCAGGGTTTTTCGTTATAAAGGGGGATTCGGCTGTATATACCGTCGTAAGGCCACGTGCCAGCCATGGGAATATAACGCCATGATGGCCACGTGCCCACCACCTAACGGGTGTACGTTGAGAAAACGACCACCGGTTGCTTTTTCAACCACACAGATGTATCATACATACGTGTCGTCGTTCCCTCCCATTTCTTTCTCTCCTTCGTTCACACGTTCTCGGTTAATGGTTTTATTTGGAATTTATTATGGACAATACTCTCTGCATTATTTGTATGATACGTAGTTTGATTTAGTTTATACAAGATGTAATATTCAAAATAATTCCCTTTTGGAAACTGAACATTTTAATATTAAAGGGTTAAAACGAACATTTCAATCGATATTGGTTATTTGTAAAAAGTAACGTACGTAGGTGTAAGTGTTTAGAAAATTTTAGTCGATCAATTAGCGTTGGAAATAAAATTCGACACAGTCGCTGACAATCTTGTACGGGTACAGTATAATGTACCGCAGTTAGGGTCGAATGATGAAAAGAGGGAGACCACACTAGGTAGTCATCTGGTGGATAGGGTGGCTACAAAACCCAAACTCCCTTCACCCCTCGTTGCGTTAACGAACTGCCGATAAATTACTTTTCTTTGCATACTAATCGAGTTTTCGGAGCATAGATAACAAAGCGTTTGTTAAACTTCCTTGCCAAATTACTGTTAAAGCCTATTTTATGGAATCACGTTTCCGGAATTAAATGTGGTATGCTAATTAGAAAAGTTGAACAATTTTTTTTAACGATGAACTTTAAAGAAAAAAGAAGTTAAATTGCTTGTTGTAAGGAAAGTTGATTAGTTTGATTTAAAAAGGCAACTGATACGGATTGTTAAATCTCAAAAATTAAGTTATCAGATTTCTACTATGTGATTAGCATCAATTGTAATAGTAATGCTAACCAATTTTTTTTACTTTTATTTTCTTTCCTACATTATTTAAATACAATTACATCTGAGGTACCGCGATGTATCAGCTATCATGTAATCGGAACTTTAATACGTTTTACCACGTGTCTATTTCCACTATGAAATATGTGAAGGGTGCGAACGGAAGCTAGGTTGGCCGAGCGGTCTAAGGCGCCAGATTTAAGCTCTGGTTCCCGTCTGGGAGCGTGGGTTCGAACCCCACACTTAGCAAAACTTTTTTTCAATTTTCCATTTCTTACACTCCTTTCAATTGATAGACATAGTGCTTTGTCTTATGCAAAAAGATTTACTTTTCCATGAACATTTGCTTACTTCATCTGACATACCCCATAATAAGTAATATTAATTTTTTATTTTAAAGGGCAAATAATTTTTAATATTTCAAAAAGTATTTTACCCAGAATTTTTCAACTGATAGGTCGATGTGAGTTATGATTAAAAGGGCACGCTTTTCTATTCCCCTAATTCTATCGATATATACCGTCGACAAATAAATTATTAGAAGCGAGCTGGCAGGATGTGTAATTAACCCTGGTCACGCCTGATCGCAGAACAACAGAGAAATTAATTTGGACGAGTATGATCGAGTGTATTACATGGCAAATAAGGGGCAGCTAACATTGGATCGTTCGCACGTGAAGAATGATAGCAATCGATATCGAAACGACGATAAAAGGGAGAAAAAGGGTCAGTGGAATATCATTTTTATTCCCTACGATGTTACATGAAAAATGAATTCGAATAGAAGATAACACTTTACGTTTTTTGGTACACGATGGCTATACAGGGTGACTTCTAAGATGATAGAAGATAGAGAAAAATTTCATTAAGTAAATGTCTATCAGTACCGGAAGTGGAGATGTTTTAACAATTTCAAGGTCGCCTTCACTTTATCAAATCGAACTATATACCTTTTTACACGTCAATCGAAGTGCTTTTTTTTATTCTCTATAAAAAAGTATTAAGGTTCTTGGATCGAAAATTGATTAGTTCAGAATATATTTTAGGGAGCCGATGATGTTTCACTCAGAAAAAGAAAATCTTTTTGGAATATTGAACATTGACTCGCTGTCACTCAATAATTGTTTTTGCAGCTTGCAATTATCCACCAAACACGGTGTTTTTGCTCATTTAAGAGGGCTTCATTTTCTACCTATCTACGTTCGCGTTATGCACTTGACATTACATTACCGCTGCGTGAACTGTTATTCTATATTAAATCCGGAATGTATGAAATATTTGGAACAATCTGAAATTCAAACAATTTAAATACTCGGATTATCCAAATACAGAATTATCATTCCTGATGGCAATTATAATTAAAATTAAAATCAAAAAACATAGAAGTATGCATCCTAAAATTATTAAAAACTTGCAATATTCTTTGGATCCCATCTTTAACTATAGTTACACTATGCAGTGTATTAAAATGAAACTTCAAATACTAGAAACCCATCAGTGTCCCCGAAGTCTGTGCATGATATTTAGTTTGAAGTAGGATGATTCATCACTTTCTGCTAGGATGTACCGAACAGAGGGGGATGATATTGCTAAGGGAGTAGAGAGACATTGAACCGGGCATCATGGAAAAGACAAACGTGACATCTTTGGTTTGACGTAGTCCTCTTGAACGAAGGCGAAAGGATAGAAAAGAAAGTGGTCGACGTGGATGAAACAAAGGGAAAAGTAGCTGAAGATTCGTCTGTGTGTTTCTCTTGTTCGAGTATGCCCGCCACGCGGCACGCCGCGCGGCGTGACGTCCCGAAGTTTCTGGCACGTTGGAGGGGTTTGAATCCGGCATGGCGATGGATCGATACAGCACCAAGGGGTAGCGTTATGGGGGTGGCTTGCTCGTAATACACGGGGGTTGCTGCCATTGCCCTGATGGTGGAGAGAATGTACGTGTATTCTGCTCCACCCCAATGTTAGAGCTAACGGTAGCACCCTATTCGTCAATCCTCGTCCCTCGTTCTAGAGGCCCTTTTTCTTTGTTCGAGTTCGTTAAACTTCCAGCCGGTCGACGGAACCCTCCAGACTTCGCCGTCGTTTTCTCTTTTCACCGATGTCTTACTTCTTCTCGCGAATTACTGTTTTTCTTATTCTTCTTTATATACCCTTTTTGGTAACACCGATGCCTTATCTTTGTCCGCCGCTTCAACTACTTGCCTTATGATTTTTCTTGCCCGTTGCATCCGACAGAGCGTTGCAATATTTGTAAGAACGAAGAAAGTTCAAATATTATGCGTACCTTGACAAATATCATGCAATGTATTAGAGAATGGGAGAAAATTCTATGATAATTTTCAGTAATTAATCAAAGACGATTGCGGGATTTAATTGAATCCTTTAAAAAGAAGCAATGTTGAGTGAACCGAGTTCAGGACTCGCATATTCTCATCGTTTCTAGTGATCATTACTTCCATTTCTTTCGTACCGTGAAGTTCTATTGTTCTTTGAGGTGACTAACAAAGAGAAGAACCGACGTTCTGGTACACTTACCTCAAAGTGCGCTCTAACAATAGAATAAACTCGAAGCGATAAAAGAGGAGGAGTAAGTGAGCGAGACTTCGAGAAAGGTGCATGACGCCGTAACGATGAATATTTTTTATACTTCTTTAACTGCGAAATTAGAAAATTACCATCTTTACAAGCGTTACAAACTCTTCTTCCTTCTTCCACTTGTTGGCGTTTGATATCATTTATAAACGCATCAATAAGTCTAAATGTAAGTATTTCTGTCTTTTTCAGAGAACTTTCCTTTCTTAAAACTTTTTCTGTAGTGATCCTATTCCAATTTCCTAAATTACTAAAAGTTACTTTTATCTACAAGAAATAGAATCTTGGAATTTTAGAATGGTGAGAGACGTTCACATTTGGGATCAAACTTTTCTCACTTTGAAAAAGTAATTACAGGCAAAAGTGGAGGTAGTATCTTTAATTTGAACTCCGTTGTAATTATTGAAATAGATACATCTAGGCGACTTAATTACTCGAGGGGACTGGAGAACTGTTAATGTACTGGTGGTATTAACTATGCAGCAGGAACTTAGATTACTGCTATTAAAATGTTAGATGTAATCTGATGGTGATGTGAAAAAATTGCTGAAACTTGCTGAAACTTACACGTTTCTTGGCATTGTGTTCAACTTTTAATAAGAGATCTAGATCAGAACATAGTATAACATTACTAGGAAGATTTTTTTGCAAATAAACAAAGCAAGAAATCTCAATAAAAAGTTTGGAAATTATTTCTTTTTCGATCGTTAGCCAAGAAACTCTGTCGTTGAGAAGTAGAAATCCTCTAACTGTGGCCATTGGTGCGAAATTTCATTAATTAATGTACAACGTTCTTCGATAAACATGGAGTTACTTAAAAGGCAAATAAATACATAAATCAGATGTTTTCCTTGGAAGCATTCCATTAACCGAAAGAGAAGATTTTATTGACTCTAACAGGCTGCGCGGGTAAAGGTAGCTTGGCACCGAAGACGTCGGCAAAGCAGTTAAGGAGAGGAGGAAGAAACGAGGAGAATAATTCTGGTGAACGCCCTCACTGCCTTGACCTCGATGACCTCTGCTTCCACTCACAAGCCTGAGACCAGATTCCTTCGAAGCTCCGAGAAGGTGTACGTATCCATGGATGCATGCACTTACTTCTTCGTACAATATTCAGATAACAAACTAACCCTTTGAACATCATGCTTTAGCATGAATTTTTCATCATTGATATCTTTATTTTATGACATTTTCTACATAACTGTTATCATTTAAAATATTCTCTATAGATAACTTCAAATAGCCATTTTGTATTTTATATTTATCAAATATTTGCATAGTAATTTTCATCAAATTTTAAATTATAATATTGATACACCACAAGAGTTATTTTAAAATACTTTTATGCCACGAAATCATTTCAGACATAATTTTAGTATATTAATTTAGAACCTACAATGTATCAAAAGACCTTCGGGTTGATAACGACCAACGTTCGAATAGATTGTCAGTATGCACGTAATACCGATTTGTGTGTATCTCAGGTGGTGCGTGAGGAGTCTAATTAGATCGTCGAATGATGCATGATGGAGTGACCGCTATTAGATCATGCCTCATGGGATGTCCTCTAATCCTATGAAATCACCCCTTACTAGACCAGAACGCTCTATTGCGTTACTGTTACAATTATTCTGTCCTCGCTATACTATGAACCCTTATCACAACCCGTTTGTAAAGAAAATTCTGCGAAGACTAATCTAGAGCCACAAATTTCGCTGGGCGTTAAAGGAGCGCCACTTTATTATTCGGAGAGATGGCATTTGAATGAAAAAGAAAGCGGCGGAAGGCTGGTGCATACAGAAGAAGATGGCAACAGAAGTAGATTGAAGCAGAGGAGTAGAAAAAAGAAAAAGTAAATGCAAGGAGAGAAAAGTTAGGGTACATAAACATCTGTCTCAGCAATATGCAAATTAGTTGAACCTGCCTCCAGAAGTTTTACTTCCTTTTTTTCTTTTTCATTTATGAATTATGCCAGGAGAGATTCTAGATTAGCGATTTCGAAAAATTGCTTCTTTTATTTTTCAAGAGAGTTCTTTCAGAAGACTTTGCGAAATTTGAAAAAAGCTTTCATAGTTTTTACGTTTCATAATTTCTATTTTCAAAGAAATTGTTTATGATAAAAATAGTTAATAAAAATAGGTATACGCATGGAGTAATAATTATTTGAATATCACAGCGTCGAAATATTAATGCGGCACACTGTATTATATGTATTATAGTTTCAAGTGAAAATGTCATGCTGCGATGTTTCGTGCTGTTGGCGATAATCCCCCCTAAGCTTCTGCTCGCACCCTCGGAACCCTCGTAGCCAACTTACAGTAGATGCCGACCCCATCATGAAACCAATAAATCCGTTCGAAATTGTATCCTGTATCTTCGGGCTCATTGATGCGGCCAAAAACGGGGGAATACTTTGACCTGGGGGGAGAAATCATGGCGCGTGAAATTTTCTAAAATCATCCCGCTTTTACGATACCCCATATGCTATAGAAAAATGTGCCATATTTAACTATTTTAAGGGGAAATTCTATTATAACACATTTTTTTCTTCAATTCTATTACCGTACATTCTATTTTAACTTATTTTGAACAAATCAACTTTAATTAGATAAAAATATAATGTACATGTAAATAATTTATCGTTTAAAAGCGTACAACGTAAAGGATATTATTTTAACACCTTTTACGTGCAAGATACTTATTTAGAAGATCGAAATATCCGCTGATATTGCTTTAAATAGAGTTTGACGTTTAATATAAACTTAACGAAGATACATTAACGCCCGAGGAAATTTCAAGCTATCGTGCCGAGGAAATTCTTTCAGTGCTAGACTGAAACTGTAGAAATAAATCACCGGTTGTTTAAAATAGCCTTATAATTCACTCTTGTTGCTTTCAGTGCACGGCAAATTGCCGTGGAAACTTCCAAATTACTTCGATCGGATGAGCCGTTGTTCGACTGTTCTCTTCATTTTACGTCTATACAACGATACCTTAGGAAAAAAGGTACACGAAGAAATTGAGATTGCAATTTTTCCGTCGGAGCTTTCTTCTTAAGGAAGAAAATTAAAGACACAATTAAAGTAAGCTGCAGTCATTTTTGACCTAGACCGATTTCCCCAATTCAATTGAATCGTTTGGATAATTACTTATTTCGATTGATAACACTGACGGAAAAAATGTAACTCATCTTAATGAGTGTCCTTAATAAGCCCTAACATTTATCCCAGGAACAAATGGTACAACATAAACACGATGTGCCTGGGTTAGGTTACGTGAAACTGGTGGAGAGTGAAAGTCTCGTCTGAACCGGTTAAATGCGATACCGATGGTGCCTAAGAGATCGAATGCTCCAGTCTTGCTCGATCTTACGGAATACTTCTGCACGCCTACAAAAACAAAGTCTTATTGTACCTTTCCGATCAATAGGAATTTCGTAGGTTGCAGTGAACCGTTGTGTTCGATTGGCTACCCTAATTTAGAAATCAACGCGTTGATTATATCGAAGGTCTGATACTTTCTGAATCTACTTGGGCAACCGTGTGAGGTCTACCTTAACCATCGAACAGCTGACCATCAAACAGCGACGCGGGCGGTCGATACAGGATCAATTTTGACCCATACCAAAATTTGTATTGTACGAAGAATAACACAGTATCTAGTATGCAATTTTCGTTTGATACTTTGAGCATCTTAGATTAGATATACTCTTTCATTTGAATTAAAATTTTCATTCACTTTAAAACAAGTTGATTCCACGTCTTCTCAGTGGCAAAAAGAAGACGAGCACTCTACATTGCGAAAATTATTAATGCCCCGATTAAAATATCTCTGTAAAATGACACGTTACTTTTTCGTGGGCGACGTGAAATTTCTGAAGTGCATGACTGAAAAAATAGGAGAAGAAAAGAGGACAAGGAACGGTCACTTTTATCCTCTCCTGGTGATTACCAGCGAAGGGTTCCGACTCACACGCTCCCTCTGTTCATCTTCCTTCCTCTTTGTCCGTCGATATTGCACTACACTGTGCCACTTTACAGGGAATATGCTCTTAAAGATAATGGCGCCACACTGTCCCTCTGGATATTATTAAGTCTTTCTTCCTTCCTTTTCTTGCGACATACGCTTCCGTCTGGACATCGACGACCTGATATCGCGTTATCAGGAAATTTATCAAATTTCAAGCTAGTAATTATCTGAGACAAATGTGAGGGAAATGACCCCTTTAGAAAATTAATACCTATAGGTATTAACACGTTCGGTGTACTATTTAATTTTAATTTTAATTTTTCGAAAGAAAAGCATAATGTATTGTTCAGTAAAAAATTACTCTTTGAATCTTTTTTTTTTTTAATAAAATTAACTGACAACGAGTGATAGAATTGCTTCAATTTTAGTGTAACGGGTAAATGCGTGTACCATTTTGCTGTTCAGAATGAAAATTGCATGGTTCTGTAATTATATTATACATGATAGAATTACATTGGAATGCTACGAATTACGCAAATTGAAAGCTAACGGGTTATAGATTCTTGAAATTGAAGGGTTTAAATTCAGAGAATTGATGGTGGATTATTAATGGCGCGTATCGACCACAGAAACCAATTCATAACACTTTTTTATCGAACTCCAATGTCACAGCCTTCAATTATGTATCGTTTCAAAATTATGAAATATTTCCATAATGTAAAATGGTAAACTAATGCGAGAGGATTTTATTTGTTTCATTTAATTTCATAGTTTTTCTTCAAATAAGCTTTCTAGTTGGTAACTTTTGAATCGTAAGGATCATAACCATTATCCGTTCCAATTAAAAGAAACAGAAAACGTAGGACAAAAATTCTCGTTAGAGTTGGGAATAGCTGGTTAAATTAACGCGATCTAAACTACGGAAATGTTCTGTTTAAGTTCCTTAAGACTCTTAAAATTTTTTATCAACATTGATATATCCTCTGTTATCGTATTTGCAAACGTGTTGAATCATAGCCGAATTTTGCAATCGATAAGTAAATGAAATGTTTCTTAATCAGTGAATAAACAGAAAGATCCATCGAATCTTTCAAAACATCAAAGTAATCTGGTAAACAAGATTTAGTGATTTACAGGTACTTTTATATGTTTATACAAAAAAAAAAATATTTTAGTTTAATGGAAATTCAAACATTAAATGAAACATTTAAAAATTTTCTCATCAGTTTATACAAAATTTCATTATAAAGGATAAAATAGCAATGAGAGACAGACGGAAAATTTTTGTTCAGTTTTCTCATTTTCATGATTAAACAGAAATGGATTTGAATTAAAGGCGGTGTATTTTACTTTTTAATGCCGGCTCTCGTTAAGTCGGCCAATGCATTCAAGGCAAAAATCAGAAATGCAGGTGATATCGAACGAAATGCAGTTCTTTCCGCAGTACAACGATAACTATGTGGATCCATGTATTCATGACATACACAAATGAGCGTCATCACTGGAAACGCTTTTCAGGTGGTTACCTAAGATTAAAAAATTGTATGACCACTTCTTCTTTCTGTCAGCCTTCATATTTTTCTCTATTTACGTGATTAAAACCTTTTTAACGTACTTGTGCAACAAAAACCCTGCCATTACTTTAATATCAGGTCATCCCGTAAAGTAATGTCGTTACTCATCTTGGATAAAGTAAACGTCCACATACAATATCACTTATCAAAAAATTTTTTTAATTAAATTTCATGCAATAATTATTTATGTAAATATAAATATTAATTTATACAAGTAGCTATATAGAAATATATATTATATAACTCACAACGATTCATAGTGGCATAGAGGATGTGAATATTACATAATAATTCATTGTCTTAATTTGGTCGCATTAACAAAAGAATTTTTAGCGACCACTCGACCCAATGAACAAGTTCGCGAATTTGTAGGTCAAGGTTCAAATGGTTGTTTCTTACTTCGGTAGATTAAACGATTGAATAATTTCAAGAAAATTTCTTCTACTAAATACATCTCAACTCTTAGAATAGAGGGTGAATTTTTCTGTTTTTTAACAAGATGATCACCTGTTTTCTCATAGAAATTCAGGCAACAAAACCTTGTAAGTAGATAAAGGTTTGAGATACCTAGATGTTGTCCTCTGTAGGATCCCTTTTGCAAAACGTAGCCGATCTCAGTACAACGCACGAGAATCGGCTCAATTAATGGTGTAACCATGCTCCATTGTCTGTGTAGCCTATGCTACTTTAGTACAGGGTGCATGGAGTATTCTCTATGTTCACGGTGGTATGTACTCTGTACTGGACCGCCATGAGAGAACACGCGTCGTGCCAATAGGGTGCCCTCTAATTTCTAATACGCTATTTGACGATGGTATTTTAGCTAACAAGAGAAACAATTTATTTCCGAATTTTTAATATTACACTACCCTTTATTTTGAAATAATCTGTTGCTAATATAGTCTCAGAAAGAAGTGCAAGAAAATTTCTATTATAATTACTAAACGAATCCCTTGAAAATCTTTCGTAGCTCAGAAAATTGAAAATTGACTAATTTTTACCACTATTTCTTTCGTGAAAAATCATTGCTAATAATTCGTCAAATATTTAACAAAAGTCCGTGTACTTTTCCATTCGTTGGAAGAAATTCTTGCCCTCACCGGTACGAGTAATTCAATTCAATTCGGTCTGTGTCGGTCGGATTCGAAGGGTGGCCTGATTAAATTCCTTCCGGAACAAGAGCACAGCGATAGAACGAGGGAGGAGCGTGAAAAGATGGCCAACGAACCCTCGAAATCACCAGAACAACCGGCTCTTTTTGACTCGTGGCTTGTTCGATCGATTCGTTCGCGACGAACGGACCAGCGTCGTTTCCGGCTTTTCATTATGTTTCCGCGATTTAAACTACCTTTCCGTTATAATTAGACCGCGGAAGTTTGTACAAGTGTGCACTGAACGATTGAGACATTTGACAGAAATAGAAAATTTGTTTAATTAGAACTTAATTGGGTATCTCATTTGAAGATTTAATTGTAACGAAAATATAATTATTGAAGTCTAGAACGTTTTGACTATTCGTTTAAATCGTATTCAAGTTTTTTTCGCGTTAAATTCTTGGAATCTAAAAGTGCCTAAACGTGCAGTTTGAAACGGCGCAAAATCTAATTTACGTTCACCACCGCCATAGGAGTTTTCAAATTGCAATATTTGCTGGATTTTTCGTGGCTCTTCCGACCCCGATGGGATTCGAATGAAATTTCGTTGGGTAATTGCGAATCTTCGATGCTCTCATTTCGTGCAAACTGCGCTTTAAATCAATTTCACTGATGATTCGGTGTAGGACCACTTCTAAACAGGGAATCTCTTCAAATACGTTTCTCAAAATAGAAAAAAAAATCAAACCCGAGATTTCTCGAACAAAAATCTTCTACACAATTTATCGTTATTGATACTTCAATATTCTATTTTTTACTTGACGCGAGAGGGTATAATTAAATGTACACAGAATGGCTGCAATTACTAACCGTTATCTTTCCCAGATTAATTATGTTAGTTATCGTAAAACATGTAAATTGTCGTTTTAAATTAGCAACTACGTACAGATTGCATACAACAATTCATTACTATTGCTTCATGAATTTAACATCCATATAGCTCTTTAATTTTGATAGAATTGTAATTGCAGCTGTTGGTAGTTACAACAACTTTAACGTTATCCAACTATTTCTCCCACCATAAAATTAAAATTTATTTTAATAAAAGCTTGCTTAACAAGAAAAGAAGCACATTACCCTAATTAATTACATTCATAAATCTATTTTATACAACTGCTTACTTCATTAATACAGTATCTGTATTTAAATGATTGCACATAATCCGTTAAATTGCCTATGACACTGCTTTAATTTATACAATGTTCGTTGTACGTTCGAAATAACGACAGTTTAATATTATACCATACATAATCCATGCATAGCTAATTGTTATATGCATTACGTAATTAAATATTATTAGACGAAATTATATGTACACAGTACGATCTGTTGCATTAAATACGCGGAATTGATCGTGGGTGTACAATGAACGAATAAATATGCATTTCACATATAAAATAGTTGAAAAATGTAGACAGTATTGGTCAAGTGAAATTGATAAAGTTAACCTTTAAAGTTCTTCTTTCTGAACGAATATAACGGATCGCATATAATAATTACACAAATCATAAATTAAATATGATTCGTTAGTTAAGCGCATGAAAATGTAAATGTCTCATTTGCTATTCCATGTTCTAAATCCTTGTCATGTTGTATGGTACAATAATGCGCAACTATGCAGTATGTGCATATAGAATTACGCGTCTGGCTTATTCCATGCTGCGTTAACCCGAGCTTTTGAAGTTGCGTTTCATTCGCTAGTGCCGCAATAATTTAACTGTTTAACGCAGCATCAGATGCAACACGTAACCAGCAAATGTTTAAGTACCAGAAGAATTAGCAAAAGTGGATACCGTGTACATTAAATGAATTTAACGATTTAACAAATTATTTTCATTTTTATCGATTCTAACTGATGATAATTGAAATTTAAAAAATAGTAATTTCTCAAGTTCGATGAGATAATTGTGTCGATAATTTTGATTAAAATAGTAGAATTGTAAGACACCCTGTATGTACGCACGTGTACGGTATAGGTGTATATACACATGTATATTTTCAGCAGGGTGAATTTGATCTTGACGTATTCTCGAGGGTATGGCCGGTAAAATTCGATAAACCACCCCACCGAATACGAATCTTCGATCTCATGGGAATCGATGTCGTTTGGTACACCCTCAGAGCACTTCTAATTGCTTTATCGAATATCGATCGATGTTAGCGAAATCAAGATTTTTTCCGTATCCCCCCCTGTGTGTTTTATTACCATCAATCTACGTTCATCACAGAGAATTCAATATTTGTTCTGCTGCAATTGTTCCTTCGTTTAATCATAAGTAATACGTTGATTCTCCATAAACTTGATTATATTTGTATCAAATTAGGGAGAATTTCAGAAAATAATCAAAGTATAATAGATTTTTGTCACTGGATTTTGGAATAGTTCCAAAAATTCGAAGTATTTTCCACGATTTTACTTATTCACTTTTCAATCGTGCAGTCCGCTCGAGGATTCGAACACCAAAGAAAATCTTCTTTCCTTTCAAAACCAACCCCGCCGTTCTCCGTGGGGAGTTAAATCCATTAGACGTTCATCTTTTTTTTCTGGAGAAAAACGAGGCATAGGTAGGAAAGAATCGAAAGAAGCAGTAGGTCGTTGACGAAAAGGAAAAGGGGAAGTGTAATCTATCCGTTTTCCGGTCGAAAGCATATCTCTCTATAAATGTGCCATCGGTCTCGCTTATATTGAAAAATTCTGCAATACTTAAGTGAGAAGGATTGTGCCTGTTTCGCTTTGCACTTCAAAGATGCGAAATTTATCATAGTGATACTGTATTTATCGAGGAAAATGAATAGTAATGTCCCGGGTTCCCGCCTTTCATCTTAGGCGTTCCTAAGGAAAATGATGATGTGGAGATTGAAGCCCTTATGTTATTATTGGTACAGTAACAATTTTATTCAAAATAATATTTTTCTATTGGTTTCTTTTAATTATTTGGGCACAATTCACGATGCAAATCACCAGTGACCCCCACAGTGTTCAACTTTTTAATGAATATTTTCATGAAACATCATCGATTCGAGTAAATGCACAGTCGAGTGTAAGTTGTTCGTGTAACAGGTTCGCTTTAGATCACGATAAGGGCGGTCTGATAATTTCACCCTTGCGCCACTTTGGCCAAGGTCATTGTCTCCAAAAGATCGTCACGGAGAGATTCGACGACCTTGCAATGCTCGGTGCCTGCAAAACCTCGAGTTCGATGTCCTCCCCTTCCTGACCTACGCCGTCCATGTACGCGTGCGCGATGCTCGATCATGCACCATAATATCGTCAATTATGCTAATTAAACTGTCGTGGTAACTCTGTCGTTAAAATCGATCATCTGCTTTTAAGAGAAGCCTGCTCTTATACCTTCGTTTCAACCTTCGGACAGCGAATAGCCTGATAATTGCTGGCACCACGGATGTCGGGTCAAGCATGGTTAATAGGAATTATGCATAATTGAATTATTTAGATCTTTTATATTAAATATGTTTTTTCTGATTTCCTTCGAAATGAACGTTCCGGATTCTATGGACATATCTTGACCCTCCCTTAAACGTCCTACGATTCATAAACGTAGAAATCATCATTCACGCGAAACCTTAAGCTTCGAATTGATGTAATATTAGTGCTATTGTACGACTTCGAGCGAAGACACATCAACGTTATATAATCGTGAGGTAATTCGTACAAATTAACGTTTAGTTTCGAAGAAAACGAAGGAGAAGATGAGAACGGAAATGCGGAGGACTAGGGTCGTTGAATGTGGAAACAAGAAAAGGGTCGACATCGATCATGGTCGGATGATTTGCTCGAGCTATATTCGTGTGCGTATACTGCACACGTTGAATTTTTCGGAGGGTGGCTTTCTGCGAGTGACAGCTCGTTACGAGAATTCGGGCTTGTCCACTGCGCCAACGGATCATTTTCGCACGTATTTTGTAAGGTCGATGGTAAACTACCAACCGTCCAAAGATAACATCTTTCTACTTTCTAAAAATATTTTCTCCCCTTGTATAGCAACCCTTTCTTCGAAGCTGGTAAAAAAATTAATTTCTACTTTTCAAGCGCTTAACATAGAATGTCTATTTTTCGGAAACCCTGTAACCGTATTTATTTCTTACTTCTTTGGAGAGATTATATCTTTGCTGAGATTGACGTGAGAATCTCGGCGAGAGGAGAGTTGATCGGTCGATCTCAGAATGGTAATCGAGCTTTGAGTTTCTCAAAGGCACGAAAGGGTAAGGTACGAGAAGAAGAATCCACTTTCTGCGGATATCAACACGTGTACAGATCAGAGTATATGAGACATATGCTCTTCCGCAATCTGCATCCACCAATCTGATATATCGTTGAACAACGTAATTCCATCGGCAAAATACATAAACGTAATATCAATAAAACCGATTCGTTCATTCGTACGAATTAACAGTTTATATTTTCCTATAGAAATCTAATTCCAGTTACGGATACCGCGAGCGCAATTGTACTAATAATAATTAATGATTACCGTCACACTGCTTGCATCTACAGAGTATTTTAAGGACGTATCCTGGTAATGTATAAATATTAATTTCATGAATTCTGTTTACAACAACAAATCTGTTATTTATTTTTCAAAATAATTATTGATAGAATAAACCAGTTGGAAAATGTTTCTTATCAAATTTTGAAACCTTATATTTTCATGCTAAATGAACATTTCATGTGTAATTATAGAGAAACATGATTTAATCATTTATTATTATTTTGTAATAGCATTAAGAGATTTGCAAGCAAACAGGAAAGAGGAAACTCTTCATAATAACGGTAGATACATGTTTTTCATAATATTAATTTTGCAGAGAGCACGAGTCATAAATTAATAAAACTGTGATATATCGTTCAATATATCTTGTACCTTAAGTACACAGTGAAATTAATCCAAGCGCGCCACTTGGAGCTAATAGGTTCGGAATGGAAACTCGACGTTTAATAACATTTTAATAAAACAATCAGTTTACATGAAATTTCCTGAATCTTACTGAAAGTATTGAATTGGTAGATGAAAACATACTTGTCCTGCAGCGTTTCGAAACTCGATAAGATAATAGAAGAATACAAGAATCTTTGAATAATTACATTAGCCCGGTTTAAGCGATGCTTCGTTTAAAGATTTTCAAAGGCCATAATCCATAGCAGGGTAAAAGGGGATTCTTTCATGGCTTGTATTCAACCCCGTTAGCGGTGGTAAAATCGAACGGGAAGAAAAGGTAAGATTGAGGAACATCCGGAATGCTTTGTAGAGGAAGAAAATAGTGGTAATGTGGAGTGGAGTTAGGTCGAGGAGATGATAGGGCGCTTGCGCAGGATTTCGCACGGGGTTGCACCAGGGAGGTCGTATTTGGAGGGTGGTCGGCGAATATTGACGCGTCGCAGGCGAGCCAGGGGTTAGCAGGTGGCAGGAGCTTGCCGAGGCCAAGGGCTCCTGTGGGAGGGGTCAGGAGGGGAATCACCCACGGGATTGAAACACGCTCGAGGAAGCTGTGCTTCTTCTTCTCGATAGGACTAAATCCCTTTTCCATTTTCCTACACGAACATGGGACAAGATCAAAGTTTCAAGATCGTTCAAGTTGTCACTCTTATTTTATCATTCGCATACACCCACCTCAGGGTTATTTTGACCCAGTACATATATCGACTAAAAATTTCATAAGCTTCATCCTGATATATCATGGGTGCGATTTTGCAATACCTTTATGTCATCGAATCATGTCAGACTTTCTATGCTTCAAGATTAGCTGTTTGATATTCAACAACCTAATATTAAACTGTAAGTTCTAGTTTAAGAAAACATTATTTTTTCTTTTTGTGAAACTACATCTCCAACACTTTGCGCTGTCAGTATCAGGCACGACTAGTTATTAACGCGTTGACAGCCAGAATGAAAAAGAACGTGTCTAGTAAGACACGTTGAAGATTATTAACACGTTGAACGTCATAGTGAAAACGAACGTACATGTGTAATATGGCACGCTGTAATTATAATTATTCAGCACTCAACAGTTTCACTTTTCAATTTAAAATTTTCACTTGTCATCTTGCAAAATTAATGCATATACCTAATATTGATACTACTTACAATTTTTTTAAACGATTAATTTAGTGTCTGTATTTTATTGATTAAAATAAGATTTTATAATTTCAGTGACCTTAAGTAATCCGATGTGTGTATTAATTCTCAGACTCGTTATATAAATCAGAGTGGATGATAAGAATAAAAAAAATCTCAAGTTTCCCTTTTTACTAGTGTAAGAATAATAAAAGGGGAGAAAGAAAGATCGTTACGGTGTGTTATTAGCTAAAAACATCGCGATGGCGACGCCGTAAAAACAAATTAAGGAAGTTGCTACAATATTGCGATGTACACTCGATGTTACGCCGTGACGCTTGCGTAATCTTTTACGCTTAAACGGAAGTACTTCCGGAAAATTGTTTAAAAGCGCGACGCCGCGCCGTCGACAGAAATTCTTCCGTAGAAATTGTTCGTCCCGTGAAAGAAAACTTTCAAATTCTTTTGTAACGAAACTGAATAAAGTGTCGTACAAACGACAAGATCAACTTGTTTAATGACTTTAAATTGCATTTGTTGCATTCGCGCATATTTCTTATCCTTCAACAATAAACGACAAACTTTATAGCCGTTGGTGTTCGTTTAATAAACGCGATCATTTCATATTTCCTCTGATGAGATCAGATTCAACCAAGTATTTAACAGAACCTCTTCATAAAACAATCTCGTATAATTTGCATGGAGGAAAAACGAAGCAACACGTTTCTGTTGTTGCAAACATATACCCGTACCACAAGAAGGTATATTCGATAGACAAGTGTACAGTACTTGAGCGTACGAACCTGCGCTTAGGTTCACGACACTTCGAACCCCCTCTTCGACGTTTCCACCATCCCCTAGGTTCACCCTCCTCAGAGTCCTCTAGCCCTGCCGAGCATCCGCGCTTCGTCGGTTGGCGTCGTCAGCATCGTCGTTGACACGATACCGCTTCGGCAAAAGAAAAAAGAAGGGAAATAAAGTTTAACAGTTAACGAATCTGGATGTTAAAAACGTGGTCAGTGACGTTTGCCTTTGGAATAAAAAAAGGCACCTGTGCCCGTGGTTAAACGATTCGAGTACCTTGCGCGTGTTCTAAAGAAGTATTTTTTTAAATTTCCACGTTATTGTTGAACGAGCCAGTATATCTCTTGTTCCCCAGATATTTTTCTAGTGCGTCCATTGTTTTCATCTGGTCAAATCTGACTTGATCGTGATCGGTGCCTCGATCCTTCCGGTTACAACGTTCGTACACCGAATTTTTCTAAACACCACTTCTTGGACTATCGTCACGTGGCGAATGTGAAGAAGAAAGATCATCGCATGGCCAGGCCGAGGTAAGCAAGTTCAAGGTCCTTTTAAAATCGTCCGATCAATTTTTGAAACTTTCTGACTGACGCTTGCTTCGAAGATTTATTTTGATCGGTTTAATTTTCTTCTTATCCGATCGATGGATGATTTTGTCAGATTATTGTAGTAATAGAAATTCAATTGAATTTTATTTAAGAATCAATATTACGTTGGGAATATTATCTAATATTAAGTAATATTTCAGTATTACTAAGATTTGAAAGGGACAATTTGAGGGGTTTCCTTTTTAGTTTATGTAGTTACTTTAACAATACGACCTCGTAACTTGTTATTTCGCTTGAGAAGGTTTGAATAGCGACATATCAATATAGATTACCCGCGGCGACGGTAGATAATTGCTTGTTTTCGAACGTTAATTCGGTTAATTGTTTCTTTACAATTATTCAATGAAAGTTTGATCAAAACTTCGTGAATCTGAATTGTTATTGCAATATGATCTTACATAAACATTAATATAATGAGGCTTACGTAAAATTTATATAATGATTTATATTTGCGATAAGAGATCTTTTACTCCATTGGAGTTTTATGTATATCCTGTTCATTCTGAGATTCTAAAGAGTGCACCCTTTCAAATTATTCTAATTATATTTGAAAAATAATAATCTGTGAAAACGAACTTAATACCATAAATAAATAGCAATTTTAATTATAATATTGAATTTGTTAACTAGCTAGAAATTTTTCCTTTCCACGTTTCCCTTATCAAATTATAGTAACTTCTACGAAATTAGAAACTTAAATCATTCCCAGAAGCCTTGCTTAAAAGGAAGTAAAATATACAAAATTATAATTTTGAATCCTTTGAGCACTATTTGAAATGTCTTCCAAAGAAAATACTAACAAAAACAATTTTACTTCAGAACATAAATTAAACTTCTATTAAATTCCATAACTTCTGCAATAGCCCCCCTCCCCCCATTTGCCCTCATCTAGATACGCCACTGCTGGGTTTCTGATCCAACTTAAGGTGCTCCTTCTCGTAGTTTGCCCACTTTCCTCTAGATGCATCTTGGGACGAGCTATTAATATGTAAACCCTATTTCGGTCCGTGATGTGTTTACAAGTTCGAACTGTACATATGCACGGTTAATGGAAGTACGATGAATCACCAGTACTTCCAGCTGGACCGTGCACCCTATGAAAGTCAAAATACTTTGATCAAAGTATACGTTGTTCCGACTTCATTGAATATTACGATATGTGACACAGTGAAACCATTTCTACTTTGATAAAATCGTTTGACATTCCTAAAGAGACACCTTTATGAGATACCCCACTGTGATAGTGAATTTATTCTCACCGAAATCGATGGTTAATTAGTTTCACCACCGTAACGGTAGCTCGGGACCAAATGTAATTACATATCACCTATCTCATAAAAGCGATCATTAACGTTATTTAGCCGTTAAAAGTACTCTAAAGTTGTAGTATGAAAAATTTGTTCTATAAATAGATAAAATAAAAATAAACATAGATAGTAGCTATTTTCCAAGGTAAATTCAACCCTAGGCTCTTCTTAATTTTTCCCCGGATTTTCCCAAATCAAGGGGTGGAAATCTCCTTTCCCCAGTGTTTGTTCTTCTTAATAGAAAGTCTGCATCGCATTCGAATATATCATCCCTAGCCATCTCTACTCGCGATTGCACGAACCCTAATTGTGCACGAGGCTGTACATTTCGCAGTGCAAGCGTGAGCGAACACGAGCGTGGATGATGAAAACAGGCCTGACCAACGGCTCTCCGTGTTTGCAGCAGAGTAAAAGGTACGAAGAGCGTGGTTGCGTAATGCCGCCTTATTGCTCGCCGGAGGAGAAAGTCGGCCTTATGTCTGCAACTCTTTATGCACACACACATGTACGTGAACTTACACGGGAACCAGTCAGATCGTACCGATCACGATCCAACCGAGTCCGACTGTTCTGCGAACAAGAGATCATTGAATCATTACGGGGATACTTGAATTTCCATCTTGACACGAATTTCCTGTCGTAAGAATGTTGAAAAAGTTGATAAGGCTTTCGTGTTTAACCTTTGCACTGCGAAATTCTATTATAGTCAAATACCACTGCGCACCCCTCCACTGATGGGACCATTTTACCGAATCGATAAGTATAAATTAATTCGTTTCACAAATTATAAAGACTAAATGATACGAATTCTCATATGATTATATCGACGCAACGTTAAATTTTGATAGAGTTATGCATATTCATAATTATTTTTCATTGTGAAAATGAACTAGACCAATACCTCTGTATTATTAGAGTAGATAAATAAATTTCAAAGTACACTCGCGATCAAATCAGACTTCCTCAGGATAAAATGATATCCCGGGCTCTCGCCCTTCCTCATTTACATCCCCGGGGAAAATGACGTAGGGAAAGAGCCCCTGTATATAGGAGTCCGACAAATTTGATTTGATACTTATTTATATACTAAATTTCATAATATCTAAATTATTTTTAATATTAATTTGAGAATCCCTGCTTCATCGCCGAACGTAATAAATTCCGCGAAAAAATTGACACGAATTAGAACGCAGATCACTTTCATTCGTGGTCATCTAGAAGATTATGACATGTTGCAATAGTGAATGTAGCATATTTCCTTCCTAAGTTCGCAGCTGCATAAGAAAGTGAAACAACATCGATCTCTGTGCAAGTTAACCTTATTCCATGCCACGAGATGTGAGCCATAGAAGCGCATCTGCATTCCAACCGTAACAAATCACGTTAGAAAGATCTTGAATCCTCCATAGAATACATACCAACGTTTCACATGTAGCAACAGATGAAACGATCAATTCACCGCCGAAGGAATTCAAGACGCAATGCGGGTTAGTTGAAACCACTTACATTCGATGTAACATCACTCAGACCGCTTAAAATTAATACTATACATCATTCTAAGTGAGACGTTTAAATATCTTCAGAATATTCGTGAGAATTTTAGTTAATCGATTTTAAACACTGTACCATATTAAATGAAGTATTTCGAAATCACATCTATGAAGTATCAATTTTAAGCTTATACTTTGATTAAAATGACAGTATAAACGTTTTATTATTATTTTGAAATAAACGATTGAAAATTGAATATTAACCAATACTGACGATCAAAAATAAATTGGATGATTTATTGTTTATTCCAACGAAGAATCAGCTATTTCAAATTAAAAATATTAATAAAACGTTTATGTAGTCGTTAAATTGATATGCTACCACAGTTATTTTAAGATACTTTTATGTCACGAATCTCTATCAGATTTTTTCCAATTTATTTCGAAATTCGCTATTCGATATGCAACAATGTAATGGATAATTAGAATTACGTTTGCCAAATACTATCGATCAAATGAGAAGAGCAAGCAGTTTAAAATCTCTCTATTCGATACATAGCATTTAGTTGAAAGACAAAGGATGCTTTCTCATGCTGTAATTAGTGTATATTCAGCTTCTTGTGTAGACAATTACAGAAGCTGTCGTCACTGCACGAGAAAACTGTCCTTTCCCACGAAACTGACTCATTAAACGTCTTTTTCTCTGTTGACCGGAATTCTGGAATTCATAGTAGAGAAATTAATCTTATTACCGTGAAATATGACGCTAACTTCACTTGAAAATTGTTTATACGATTTCAAACGTAGTTGACAATGAAACGATAGAAGATTTTGCTTTATTTCCTGTTTAGAATTCTCATATGATTCGAAATATTTATACAAATGGGTGTAGAATGTAAATAATTATCCAACGTCAGTTCATTATTCGCATGGAAGTACAATTGCTGTTAGTTCTTAGATCCTTATCGTACTGAAAATTTCTACTTTCACATTCATTTCGTAATACGAAACGCACAGTTACGATAGAAAAGTTTTATGTTATTCTAATGGAAATATAAAGAGACAAATATTACTTTCGCGTTTTAAATTGAGATAGAAAAATTAGGCAATATTTATAAATAACATTTCATTGTAAAAATAACGTATATTATTAAAATTTTTCAATTTTAACATTTTAATATACGAAAGTAATTAACATGATTTGAAATGAACTACACCTATTTTTCATTTCAACTTTTCCTACCCTACGTCTCGTTGATTTTGCAAGTAATATACGATAATGTAGCCATCGGTGCCCATAAGAAAGAGCAACTGGTTGGCTTTGTCTCAGCGACGCGACGTCTAGATAAGACGGTCGTAATAGCCTCTGTTGTAGCGCATGACATAAGGCCGTGGATGGATTCGCCGTAAAAATGGCATTTTCTCATGAAAGCCGAATGAATCATGGTACTGGAGTAAGAGTACGCATACAACGGCTCTTCTCGTCTCCGCGTACTTGCAGTTACTACTTTCCGTTCAGCTCCATACCGGCACGTTTTGTTGCAGAACGTAATAAGGTTTCGCTGTTACGTTTACAAGCGATCCTCCGAAAGAAAAGATAGCTATATCGTGAGAAAGGAACTGCCACGGTTTTTTACGAATCCGATCCAGTCACTTGTAATTTTGACATTTCATCGTCGTTCGTTCGTTTTCAACGATCGTGGTGAAAAATATTTTTGCTTTTAGAAATACATATTCTTTGAGTACTATTATTGAAACACCGTGGATTTCTTATAAATAGAAGGTTTTGTTGAGAAATTATTATATTGGAGCAAGCGTATAGTTTCGATTTAAAGTCGACGCGGTCTACTGATCAAAAGTTGCTTAATGTAAACGGCCGCTTTACCGTGACAGTGAAATTTTACATAAATTGTTCCAGAATTTAGCCGCTTTTTATTTCAATTACGAATAAGAAATAACGTTGTTTTTAATAAAAATATTTCTTATTCACCGGAACATTGCGATTTCTGATTAAAGCATTGTAAACTGAAGTTTCTTCTTTTTACAACCCCCACACTAGGGATATGCGGGTACCCGATATATGTGTGCAGTCGGGAATTCGACATTAATAATTTTAATTTTAAGTTTATAAATTTCTTATGGGTAATGAATTTGAAAACACTGACGAAACTACGGATAGCTAACACAAAGTTGGCATCAAGTAAGAATAATTAAAAATATGTTTTTCACACATCCTTGCGGTTATGTTACTCATCATCTTGTACGAAGTATAATAAGGTTTCGTTGTTATAAATGATCCTTCAACAGAAAAGGCGAGTGCATCGTGAGAAAAGAGCTGCAAGTATTCTGAAATTAACTTCTCAAGGAAACAGTAAACTGACCTTATTTCATGAATTCTTTTTCCGAGAACAAAATCTAAAAGCACGAAGTAAGAATATACCTTCACAGGTTCCAAGGAAACTTTTTCCTTTTTTTTCTTAACTTTTAGAGCGAATTTCTATGAAATATGCTTTGGAAAGTTCCTACTATTGAACCAAAAATGAGGTAATTTTAGATAAACTAAGACCAGACACGCATTTAACTAATAAATTGTAATTTTGCAGTTGTGTCATTGTTCTTCCGGAGTTACGATACTTATATCAAAGACTCGTTAAATTCTTCTCGATTTAATGTTAGGTCATATTATTAATCGATACGATACGAAATGGAGTAAGATTTTCCTGTTACGCTTTCAATAGATTGCTGCGAAACGATTGCATGAATATTACACAAAAGGAGTCAGATTTGCTGAAAGTAACATTTCACGTACAGCAGTTACAAAACTGACCTAGTTCTACAAATGACTGCTTTCAATTTAATTTATCCTGCAATTACATCATACATTTTTTTAATTCATCATCAACTTTCAATTTAATTATTCAAAGTTACATGAATCCACATAACTTTGAAACAAAGATGTCACAAATTTGTAAATCTGAAAAATAATTAAATTTGTGTTTAATTATATCAGTAGAATTGCTCTGAAAAAAATTTTAGTTTCAGTAAAAAGATATGAAAAGGCATTACTCTTTACGGTGAGAAATATTTGAGAAGTACACATTTTCGTTTTTCTACAGCAAAGTTTTTATGAAAGCTGTAAATTCCTACTAGAACTTTGCTATGACTTATGGAAAGATTTCTTCTAAAGTAAACGTAGAAGCGTGGGAAACAAGAAGCTCCTTCAGGAAGTTAGCTTTCCGAAAGGTTTAACAAATATTTACTAATGCTCTGAAGATTACACAACGAAGAAATATAAGTATCTCGATTTGAATCAAGTAATTTTTTTTCAAAAATGAAAATATATTTTAAATTTTGTACAAAAAATATTTAATTTAAATTTCGTACAATTAATATTTGCTTGGACCAACCGAAATAAAATAAATATTAGGATAATTCCATTTTTCATTTTCACAAATGAAATATACCTTTCATTTGCTTATATAACATAACATGATGCAACTGCGTTTTTATATTCATTCACGTTCTTTTATTAAAATCAATATATCGTTCCTCCGGTATTCTGCATTTTCTACATTCGTACATATCTTCAACAATGCTCAATATTCGAGATTTATAACAGTCCGAGAATTTGTTACGTAAGATATGGAATTGTCACGAAGAAAATGCTCGTAACGGAGTGTGTATGACAATTGAAAACTTCTTTCAAAGAGCTTTTCAAATAGATATTACTAGTTACCCCAGTAAGTTCGTTCGGTTTTCCCTACGGTTACTTGATCCTTTAGGGTAAAGGTGAGTTTATTGTTTCAAATATAATACTCCTATGTAGAGTCTGTCACGAGAAAGTGAAGAAAGTTTCTTTGAAATTATCATAAAAGATTTTGTCGTTTCAAAATTATTGGAAAATAATAGAAAATTAATGTACTGCATTTGCAACAATATAAAGTGTTTAGTGTTAAATTTCAAGTGAAATTGTAAAAGGTTGATTTAACGTAGCTTTCTGTTCTGTGTCGCATTATCTTCGAAACTACAACAAAGAAACATTGGAAAGGAGACAACCGGAATGAACAGATTCCTAGAGAAACTACCCCAGCGAGATGAGACATCTTTGTTAGCTTTCATAAACTAAATTTGTCCCACGAGGGGATGTCAGGTATGCTTATATTTGGAAGGTTCGCTCAGCTTTGTCATTTCGTTTCTAGGAATCTTCTAAGAAATGTCAATCGTTACACAACACCTTCGTTCGATCAAACAAGGGATACTTATGTGTGTTTTCATTTACAACGTTGTTCATGTTATTTAATAATTTTTTCGATACCTTTGGACGATTTGAAATTTTGAAAAATTAATTTTTTGAAATTTAGTCATTAGAGCAGAGGTCTTTACGCGAACAGCTAAGATTAAAAGGTAGGTAAACGCTCTCATAAATCTAAGGAATATGAAAGCTCATAAATAGCTCGTAATTTTCATGTATTTGGTTTTTTATTTTTGCAAGATGGAGTGAACTAGCTCGACAGACGTTTCGCTACGATTCTGGTCGTAATTGTAACAATGAAACGCAAAGATTCATAATAAATCGTGTCAGTAGTAAAACAGCGTTATGTGTAATGCGCGAAGGCGAAAACACACGTTTCCCTTTGTGTTTCATAAACGGTGTTGAACTCGGCCAGGGAAACCAACGACTTCAAGAACCACGAGGAAGTTTGAATTAATAAAGCAAAGCTTATGCCAGCGGCTCGTATTTATAGATCGACTTGCAAGTAAGCCTTGTTGGTCGCACTCAATTACTCTCCTTCCGCGTTGTTCCGATTATGTTCGTTTAATCTTTGCTTTTCCTAACCATCACTGTTTAACTCGATTCTACATACTAAATCTGAAATTTATTAATCACATCAGTCTATCAGACCCCAAATATCTTTACTTTTCCGGTTTTTACATAAAGTAATAATAAATAAAAACCCATTCTTAGTTGAAGTGTAAACATATATTTTTTACTTCTAAAATAAAATTAATTAGGATAATTAATTAATAAGCTAATAAGCTCAGACGTTCAATAATAATTATTGACGGTAATCAAAAGTGGTCTCCTAATTATAAAACAATAGAAATAATATAACAAAATAGATGATAATTATTTCGTAATGAAAAAACAAATGTAAAATTGTAAGTGTGTATAGAAAAGCAACGATCAACTTAACAATAGAGATTTTCGATGATAAAGGAACAAAGAGTTGTCATGTTGTAATCCCATCTGAAAATCCTCTTGTGGCAAATACCAAAGTCTAATGCACTTGACGAGCAACCGATGGTGGTTGGAGAAATAACGGCATGCTCGTTCATCCGCATGCTAGTAGCTACTTGTATAGTAGCCGATGTTCAAACTATCCGCTCTCTGAACTCTCGAGCATCGAGTCAAGTACCATACACGTGTATCGTTAAGTGTGCTTGCATAGTTATGTACATGAAAACTGAAAGAAACCTGAGAAACGATCAAGACGTGAAACAGATGAACACGAAGCTCAGGGAAAAGGAAAAGAGTAGTTTGTACGGGAAGAGGAAACATCGTTGTTGATGGAAAAATTGTGTAACTCGATCCATTTTACACGGAGCTTTAAATTAACAAGAAACAAAAGTATTTGAAATATTGGTATTTAGTATTCGAACATCCAAATAATACTAAATATTCGAATTTTTCCAACAGTTCTACTCGGAAACGTTAATTTCTCTCAGAAATAATGAGAAGGAAGAAGAAATGATGTAACGTAACTCGGTAATATGACTGTAAGGGGCTGGAAATTGAAACGAGGCCAATGACGGTGTTCGATTGGCAAGTTGTGTCGAAGGCACCGGAAATGCAATTAGAGAGCCATGAAATTCTGGTAGAAGGGAAGCTGTAAGAATGAAAGGCGATGCTTAGTGAGAAGCCTGGCAAGGCCGGAGGTGGCGACAGGATTTTTCAAAGACTTTCCTGCGAAAAGGAAGCGGGGAACACGTTTCGAGCAATAGGTTCGGCTTAACCGCAACCGGAAGAAATGGTTACATGTGATGTAGAGGTTTGCTACGCATGGTCAGAATCGAACGTAATCCGATACTTTAGTTTCCTGGCCCCCTGTCAGGTCACTTCCTTTTTCATTCCCTAGATTCTTGTGGAAAGTCACCAGGGAGTATGCAAAAAATTAATTTCCTTTTTTTTCCCTGCTTTTTACATCCAATGCGCTATATACTATTACTTTTTATTTCCTGTTGAATAAATTTTGTGCCTCGTTAAAATGATACGAAGTCTTTAAACTAGCATACTAGAATGAAAAAAATTATTCCGCGAAACGAACGAATACCCATTTATTTAAATGTCAAGGCTGTGAAAGAGTTCTCAAGCTTTATACCGAAATAAAGTTGATAATGAAACAATTTCAGGAAAGTTCTAATCCAGTGCCTCGTAAAAGAAATTAAGTAGAAGTTTCTATTGAATAATGCTATTTAAACCATTATACTTGTTAGATTTTTATATAGTTTCGAAGGTAATATAGTGTGGCCGTAACAACTCTTTTACTCGGTTAACATTTCAATATTCTTTCTTTATGGGCTACAGAAATAATTATTTTGTTTATCATGTATTCCATAAAAATTTGAAAGGTACCTCCTTTTTATTAATTGTTCATTAAAATGTACGAATATTATATTTACATATTTGCACAATTTTCACGTAGTACGTTTATATCCAATCCTGCGTACTGATCCAAATAGTGAGCGCTGACACAGCGCAGGTAGAAGTATCATCGAACCATGAATAAATACATACAATGGCTATGGAACACAAATTCGATGAAATCTACACGACAAAGTGCATCAGAAGAGTAACGTAAACGTCGTTTAAAGTGCAGTATGTACGTCATAGACGATGTGCAAACATGGTGCCAAGTGTGATGCAGGTGTACCATAGTTGGTGCACGTGCACCACGATGATATCATTACCGGTACTTATCTTTCCACTGATATTTCCATGTATGGTACTCTATCACGATGTATTTACTTATATCGACATGTTGTGACTTACTATACATTTTTTAATTGAATTTGTACCAAGAAAATTTTATTTTCATAAAAAAATTCAACGGCATAAATAAGCATACTGTGAAATATTAATAGAAATTTTCAGGGATCGAATGTTAATTTAATAACTGCAATGGAGTTATTGTTACTTTTCGGATTGAAATATTTTCTGAGAAGAGAATTTGTAAATTTGAAAATTTATAGAATTATTTCGAAGAAAAGAATTGTTACGTCTGACACTTATTATTCCTCGATTATCTCGCGACGATAATGGTAACCTTCAGAAATAAATCCGCATTAGAAGAAACTATGCCAAGGTTTCACAGCGATTTATGATTAATCCAGACAGATTTCTTTGTCGATACATCCGAAAGAGTTTGATTTATTCTGTTTGCATGGCGGTCGTCTAGCATACCCGTTGAAACACAACGTTGTCGTCCTGGACACGTTCGAATTACCCGAACCACCAGCCGGAATGCCGTCCACGCCTCTTGAGATTCCAGTCTAAACAATCGGCCACCCTCGTCGAGCTACGAAAACGAAACGGTACCGTTCCATTCGGCTCTCGGACCTGGCCAAGGATTTAACCCACGATAAGAATTTCCTTTCCAAGAAGATTGTTGCTCTCGAAAAGGCTTAAGGATTTACCGGTAATACGTGTCAAAGATGACAAACACGTCTTCCCAAAAGATCCGAAACTTCAATACAGGGGTTTCTCGAAATTAATTCAAGAAAAAACAGAATTCATTTTATATCTTCAACTCTACCATCAATTATGGAACGCCCTATATAACTCGTTCAATTTCCTCAAAATTCCATCCTTCGTTTTATAAAAGCCTCGACAACCTTCGGAGAAAACTGCTTCGGTAAAAAGAAAAAAACGTGTTTCGAGCCAGACAAAGAGCGTAGTTGGCCGAAGGAAATGGCCAATTTTTACGGGCATTCCAGTTGAAACAGGTGAAAACGGCATAAGGTGAGAATAAAAGGGAATAACCGGTGGTAAAATGGAAATGTCAGCGTCGTGTAATATTAAAAATGGCAATGGAACGGTTAATTGTTTGGATATCCCATAGACTGTTGGACGGTCTGTCCGTGGCACGTACACCTGTTCGAAACGGAAACGAAGCGAAGGGAAGAATCTCGAAGAAGCCTTCGAAACACGGTTCGCTGTTGGCGCGGACCTCGACAGTCGGTTGGCAGACTGTCGCGGCCAGGGTCAACCACTTGTAGGATCGTGGCAATTGCACCGGCAAACTACAACCGCAAAACGTCTAGCTCGGAATACCAGCCACGTCGTCCGCATAGAAGAGAACACCGAGACCCCGGACACGTATACAACTACATACACGCGTCCACCAAACAGACTCGGAGCAAAGATAACCTCGAATCGAAATTCCTCTAGCGGCGTGCCAAAATTCCTGACGATTCCGAGCTTTTGTTTCACCGTCGATGACCCGTCGCCTCTGTTCCCCCTGTTACCATGCTCCCTCATTTACTCCTCTTGCACTGTTCAAATTTTTATCAACCCCTTCGTTACTACAGACGATTATAGTTCTTCGATGAACGTGTAAATACCATACAGGGTGTTATGCAAACTGCAATAAAATGAATATGCCATTCGTTATACTAGTTGGCTACTTCAGAGAGAAGCTTGTATTACACGGAAATCCGAAACCGAGAAATTTCAACCTGATGGTCGATGTATGTTCCATTGACGAAACTAAGGATCAAAGGTGGTTGAACGAAGAACAGAGAAAGATAAAACCGGAAAATACGTACACGCGTGGTTGAACGCGGCTTACAGCTGACGCTCTGAAAATGACCTCGAAATTCGTCTGCTCTTCATTCAAGTTTTCATTAATCCTCGACCGGGTGAATGCACGGACATTTTCACTCGCCCGTAAGAGTAAAAAATATATTAATATATATTATAGTGAATCCACGTGAATAAACTAAATAATTTTCACGATTAATTAAATATTCCGAATAATTGATAAACCGGCGCAATTATGTCGAAATAAATTAAACATAGAGTCAATAAACTGCACTATCCATCGCATAGGTACAAAATCAAACTGCAGTTTTTATTAACCAAGAAACCTTCCCTCGTTTTTTTTGCTGTTACACGTTTAATCGTAGGTGACGAAGCGAGAAGAGAAAAGAAGAGGAAAGAAGAAGGTAAACCAGTTCTTTCTTGCACAGAGGACCCGATGGTCCTCTGCCTGGGTCGTGGTTCTTCGCGTCTACCCTCAGGTTCAGGGATTCCCATGGTTCGTTCGAGCCTCTAGCCTTAACCCATGGCACGTCTAACGGTCTTCTATTGTCCATGGCGGGAGCTCAATAGCGATCAGGAGGGGCTTCAAGGCCCACCGTTAGCGGTGTTCTGGTGTTCTTTTCCAATCAAGGGGGGTCCGGACCGGCTACCGCCTCGAAAAACCTCGAGGAACCTTCCTCGAATCGTTACCTTCTACTTTGTGACAAACTACGTCCTCTATGGTGCAAGTAGAAACGGGGAAGCCTGATCTCACGATCTCGCGATTCGCCGCCATGGGGTGTCGATGGAACTTTTTGTAACATTCCACAGAAGAATCGAACTAATAAATTACTATTGTGATGATTATCGCTAGGAAAATTTGTACTTTCAGATCCTACGAGGGGACGAAAATCGATAGATATCTTTGTGTATTATTGAGGGGTTTTATAATTTTCGTCATTTTATATCCTAATCCCTTTCGAAGAACGAGCAAAGTCAGTATATGGACGACTGGCAAGAAGCACGAAAGAGAAGGTCGGGAGAAAGAAAGAAAGAATAATATCCAGAGAAGAGTGAAAAGAAACGAAAGGGAATCGGAGGGACGCGGTGACCGAAGGAGATCACCGACGTAAAGGAATACACATCCGAAGAGAGATAGGGAACAAACGCGAAGAAAAGGAAATGAAACGAAACGAGAAAAGAGATCACCGAGAAACGAGAAAGAAAGGAAATGGGATAAAAGGAAGGAAAAGAAAGAAGAAACATGAACCTACGGGTTAGTGCGATGAGGATACCCGCTGAAGAAGAATATTCGCGAGAGGAAACAGAAGAAGAATGGCGAAAAGAAAGATGAAAGACAAGGATGAGAAAGAGATGAAGATGAGTTGAGGATGGGGAATGGGAAGAAACGGATTACTTGCTACTCTTCTACTGCAGCGGTGCGGGTCTTCCACGAACCGGGACCTCCGCGGTCATCTTCTTTTACCCCATCGAAAGAGCTCAGAGTACAAATCTGAATTCCAAGACATTATGATGGTTTCATTTCTTAATATCGAGGAACCAAAGGTAAATTCCTCCATTTCATTACACGATTAGTATCTGGGGAGGGAGAAGGGCACCCTATCTAGGTTACACCAATGTAGATAAAATATTGAATTTTAAATTAATGATAATTAATATCATTAGCTCAAAAGACTTTTCGCCAGTATGTATTGCATCAACCATAAATTTTGTTTAATAAAAAATATTTGATGAATTTTTGTCTTTGAGCTCGATCTGAAATATGGTTATAAATTGAAACCTGGATAATTTCTATGGTGTAAAAAATGTGATCAGAAATTAACGTTAGATCGCAGATCTGCACCAAGGGTAAATCCCTGACAAGGTCAAAACCAGTTTGGTCATCTTCCAAAAGAAAAGCAGCCACGTTGGGGCAAGGCTTTTCCATAACCAGTTTTACTTGGCCCAGATACTCTGCTGATATATTAGTCTTTGCACCTAAATGTACAACATTCTCAAAGTTGATACATTTTTATAAACTTTAGTTGTTTTCATTCTTACAAAAATTTCGCTCATTTTTGTAAAAATTTTTTTATTTGATAATTCATTCGATCATTAAATGTAATTAGTCTCTCAACTAACGTTCACTTGCTTTAATAATACAAAGTGGTGGTACATTGATGGATTTCATTCCGAAACTTATCGACGCGAAGATATTTTAATGAATCAAATGTATTTCAGGCGATTTTCATTAGTTTCTTATTACACCAAGTGGTAGAAATTCCGGTATGACGTTGCAGAGATTGCATAACGACCTTGGATCATAAATTCCATCATACTCAAAGGGTTAAAAGGACTAGAGTGTCAGCTCGTGACCTCCTTTACAACCACCGGTTGCTTCTATCTATCTATCTATCTAGATATGTACCTATATACACTTTGAGCATTCGTACTGAACTCGAGCAGCAGTTTGCAAATTGAAAGAAAATTTCTGGTCATATTTTAAACGTGTTTGAATTAACCAAATTTCTTCTATGCAAACTAGACTTAGGTACAGTGAATTAATAACACTATCTTGGAAGATGATCTCAGCTTAATAAATAATTAATGCTTGAAATTTATTATTTTCAGTTTGTTAGTTATGATAAATATGTTATAAATATTATATAAATTATATTTTAGCAAAAAGTGTAAAAAAGTTAATTAATGAACATCTTAAGTTGAATTTAATTCACAATCCTACAACTACATTTTAAAATTAAAAAATTAGAGTTACGTTGGTTGAAGACTGAATTAGAGTGAACATTGAAATATCTACTTCCCCGATCCCAGTCGTTTCACTTCTGTCATTTCCGGGGATAGAAATTTTACGTATCTACTGAACAACTTCCGGCTTCTTACGTAGCCGATGCATTAGACGATATACTAATACACCTCCATCAAGGAAATTATTAAACCAGAATACAGGTTACACCGTGGTAACCTGCTTCCGTAAGTTTTTAACATTGATACCCGAACGATTGATGACTAAAACGTGATTTATGTTCAATTCATAAATGCTTTAACACTTCAGCTACGAAATGCCATTTATTATGGCTTCCTTATAAGCGACTTTCTACAGAAATTATTCACTGTTATAGTACTAACATTTTCTAAACTCCAAATAGTTTTCATATTATAAGAAGAAATATTTATTTCTTCATCTTCAAATATCTCCATATTTCTATTAAGATAAAATTTCCTAAATTCACTTACTTGGTACAATATTTCTTATTGTGTAGGATGTAGTCAACATTTTAGGTCACCGGATCCATTTTGGTTCCTACGTGGTTGCACCAATGGCGGCCACAGCTATCCCACAGTTCCTTTCAGAATCACACTAAAACAGAAAAAAGGTGTTTATTATTACAGTAATATTCGCGTGAACACCTTTTATATGATCAATTAAGGTCTCGATTGAAACGCTATATTATCTTCTGTCGTATCTATAAGGGTTCACTTTCGTATCTCGTGGTACTAACCTCTTTTCTTGATCGAAACCTTTCACCACGAGAACACTGATTCGGATTACGATACAAGAGTTATATTTATGACATCACGAGGCCGAACGAGTGCAAATGAAAGTTGCAGGATTACCCTTACTCTCGCTGAGTATGAAAGTAAAACCCGTTTGTCCCGTGTATTATACTAACGTTGATCAAAAATTCTTTTACTCCAAAATTTCGTTTCACTTTTTCTTATTTATATGTAGGATGTTTGGAAAAATTGACTCACGTATTTTTATTTTGAAGAGTGGAGATGACCCTGAAATGTTTGAAACGCCTTCGTTTTCGGAGCCGATACATAAATATGTACTATCCTATTTCCGTACATCATATACATAATTGTTTGTCAATCTTATAGAGTTATAGGTTAACTCGTTTGTATGGTATTTTGTTGTTTTAAAAATAATTAAGAGTGTATAGAACATTAAAATTAGGACGCGATTTTAATAGATTACTAATTTCAACGACACATGAAAACGTAAGTAAATATTTACTTATTTACTATTTACGAGTTATTTGTAGAAAGTACAATAATCATGGCGTTCGACCAACCGTTAAATCGTTGCAATCTTGACAAAGAGTCCTTGAAAGGTTTGATTAAAGTGAAACGACCCGACCCATAATACACGACGGATTAATATTATCCAACATTTTGCATAAAATTATATAATATCGTAACGTTAATATCACTTCTTATAACCTATTATAATAACAAATTCACAGTCTCAAAATGATACATACCTGTCTGCCGCTACAACTTATGATTCACTGTGTGTGTAATGTGTGTGTTCGCGAAGGTACGATCGTGCCCGAGACGCGACGAAGTTACACGAGTCTGGCACGAGAGCTTGTAACATCGAGTGGTACGTAGTACGAATCAAACTCTTATATTTACATATTTTTATAATTAAAGTGAATATTACTTGTATACAACACCACTATCGGTTTGTCCAGTGAGTTCAGTGAACAATTTGTGACATAGTAAATTAGTAAAACGTGAACTGAAAGAAATATTCGCTTGTACATACGAACCGGCAAAAACCTAACCTTCAAACACATCAAATGCGAGTTTGGCAATTGTTGCAACGCACATGAGGTAAGAAATAAATTCTTCCCTATGATAAAAACCTAGGGTAATAATGTACAATAACGTGAATTTCAATTAATTTGTAATTCATAAGTTAAAGACTTCCATCAAGTTCATGTATTTCTTTCGTGATTCTTTAAAATGTGATTTTAGACCGCGAAAAAAAAGTAGATTCAAATAGGTCCATTTGACGTAATGTACATTTCGCCATTTTCGAAACAATCTGGTGCTCGCATCTCTTGTTAAAGTCCGCTGATCGAGTAATTGAAGAGCGGAAGTGCATCGACGGTTAAGGCGTGATTGGGCGATTGTTTTCGGCCCGGAAATACGTCAATTGCAATTCTCCGGGAAAACCGCGATTTATTGTTTCGTACTTTATGTTCGTGAAATGTGTAACGCGTTTCTGTCGCATTGGTCTGAAATTATTTAAAAGCGAAACGAATTTATGAAGTTAGATTCGCTTGTGCAACCATTTCATAGTTTAGACTTTACCTATATATTTATATAACGATGAAACTTCGTTTTTATGAGTACATTTATTTCTATGATTGTACGAGACGTAATTTGAATTTCCAAACTTTAACATATTTCCTGTTTGCTTGCAGGTACGTATACACTGCATGTGCCGTCATTCCAATTTCCGGTAATAAAGAGAAATGGTGGTCGGATACAGCGATTCCGGTGAGTAGAATTTTCGTTAAAGAATTTTTGAGAGGATCATCGCGCGTCCAACGTATCTGGCGTCGAACGTCTTCTCGTTTTCGAATTTTTTTGCTCTCTTTTTGTCGGGCTCCCACGACTGCCTGCCGCGGATGGTGACTGGTAGTTCGTTCGAGGAAATGGGCAAAAAATTTTAATTTCTTCAGCATGTGCGCGAGAGGTGACGGATCGGGGCGATAAACGTTGCTCTCGTTATTCTTGTCAGCTTTTGACCTCGTGTGCATGTCCGAAGGCAAAAACGTTCGATTCTCTGAAACTGTATCTCACAGTTCATTCTTCTTCTAAATTGAAGAATTTTATAAATATTATTTATATTAAAAACAGCTAGGTATTAATCCATTTAGAATCAGATTTTTATTTGACACCGTATGTCTCATGGTGCATTTGAAACGATACAAGAAACTGGAATGGTATAATAATATAGTTAGTTAAATTAGTTTGTTTTTCGAAATTACGTAAAATCTGTCCAATGGCAGTTGCACAAGAAATCGTGAACGAATGACAGAGCAGTAAAGCGTTATAACCTTGGCTTGTTTTCACCATCAGAAAAATCGTCAAAGCGACACGGCCACTCTCACTCTCACTACCGGTAGTCCCACTTCCTTTTTATCTCTTTTTCTTGTGCCTCTTCTTTGCAAGCATAACAGCCTTGACAGCTGGGAAATAAGCTTATGTATACCTATCTAACCGTCCATACGGAACGGTCGTAAGATCAGTGAAATTGCAATTGATTAAAGTGCTCTGCAAAGAAGAGCGCATCGAAAATAAGATTTGCTATGAGAAGAATATTGCAATAATGCCCAAATCTGTTCTAATTTCTGTAATGTATAAAATGAACTTTTCTAATTTTTGGGGGATGTGTTAAATCAAAATGGTTCTGTATAAAACAGTTTGAGGAAATTGAGCGTCAGGTGTTGCATTAGCATGTCGTAACAATACAGCGGATTTTCAAATTTCATTTCCTCGGAAACTAAGCCGTAAATCAATAAATTTTATTCTATATTTTTTTCTCATTTTTTCATAAAAAATCAGGCACACGACTAAGTGCCGTAATTGTTTCTTACCGCATATATTTTTCTAACACCCACGCGCGTTAACGTCATTCACGTTTTGATGTATCATTATCCTCCTGCTCTTCGTTCCTACAGCCAATGATTTGCAACTAAACAAGACAGTAATTTCTTTTTCTCCGTTGTGCATATTCCGCCTACTTACTTCCCCTTGGTCCTCGGTAAATACCGAGTCCCTTAAACCCAGTAAAAAGAAAAGAAAATCCCTTTCCAACGTTCTTAGATGCCTTTTTGAAGGTCCTTATTTACAGTGGTCCCTGCAAGGTTTTTATTATCTTTACCTCTGTCCTTCAAGAACTAAGTAAATAAAATAATTCTGATAGCTTGGAAGATTACGATAATACTGACAAATAAACAGCACAGCTTCGCAAGTTTTTATAAGCTAAAAATTGTACTTTGTATTTAATTTTATTTTTTTGCCGTTGTAATTTTTTCGTTTCAGCAGAATGTCCCCTGTTTAATTCTTTTTCATCCCTTTTCGCCTGTATCGTAATTCCACTCCACTTCTGTTTTACTTCTTTGAATTTTTTATCAGAGAGTGGAACGCAGCCGTTTAAATTTCATGCAATACAGAAAGTATTAACTTTCAGTATATAGATATGTATAAAAAATATACAAAATCAGTTTTAATTTTTGCTATTTATGCTATTCAATTTTTGGAAGTTTTTGCCAAGAAGGAGAGGGTAGTTTATAAGTGGGCATGATCAGTGGATAAGTTTATTGCCTGATTTTTATTACCCGGTAAAATCGCAACGAATCGTAACATTCATTACCTGCGGATGACTATAAATCTTGCATGGTCAAAGTTGTCCCATTAGGGATTTCCAAAACCTAAGGTATCGATATACAGTTATACCGACGTTACAACCATAGTCATAAACGAAATTGACGTATAAAACTATTTTAGAAGATCCTGATTTATTGATGCACGATGAGTCGAAATGAAACTGAAATTTTTATTTCTAACTCCAATGCGCTGTGTAAATGTAACGAAAATCTTTTTCTCATTTATGATATAAAATTAATCTGTTTGTGCAGAAAATTTCGTTTTTAAGGAAATTAATTTTGCACGTGTACTTTTAATTAAATTTTTGCATAACCAAATGAATTGAAATATTTTTCCACTTTTAAGTTAAAAAAAATATGAAAGAACTTTTGCATACCCTTAATATCAAATGTATTCGTGACTGAATACAGAAAAATGAAAGTTGGTAAACGAAGAAATAGTAGTAAAACGAAATTACGAGAGAACCTGTAATTTATCATTCATTTTTATGATACGTTATGCATGCAATTGCAACAGTGTACTTCTTTATATTAATTCAGGTCGTAATTATACTTTCTCGTTCGGCTTAACGCGCGTGAAGTCGATCATGTAATAGCGAATTCCCTATCGATGTCTTCTCTTCGCACTTAAACAGACCTCGAGGAGAATAAGTAAAAGGTTTCCGTGCACAGAAGTAAGGATTGGAAGTGTGAAACTTCTGTAATTACCGGCAAGCCAAACGGTACTTTTATTGCTTCCCCCTTTCCTTTCTATGCACACAAAGTTTTCAACTTTTCGCTATGGGAATAATAGGTAACTTGAACGTTCAAATTGAGTGGGTAGGTTTCTAGTTGCATTTGAATAACGGTACGTCCACCCTCCTACGGTGTTATATCACGTTACTTGCCTAATAATTCAATAGAATTTAAATTACAAGCAAAATCTTCACTTCGTTAACTCTACGAGATCAAAATACGAAATTCCTTTAATACGAAAATACACATTTTACAGCCGTATCTGTAATATTTATCAATCGGTATATCGATAAATATCGATAAATTCCACTGTCAACTAGAGGAGCACCCGGTATAAGGAACGCAGACGGCTCTTGGCCCACGGGCCGGGAGGCCAGCTGCTTCTCTAACGAAAAAGTACAAGTCAGCTGTTTTCCGGCGTGGCACACGCCGACACGATTGCTCGCCTCCAGACGTCCCGATCGATCAGAAAGCCCACCAAAGGGATGACTGGAGTGTATATCGTGGATCAAGGTACCGAGCGGAAGAGAGAATCTTTGATGGATCAATGAGTCGCGCGATCGACGATTTCGATAAGCTGTAGCTATGAATATTAAGCTGATTGTACCGTGAAAGTGAAATTCCAAAGTTTGGGCCTTAGTTGATACGACAAATGATATAATCGCGTTTCAACGTTGGGAAATTCCAAAAATATTTAAAATTATAGCTATTAACGTTTTATGGAAATTTGGAAATATTTCAATCGGGAAATAAATAATTACATTTTGGAAAACAGTCCTGGTGTGCTTTATAGTTTTTCGATAACGGGTACTTGCGTCATTCACTTTTCTTATCGGGGAATGTCAATAAATGGCCGGGAACATATGTCCGTACTAAAAACGCCTGGATCACCGTTTCATACATTTTTACAGTTTAAAATTATCGCTAATGTAAATTTTATTGAATGCGTGTAATATATGAATGTATCTTTGCCATGTGTAGTAAGCATGATATAAATCTAGATATATGATATGAGTACAGTGAATGAAGAAAGTATAGGCACACCCGAGTACATTGTAACATTTAAAATGGGGGTTTAGTGCGGTTTTACGATGTTCTCCTAAAAACATAAAGTATTATGAAAAAGAAATGGGTGCTCAGGTATGTACCCGGTTGCCCACCTGAGGATTAAAGGGGTAAACTACCTTGAAACATCTGAAAATAGCTAAAATTTCCCAATTTCTCCTAGTTATTTCGTGGTAGGGAATACATTCATATCCGTTTTATGATTCGATTTCTTGATATTTTTCGATCGACTGATAATTGAGAACCTCTGGCCTTTGTATTCGGTTGGCCGGAACGAAACGGAACGTAACCGACCAGAGAAAATACACAGGGTACGTTGGTTGCATGTAACGTCTCTTGGTCTGGGAGCAGGTGCTCCTTGTTGGGTCGGTTGTGGTTCAGGACCGTCGTATTTCCTTTGGCAGCCTTAAAATTTTCGTAAACCTTTTCATCGTATCGTCGACGAGTAGTGTCGAAGAAAACGTTAATAATTCTTCTTCTTCTTCGAATGCCCCGGGTGTCCATAAAAGTTTGAGTCAAACTTCGGGAGGCATGTAATACCTTAAAACGGAGATAATAGAAACACTTGTTATTCTGAATGTCTTCAATTCTTAATCTATTCTGTTTAATGGCACAACTTTTTAACTTAACTTTATATTTGTGTACTTTTTCTCTGAATTTTTTAGACACCCTATATTATTCGTATGAAGTAAGGTAGTATAGAGTTTTGAAATATTGAAAACAGGTGAAAGTAGAGTGGTGCAAAGTGGAATAAACTTAATGGCGATTTTTTCAAGAAAATAAGCTGTTAGGTAACTACCCTTCGTAAAGTAAAATAAAATATCTTCGTAGATACCTACTTATACATGCGATGGAAAAAATATTTAAAATTCAATACATGAAACTTAGGTCTATAGGAATATGTGCGTGAAAGGAAGACAAGTCCGACGTACATATAGCTTAGAGGAAAGAAGTTGCTTAAAATATCGAATTTTACAAAATCATCTATAAGTTAACCATTAATTTGCATTTTATGAAAGTTTCCGTTTAATTAATGATTGAAATTATACAAAATGCCATTAGAGTACTCTTTCCTTGTAAATTAATTCAATGGCCGGTGTTTCATTTTTTGAATAAAATTAAACATTTTTTGTAAATAAATTAGGTTTACGAAAGTATAGGAGGCTATATTTTTAGACGATTTGATCATAGATCGTTATCAATATCCTCGAGAATAGTAGATATAAGAATTTAAAAAAAAGCGGTTTTATTTCGTCTTTCCAAGATAAATGAATTGCGACGAATTTTTAGTTATTAATTTCGACATAATTATTACTTTCAATTGCATACGGACAGTTTCAGGATCATTTATCTTAGTCGCTTTAACGAATGCGTTCATGTAATTTGTATACGAAGCAATTAAGGAGAAGAGACGGTGTTATACTCTCAATGAAATTAAAAAGCATACATTTAAAATGTTAGCCAGAAAAGTGTCTGCTCGTTAGAGCGGACTTATTACTTTTGATATACAATTTTTTCAGTCTTCTAAATCCTTCATACGAATAACCATTTTGGAGACATTCTTCTCAAAAGAATATTTAAATAAAGGATTTCATCCTTTGACCCGCAAAGCCCTACAAAACGTATAATATTTAACCCTTTACAAAAAAGGAAGATTCGCATTCTACTGATCCAATCGATAACATTTAAAGTTTTATAAAAAGCATCCAATTGCATTCAAGTCGAATGACTAACTTTCAACCAATTTCTTCGGATTCACGCATTCATTACGAGAACGAGCCGCCATTGGACGGGTAGGGTGACGCGCGAGGGAAAAGTATCGGCAGGGTGCAGAGGATGCCGGATGGCATCCCGAAGGGCGACACGAGGGGAATAGTAACCAGTGGTGGTGGTTACGTTTGTATATCCCCCCCACCAAGGTTCGTTGCGACGAGGAGGGACGCCGCCGACGCCGCCGACGCCGTCGCCGCCGACGCCATCACCCACCACCGCAGCCATCGTCACCGACGTCAGGATACCGTGTGTGAATTCACTTTCCACCGTCGTCTCTATCTCAGTTACCAACAGACCGTGCGATCGTTCGCATCGGAGACTTTGTGAAACGAGCGAGAGAGAAAGAGACAAAAAGGGAACTAGGCAGTGTGTGTATGAATGTGCGGGAGAGAAAGAGAGATTGAAATAAAAGTGGAGAAAAAGGAAAAGAACGTGAAAAAGAGAAAGAGAGAGAAAGAGAGAAACGTTACAAGCCATGCCGCACAGTCTCGCCTGAACAAAGGAAGGCTCCCTCAACCGAGGGTCGTTTCCGATCGACGAACCGTCGGTTCCCCTTCGTTCGCCTTCGGCGCGCCTCGTGCGGCACAAGCGTTTACGAAGCGGTCAGTCACGTAGCAGCGGCCGAGCTGTGAGGAACAAAGAACGGAAGGAACAGAAAGAGAGAGAGAGTACGTCAAAAGAGCGAAAAGGAAGCGTACGTCTGTGAACCGGCTCGCCGGCGAATAAAAAAAAAAAAAGAACACAAAACAAAGGAAAAAAGAAGAGGCAAATTGACCAGTATTATTGTCCTTGTTTCACGGAGTTTCGTTCGTCAAAGAATACGATAGTCGACTGTCATATATCAAATTTTTCCATCGAAAGAGGCTCAGTTTGTACACGATACACATCGTTCCGTTTCGCGTTGTGTCGTGCAAGAATACGTTACAAACCGAAGTTGACTGGAATACCGAAGAGGCGCCCTTCTCGCGTGTGTGCTTTCATTTTCGTGTTCCGCGAGCCCTCTTCGTGGATTGAAGCAAGTCACCGAAAGCGGCATACACAAGTTGGATTTTTAATTGGCAGTCCTGTGCGTGCGTGTGCGAGTAATATTCGACGAACCGGCGACCTAACCTCCAACGACCGCTCTCCAAAGGGTAGACGCATAATAACCGACGGTGATCATTGTGCGGACGCGTTATAAACCGATCTTCACGTGCGTGGTAAAACAACGTCCACAGTGACACGTAGCAGCCAAATAAAGACATATAAGTGACTAGAAGACACGATCTCTGTTCAATCAACTACATAAGATATCTTTTTCTACTCGCCTTTACTTTTACTCTTCGATTCGCTTTAATGTGACATGTTGTGCTACAAATACACAGTGTACGCTTGAATACTAGAGGATTGTTTGATCGAAAAGCAGCGTTCTTCCGTTCGACTACGTACGGATTATCCTCGTATTTACGGTGAGTTTATATACAATTTGTTTTTCTTTTAACTACGAAGAACCAGTCGTAAACAAAGAAAGAAACCTATGTGTAATGAAAAGTTTATAAAAATAACTTACGTTAAGGAAGCGAGAATTTCAAAGGTTCTAGAATAATCTTGTACGGTAGACGATTATTATGGGAAACGTGACTTATTTCAGGCTCGTTAGGTAGGAGTGGTTCTGTTTATTGTCCTTCTGACATTTCGTGTGTCAATAACAAAATTATGTTTCTCAAACGTGTAATAGACTTTGATTTTGAATTTTTTTTTTAAACTATAATAATATTAAACAATTTTAACGTAATTTACGAGCGCTAGAGTTTGACACGTTTAGAAATAAAATTTCACTCTACAAATTCTTATTTATTATTTTCATAAATGGTTACAAGTATTGTTTTGTAAAACGATCTCCAACTGTTAACCGTTCTATCTGCAACTGATTCATAAAACTGATGCTTTTGTTGTTTTGAAAGCTACGTATATATCGCTAAGTTGCTTATACATACCAACGGATAAGTCCGTCGTGTTGCGAGAAGAGGTTAATTAGACGTCGTTCGAGTAATTCGAGAGTACGTGACGTTTACCGCCTGTCGGTGACAGCAGATAATTACTCAAAAGCGTAGCTGTTAATTATACACTTTGACGCGATAATACAAAATTTCAGGTGATCCCGTGATTTCGTCAATCTAATTACTCCAAGTTTAATTAATATCAGACAGATTAATTTTTAATTATATTATACACGACGCACACTGTCGAAATAAAATTCGTTCAATAGTTCACCCTAGGAAGGTGGATTATTTGATTAAAAACAGAGGAGAGTGGCCCTAATAAATTCATTACAAAAACCTTCTTTTAGTTATCACAATTTATCTGATGAATTTTTCAAGCGTTTCTAATTGTTATTTTCTATCTTTTTAATTATACAGAGAAATTTTATTCTCTTATTGCATGCATGTCAGATACAAATGCACGTCGCACAGCAGTAAAAATCCTGGAAATGCGGCAGATCATTTCTGGGAAAATTATTTCACAAATAGCTTATCCGTGCCTAATAAAACCATCCGTAAGCGGATGAAAGTACAAGCAAATAACTTGTTTTAATCTAAAGATTAAACACACGCGAACAAGGATTTGATTAAAAAGAATTTCCCTGCTGTGCAGCAGGAAAAATTGAGATTTTATATTTTCACGTTTCTCTATTATATTCTCTTAATTATTCGAGTATATCTAATGCGCAGTGCCGGTGATTAATGACCCCCGAAATTTAAAACGTTAATACAATTTTTTCTCACAAAAATTCATACATTTGTAAATTGATTTGTTTAAAAAACTAGAAGGATTATTAGATAAATATTCACAACGCTTGGAACTCGATATAAGAAAGATTCAAGACCGGGTCTTAAGCGACCCAGCATCCGTGGTTCGAGGATTAATCGACCTGTTGTGCGCTCGGACTCCGCGTTTATGCATTCTGCTCGGAAGTAAATCGGATTTCAGTATAAACGGGTTGAAGAGAAGCGGCAATAAAGATCCATCGAGATCAAGAGGGTTTTGGTGAAACTGATTTTATACCTACAAACTGTCGAGTGTCTTCCACTCGCGTCGATGATTCATTCTCCAATGAAATAATGCGCATTCGTCGACAAAGGTCGCGCATTGATTTCTCCGGCAACGAGATTCCCAACAGTGTACGGTAGCTCGTTAAAAAAGATTAGGTGAAGGATTGAAATGAAAGGGAATAAGGGAAGAATCTCTAAGCCTTGAATAACTTCAATTTCTGTACGATCAGAGTTCGATTGAAATTGATATTACATTAATTTTGTAAGATGGTAAATGAACAATTTAAATTTGAAACTAAAATTAAATACAGTAATGCTTCGAAATAAGCAAGTGGCTCGGGACCGAACAGTTGCTTATTTCGAAGCAGGTTGCTATTCGGCTTGACTTTGTTCTCGAAACGGGACGATAGAGAACGCGAGAAACGAGTGAGAGATCCGAGGTAGCGGCAAATCATAAAGTGATCGGCCGAGCAGCGATGTTATTTTTTGAACAAGGATAGAAAGCATTATATACATATATTCCATCCTTCTTCTACTAACCGATGTCACTGCTCAGTCGAGCGTGAAATTTATTACCCTAAACATCGGCTTCGCGCTTTCATGGACCTCTCCCTCATTTCTCGTACCTCTCACTTTGCGGGCGACTTCAAACAAAGAAGAGGGGATAGCGAGTTGCTTATTTCGAAGCAGAGACCACTTGCTTATTTCGAAGCATTACTGTATAATTTCAATCGTCTTCAATTTCGATTCAGGAAATTGCAGTTTGTTTTCTTCTTATCAGATCCCACTGGTATGTTCTTCTTATTGTCATATTGTTCTTGATCATCTGGATATAATAGTGGTATTGTAATCTTCCATTTCATTTCCCATATCGTTGTTACAGTTAACCCTTTTAAAGTGTTATAAACGTGTTTACGCGTCCAATAAATGACACAGTATGAACGATATGGACATGGTTACATGTTCGGTGCGTTCACCCGTTAAGTCAATGTGTATTTATGTATATGTTTTTCGAGATGTTCCTCGAGCTTTGAAATTCAGCTGCCTAGGATTACTAACAAGGCTGTTCGAATGTAATGTTTGGAGACCTTTACAGAGGAAATCAAAGTCGGCGAAACCTGAACGCGTTTCGGCTCGAGCGAGATTTAATGCTTACATTAATTATAAGTCATTTCGATTACACTATACATGAGTATCGTTTCAAAGTTCCACCGAAAAATACTTCTTTCCTACTTTATTAAACACTCTGGGTCACCGGTACGTGTTAACACTCGACGTGTTAATTTTGTAGGAATTTGACACGTGTTGTGTCACCATACACAGCCACTGGTGAAATATACTCTGTACTAAAAGGATTAATTAAACGCTTGATTAATATTAAGCTATTGCATGGTGGATTATACATATAGTAGATTTTGGAACATAGGAAATTGAACCTGATTTGATGACATAAAACTATCATAAAATATCACTTATGATATATCAATTTAAAGCTTTTAATCTAAAAAAAAAAAAAAGAATGATTGTACAATCGTTTCATCGATGGAACATTTGTTATTTTCCTGAAATCTTAAGCTTTAAATTAATATACTATAAGTACTATTTTATGGTACTTTTTTGTCATGAAATTGTTTTATTATTAGACTCGGCACGTTTTGAAATCTGGCACTGTTTGCTGCAATTAATAATCAACTATTTTATATTTAAAATGTTAATGAAGAGTTTGTTTATTCATGTTAATGAAATTTTAATTTCCGGATTTTATTAGTATTTTTTCAACGTGTCGTCCCGATTAATTTATTGTCGCTACGGTGTTATGTAAGCCCGTTCAATCAGTTTCCATTACATTAAAGATTCGTTGAACCACCAGCCGGGGGAATGTTTAATCGATCCATGAATGTGTGATAATTGGAATATCGGTATTTAGTTTTTATCGAGTTCCTTTTAAAAATTGATTTCCATTTAATTTATTCGTATGTTTAACGGATCTTCAATTGCGCAGACCTTTCCATCCATCGTTTCTGTTTCGTTTAGCAATTAAGTCATTAAACCGTAATTTGCATGTGCTTCTATCGCTATTTCATAATGTTCTTAATGAGATAAGTAAAGCACACTGTAATTATTGACACTACTCAAATGAATTTCAGTTATTTTAAACAGGACTGAACATACTGTTTAACAGGTTTGCTATCGTTCTATTGAAAAATATTTCTTTTTTATCTAAAATATACCTTTATGTCTGCATTTTTGATATCTTTTCTCGTGAATGAATTTTCTGTATTTTACACTTTGTACTTCTACGTATTATTGCATCCGCTATGCAAGGTTCGAGCATGATAAACTTTTAAATGTTAGTATAATTTCATGGCCACAACATTGAAACTCCATTGCAGCGATAAAGAAAGTAATAACGAAGCTGTTATCGATTTAATTTCCATATGTAAATCATAATAGTTGTTTGGAAAATGATTTCATCGTTGAAAGGTGTTAGTTAATGAAGATACAAGATAATATCGTAAATCCTGGAAATGTTACTTGGCGCTAGTTCACCGTCGAAATTCTTCTGGAAATTCGAAGAAATGTTTTATAACAGCCCTTCCCAACTTTTTCTGTACCTTTTCCCTCGGGGTAGGGCCTCGCATTCCTCGGTGACGCGCAGAATACTCGTGCCTAAGTTTCCAGGCTTCTTCTATTACGAGAGAAACCGGTTTTTCTCGGAACTGAAACAGCCAGTTTTCCAAAATGCATCAGCTGCATTAGAAGTGGCTTACTCGAAAGCCAGTATTCTTTTCTGTATCATGTATCGGTTCTACTTTAAGACTAATCCGCTCTCTTTTTCATCAAATATTATTCCATTTCGTTGAGATTTTACATTCGCGATTGATATATTAAAAGTAAGTTTAGAAACAAGATAAGATAAGTGAGAAATACGAATTCAAATTTTCCTGCTTAAACGGTCGCTAGTGATAGGGCCACCCAAGGGCGCCCAGGAGGAAGGACAAGAATCCAGAACGTTACCATTTTTCTTGCATTTTATTATATTTCATAGTTAAATTAAAAAAGCAAATGCAATCAAATTCTATAAATCTGTAGTCACTTTATATGAAAATATGAACGTGCTTCGAAAATTGATGTCGGTAGTATACAATCTGAAGTAAATAGTAGAATATGTAATACTTATCGAGCACTTATAATTTACCATTTCTATGCTTCGAATGCTGTTGAATTCTTTTTTCTTTTTATCAAACAGACAAATACCGTGGTGTCGGACGAAAATGTTTGTACTATGTAAATCGTATGATTGTTTTGAAGCGAGAAGAAAATAAGAGAAAGTAGGATGAAAATGTATAACCGTAGGAGAAGGAGAACACATCGACGAAGCGATCTAGAAAGAGTTACCGAAGAAGCGAAATCACATTCTTGTCCTTACATAAGCGGCTGAAATTCATAATCCTTTCGCCGTTGAGCAAAGCATACAGTGCTTTACAAAATTATACATCGTGGCTGAAAAATCGTGTTACAGTTGATAAGAAAGATAAAAGAAAATTTTCGCTTGCAAGTTTGGAAAAATTCACCGATTTTATGAACGTACAATTTTATTGATCACTATTCTATTATACCTGTCGCTCGAATTACATTTCTTGCGTGTTTCATAAACGTCTGATCAATTTGTTCCTATCCATTCGTTTGAAAATCGTGCTGGTTACGCAATCTCTGCAGAATTGTTCCCTTTTGAATCGTAGAAATTCAATCAATTGCTACGCGTTTTACCCTTGAAGATGAAAAAAGAATGGTCAGAAGAAGAAAAGCCGACAGGAACAGAATGACACGATACCACGTGCACAGATACGAGCCATGGCATATTTAATTAACGAGATTACTTTGCGGGAAACCCGTTTCTCTACCGATCGCGCCTTATTTAGAAACAGAGTAGCATACACGGATCTTAAGCAATGAAAGTAAACGGTTGTCAGCGAAGAGTTGTTGCTTCGGGTTATCTGCTCGCAGAAACGAAAGTGTCTCACGATTCTGCTTCAAAATCCAGTTACCGGTTCCCTTCGCGTCTTACATAATCGCACGTTGGCGGTAAGAAAGGTAATTACGTATCATTTTAACCCGATACAAGTGGCATCATTTACTTACCACTTACGCGTGGGATCCAAGTATAAAGGGTGGTCCAGAAAAGAAGTCATACGAAAGAATGAACCAAAGAATCTATCTGCATTTTTACCTTTTTTTTTGTACTTTCAAATGTATTTTGTACTTACGTTTAACGCTGGTTCTGATGTTATAATCGCGATCCGATCCAATTTGATACGACTGTGAGAAAGTTACCACGGTTACGTACTCCGTCTATCTTTTACGCTGATCATGTATGCTCGAAAACGCGTCGTCATACAAGTGTTTCGAATTTCACATATTGCCAGATTTATATTGAATATGTTTAATATTGAAAGTTCGCCTGTACCGGCATTGAACGGTTTTATCTTCCCTCGGAATAATACTTGAAAGGAATAAGTCTTTAATTACCTTTCGTCAATTATAATAACCCTTCTTTTGATTAATTTTTCTGTGGGTTCAGAAAGTGGTTGAAATTTTTAATATTTAACGTAAGAATTATTTTTAACTATATACCTATGATAAATAACTGAAATATAGTTGATTGTCAGGTATTTACGGTTAAGAATAATAATCTTATATGATTAAGAATAAAATTTCTGATCCGCAGAGATAATTGGTATAAGATTGTTGAAAAATTGTACGCGTTAAAGATGTTCAGGTACCTGGTTACAGCTTGTGTTCCGTAATCACTTTTTACACTTTCGCTGGTTGTCAGCTCGTGCCATCTCAGCAGCCTCTCTCGGTTTTTGCGAGAGTGAAATGCCAAAGTGAAAGGGTATGTCTTCCCATGCGTGCTGTTACCTCATAACTTGTGTTGCTTGTAACGCGACTTGGGACTCAAGTAAAGTTATGCTCACAGCAAGACCTTACTATCAAATTTATTTGCCACTTACAATTTATATCAAACTAACTTTTTTGTTTTATGAACCAAACGCGTGCTCATTGTGTAACGTTATAAGTATTAAAATAATTATTCGCAGATTATTAAAAAAATTTTCAATCAATTTTTAATCGACTAGTAATTATAAGATTTCTCAAATATCGTTCGTAATTAATTATACATCTTTTTATTTATTTTCCTTGTAATTGATCGAGAAACAAAAAAGAGAACGGATAATAAAAAAGAAAGAAGAAAATGAAAGAAACCTTCATAATCACGCGTGATATACCCACGTATCAGCTTGAACTTTTCCATCGCCCTAGATAAAGTAGAAATAAAGTTTAACCGCGCGTTCTTTCACACTGGGAACGTGTGTAACGCCGTGATTATTTTCTTTTTTTTCTATCGCGAAAAGTATTACGTGTGAAAACGTTACGATTCGCCATATGCAACGATTCGTTTTCAACTTCCGTATGATTGATGCACCGTAAGTCAACTATATTGCAGAGATTTTCGTGTATCTCTTAGGAGGGATTTGCAATTAAAGGCGTACTGTGTCGATAACGCATCCTATATTCGTTAACAAATATCATGCATAAATTCTGTTTGTAGAGTCTTACAGAGCTCTTTCCATTCGTATTTGAAACTTTCACGATAATTTGAATTAGTCATTAGAATGAAAATTCCAGCGAACCTAATATTCAATAATAGCGCGTGATTACATCGAAATTATATTGTTACGATGAAAAAAAAGTAATTCGTGTTATTTCGAAATACTTATTTAAACGTTTCGAAGAAAGGAAATGGTCTTTCGAGCGATTACGATAGACGGTGGGTTTCATGTTTTACGTATGTCCGTGGCAGCACCGAATCCCTTTCCTTCCGTCAAAATTTCTACGAACATTTACGTGATCCCGCGACGTTTAACTTTAACTTTCATTTCCTCTTGCCAGCGTAATCTTGGAATTCGACGGTAACCGCGTGGCTCCGTTAAAAAGTGAAAGTATATACCTGTGCTACGATTAAGAAGTTTCCGATTTATTCCCCGCTTTCCATGCCCGGTAACCACCGCGCGTTCCCGTCTAATTTTATCATTCACGCGGAATCGTGCCGGATCAACGACGGAGAAACGTAATTTTATGAGTGACGGCGACGAGAATGTAGGTTAAGGACGGCACACGAACTCCAGTTTAGTGGATCGATTAATTGCGAACCGGTCCTTTTTGATCGGACAACCTGTGGCGACCATTGCTATATGTAATACACTACCGGTCAAAAGTTTCGGTACACCAATCGCCCTTGTGTCGTTACATTTCCATATAAACACCAATATTCCATTATATCTTGATTTTTGCATATTTTTATAAAAATGCATAACCTTTCAATTGCAAGTAGCCAATTTTTATACCATTTGGTCCTCTAGGACTGGCCTTGTGAATATTTTTTTCCAAACTTCGCGTTCTGAAATTTCAAAATTTTGAAATTTGAGTTTAGAACTTTCTTTGTCGTTTTCCCTCGGGAATACGACTTATTAATTAAAGCTTTGTTTCTCCTTTCTTGGCAATACGAGTAGGAATCCGTCGCCTTCCATGGCTCGTTTTTATGCTTCTGACGCAGATGAAAAGTTCTGAACGATAACTACAGATGCCAGAAGGATGCCAGATGTGGACTTAAAATGCTATCTTGTCAAGATTATCAAATGCCACAAAAACGGATCTTCGTGGAACCCGAGTTCCTCTTTCGTTTAAGCATTTTCACAGTGAGAGAATTTCTGTTTCTTCGATACTGTACATTTAAGAGTACATTTAATTAAGGACGGTATTTTTACTTTCTGTTCGATTCAATTGATTCACCTGCTTATCCTCGTAATACTTTGTCAACCTTTGTTTCCAAATTTGTGGCCTTGACACGCTTTCTCTTCATTATCGTTTGTCTCTTCGTTCCTGTCGCATTACTCGCATCAAGTACATAACGTAATGTCTATTTTGTTTACACAAATTTTTCGTAAAAGTTATTCTATATTATAAAAATATATATAAAGTTTCGTTAAAAATAGAATTAAAAAAAAAAAGATCAAAGTTGATGGTGTAATCCGTCCCATTTAATACCCTTCAACTTTCTCTTGAAATATTTGTATTTTTTATATTTTCCGAAATATTTCCCCGAGGAAATTGAAATAGAACCATCCTGCATATGGAACCGAGTCTATCAAACGATCAATGCCAATTTGTTTCAACACCGGCGTTGAAAAGATGAAAGAAAATGCAGAAATGATCCATTCATCGCAGCGTATATCCGTTTTATTCGTGCCCGATACCTTGCGTCACGTTCGTAGGCATTTACAATTGTATTATTGGATTTAGACCGACAAGATCGCGATGTTTGTTCGCAGAAAAAATCATACGTCACGAGTTTGAATTGCCACGATAATGCGGGTCAAAACGAGATCGCAAACAACCGTAGCTTGATGATCGTTTCTTTCGTAAAAAGCAACTTGAACGGATACAAATGGGTCTAGTTAGTCTCTCGTATTTGACGATCGAATCTCTGGTGTTATATGTATATATGTTTTTTTTTTTTTTCGTTCTAGTTTCACCCAGATAACGTAGCTATCTGTGAAACGAATCGGATGATCCTTGAAAATGAAAAATTAAGAAAGACAATAACGCTATCTGTTTGCCGGTGATAACTCGGAGAGAATAATAATTGAAAATACAGCGGGTGAACAGAGCATTTGTAGATCGATTGATTTTAGTTTATTAAATAATTTTTATGCACTTTTAGAGATTGTATGCAAAATCGGACGAACTTAATGAAAAACAAATTGAAGAATCGATGGAAATATACTAGCAATCAATATTTGTGCCATGGTTGCGAATGTACGTTAAACGGAAACTCACAGCTTGAAATTGTTGCTAAACAATGAACTGTCATGATAAATACGCGAAGCTACGTAAATACGATTCGTGTTAATGATTAATGAACTAAATAGAAGCTACGGTTGACTGATAATGAGTCAGTGCATTGTTTCGGAATAAGTAACACAGTTGTGTGTGTTTTGCATTTCGCGATGCAATGATAAAAGGATAATTGCAGGGTCAGATTTGAGCTTGCAAAAAAATATGCAAACTAAAGGATACTTAGAAAAGGAAACTAAGAAATGAAGTTGTATATGTAGGGTTCATCTGTGTCCAAGGAGGTGCGGCGTCGGAACATGAGCGACATTATCACCGGAAGTGGCCTGCGCGTTTCCCAAGTCCTTACTTGGTTATTATCAATTAGGCCATACACGCAACCATGATACGTATCGTTTGTTATTCCACTATCTTCGTTTCTTTGACAGTTTCACGTGATATTTCAAACGAGCTATTTACGAAAATTATTATTTAACATACAAATTAACAAATTGGAGACAGAATAACAAGAAATCTTTTTTTTTAAATTGGTCTGCAAATCATTTTAAAAATGTACACAGTTCTTTTCTCTTCCTGGCCTTCACTGTTATGTTTATCATAATAAAGCCTTGATGAATGAAGCAATTAGAACATAGGAATTTTACGTAGATAACAAATTTTTAATCGCAGCTTGCAAACAAATTCTTGTAAACAAAGAGACATTATTTCTGTCTTTTTATGAACATTTACTGTGTTTACTTGGGTCTTTGAGTTATTTATCTTCAAGATTTTTCTTATATTCTTGGTAAAACAAGATAGGTGTTTTGTAATATTGAATTAGAATATAGTAGGGAATTAATAAATTAGGCATGTTTCATACCTATATTGAAATACAAAGTTTCAACACATATTTTTAAGCAAAACGATTGTTTTGATGTAAAAGTTATTATATAGCGTCTTTAGTTACTTATCCTTATTTTTTACGAATCGAAAGGCAAAACACAAGTTATCTCGTGATTCACTCGCGGCGTGTTAATATTTGGTTAATTACTTTGTAAAAAACACGAGTTCGGATATATCTTGTCACACGATGGTCTCGCGCTTAGTTACTTTTTGTTCGTTGATTAAATAACTTTCAGTTTTTAGTTCGTATACGAATAGCCTTTGGAAATCAATAGATCGTTTCGACGCCAATTTCAACGTGGGAAAGTTGATAAAAACGTGCGTTTTAAAATTGCCCATATTTCCTGTTTGAAATTTACCGTGAAAATGGTTTTGCTTCAAAATTACCAACATCGATCAGTGTTTTGTTTTCGGTGGTCCTTGCGCATACAGCTCTCCGCTATTTGCTCGAAATCTAATATTAGATGAGAATCTAACAGCCCGTAGGAAAATTAAACGCTAGAATAGATTCTCGAATTATGTTTCAAAAATCTATTCTCCTTCACTCACGGTAATATTACTATATAAATCAGAGGTGTTTAGGTTGTTGTTTCGCGAGAGTAAATTTCGAAAGTTGGCTAGATATGACAGATAACCTTTTAATATAATTTCACGAGGTTTATTGTTTTGATAATTAAAAAAAACATTGTATGCTATGTTATTTCAAGAAGAATTGAAAACATGCAACGGTATATTATCATCGCTTGTCAAGCAATTAGACGCGGCATATTTCTAGCTGTTTATCGTTCATTCATCTGTCGTGTAAGAAATTGCTGGTACGTGAGTGGTCATCGCTTCAAATACATACAGTGTATTCATTAGAGTCACGGTTATCACGAACTCACCTATTTTCTTTGTTTACTTAAATCTTTCATTCGTATTGCGAAGATTTAAGTTCAAGGATATTTCAAGCTAATAAAGTAGTATACGCATTACTGAACTTGTGTGTTTTGGCAATTAGACAGAATAAGACATTTAAAACGTTCGGTTGAATAACCCTGACATAGCAGACAGGTGATATATTTTGAAATTTTTTACTCAATTATGTGATCCAGTCCATATGTTTATCTTAACAAAAAAAAGAAATTGGACGGGATTTGAACTCGAGGCAAAAAAATTTTAGAGCTAAACTTGCTAACTATAATTGTTTCATATTTAAATTTAAACTTTCCATGTATTATCTTATCAAATTAATATAATATTGATCTCCCTGGTCCTTGAAATTTAATGTGTTGAAGGATAAATGTAAAAAAGAAAGAAGGATCCCAGTGTCCTACGATCATTCTTGCGTCTAACATAGAACTTAATAAGTTAACAATAAATTATCCGTATGCCATCGAATTTCTTGAAAACATACAAAATATAATTCTACACAAATAATACGTAATATAAATGTGCTGTATAAGTTGTAAAACCTAAGAGATGACACATCGTGTCGTATAAATTCATTGTTGGATTCATTCGGATAACCGGAAATGTAGAGCGAAGCGAAACTTCCTGCGAAGCGACCACCTACTGGTAACTACGAATGAATTTCGATTATGTTACGGCCTTGTTATCATTTTTGTCGTAAGGAAAAAAGGCAAAAAGATTAAATAAACGTGGTGTATCATTTATCAACGATACAAATAAAAGTCGCAATATTTATGCACAGTTATATTGATATTTTATTATTTTTCAATTAAATCAGTTATTTTTATTCGAAAAATGTTCGTTGATCTTTTCTCTGCGCGGTATCAGAATACCCTTATCGTTTCGAAGACTCCTTTGCCGTTCGATGAAACGTTTCGAATGAACCGAGAGATAACGATAACTTCACGAGGAAGGAACACAATGTATAGTATTCGTAAGAATAGACCACCGTCACCTTCCGCTTCCTGTTGCGATATCGCGAGAAACTTGCCTGTTTCTCGTGTCATTGGCCAATTAACCGGTTTAAGGGTTACTATCTGAACGCCTCGTTAATTTGTAACTTCGAGCCTGTTTAATTCTTACAAAGCGTATCCTCAAAGATCCTTCAAAAATTCAAACGCGACACGAATTAACTATTTCAGAATGAATAATAGAAAATGATAGAGTTTGTCTTTTGATTACAGGTGAGTCCTGTGGTATTTTCGAGTGGTGCTGCATCGAAACGATAAATCTGTGAGAGGCCATTGCAAGGTTTACCAGAATTACACATTGAGGGTAAAGTATAGGCCTTTTCGATATGTTTATGTACATCGTCAGTCAAAAGTATGGAACCATTAATATTTTTTTATGATATATGAATGTAAATTTGTAAATATTAGGCTAATTTATTAATGAGCATGACAGAATTATGAAACGCGATGCTGTAAAACGAAACGAATTGCCGGTAAATTATTAACACAAAAAACAGCTGTACAAAACACTCATTAAATGAAATACGACATAATTACACGTCGACTAATCAACAGGTGTATAAAAATGGAACTTGGTACGCGTTAAATATGTGCCTACCTTTGTTAATGTAATCGGATAAGAACGGTTGATTTTTCTTAATCTGCATATTTATGTACTAACCCTTGTACACTGTTCTAATGTTTAAATAGAGTCAAATAATATATTTTATTTTGATTTAAAGTTACATTTTTAACAACATTTGGTTCCATACTTTTGAACGATAGTGTATATTGAAAATATATCGATTAACAAATCACAGCAGATTTTTCTGAAATAAAAAAAAAACTATGCTACTGTTTTTTTCCCCTCTTAAAATACACAGTAGATCTATTACGTGAATCAATCGATGAACTTACCGTTTTCCGACAATGCGAGCAATTTCCTTTTCAAATCATTTCCTTCGTTAGTAAATAGATAATGGTTAAGAACGGTTGAAAACAAAGAAGCTGAAATTCAATGAAACCCTTCGTGCCGACTATGTTAATCGTAGTGGCACATCCTCCAGGATGGTCAACCACGCGTTCCTTTTTGCATCGTAGCACAATGACCCATTGTGTTCCGTTTCATCGACCAGGCAAAACAGAGTTTCGCGAAACCGTGTGCATTTTTCAAGGGAGAAAAGCAATAGTCGCCGCTTGTACACGCGGACGTTTTATTACGTCAGGGGTACGTGCGTGGCATGTTGGGTGTTTTCGACCAGGCGCCTTAGGGTTCATTCACACTATAATTCAGTGATAAAACGTACCGTGTCACGGAACAATGTAATGGGTACTGTAATCCAAATAAATCAGGTCAATCACGCGATGTGTTGATTTAAGGATACGTTTTTCCTGTGACGGTAAATCACGATTTTTACCGACACGACACGATATATCATTACTTCAATTTGTGATAGTATCAGTTTTCATTTTATAGTACTCCTATTATGTCCGTGAAATTTTATATCTTGGATTCGTTACGACATTGTAGCGTCAGTGTGAAAGGAGCTTAACACTCCCGTATACGTGTACTGCAGCAGCAATTATTCGATGCGCGTTGTGCACTCTCCCGCCTGCATTTCTCACCGTGCGCATTTCTTACTCTCCTTAATCACTGTAGGGCGGGTCAGTGCACCTGGCGAAGATTTTACGACCTTGCCTGACATGCTATTTAATCGACGCTACTTTACGCACATCTCGAACCCCATAAACCGGAAGATTGATTAATCTCCCGACTAAAACCAGATGATGGTTACCTTTGATGACAAAGACAAAGCATCGCTTTCAATACAATAGGTAGATGTCACATTGTTACGATCAAAGTGTTATTTCTCAAAACATCTTAACAAATTCTGTAACTTTAAGATTAAGGAACTTGATGCTTCAGTTTAATTGACGTTTAGTAAATTTACGGTCAATTAAAATCCAGTTTGGTTGATTTTTTTGCGGATAAAAGTTAGACGTTCCCGTTTGATCGGTACTTGACAAATTAAGAGATAAATATAGCATCGACGAGGGTGAAGTGTTAAAATGAGAATAGCCTAGTATGGCTTGACATTTAATTGGGAGTTTCTGTAAAACTTATTTACGACGATGGTGCAACGGTAGCGCCCGGCTATACGATGCACCGATGCTGAAACTTCTATGGAAGAATTAGAGTGGAAGAAATTCCCTTGTGAAACGGACCAGCCCTTTCGTATATTCTCGTGAACGATATCCGGCAAATGGTATGTAACTTTGCACATTTGAATGTCGAATTTTCATCTTGCTTTGTCGCGTCGACCCGGTGTTTTTATTATGATAAATCATTTTTTATCGATTAATCGATTCGAATGCTATAAATTTGTTTACGTCGCATACAATAAAAAGTCACAAAATATGCATATTTAAGGAGTTATAATAATTTCTTAATAATTTGTTTTGAACAAAATTTCGAGTGCTGCTGATGAATGTATTAAATTTTTTTTAAAAAAAGGCAAAAATTGTTTCCTTTGTAAGGAATATAGAATCGTATAGCTAGACATAATGGGTCACCGATGACCCAGTATTATATATATTTAACGCATTAACTATCGTCAGACAAGATCTAACTTCGAAAAAGAATCGTGTAGGTCGCCGAGTCTGCGTTCTCAGGGCTCGAGGAATGCAAAACGTTAGAAAAGAGGATGACCGAGGGTTCGCAGGGCAACAACCAAGTTTCCATGAGGCGAAACAGGATGAGAAGCAGAAGAGGTAGAGGAGAAAAGCAAAGTAAAAGAGCTAGTCTTGCTATAGTGGGTAGGGAAGGGTCAGGGGCGTCCCTAGAAATCGTTACTTCTTTTACTATATAAAAAATTTGATTTTTCCGAAAATTTTTTTTCAATTAGATTGTTGCATATCAAATGGTAGATTTCGGAACGTAGAAATTCAATGACATAGAAGTACTGCAAAATAGTTGTCAAGTGTAACGATTTTTAGATATCATTGATATTTGCATCCAATTAAATATTAAAACAATTTGATAACCAAGTATGTTTGCCTTAACGATACACACTTCTTTGTCTATCGAAGCTCTTGAGCTGTTTAGCAATCTCCATCAATAATGTTGAAGTACGTAAGGATGTTTGGAGCACTTTGCGAAACGAGAGATGGTGTTTGCAAGTGGACAAAGTAAGAAAGATCGAAGGTCGAAGGTAAGGTGAATATACCTCCAGACGCGTCGCGTGCAAAGAGATAAAGCAGCACCTACGCGATACACGCGGCTATTCTAAAAATACGGGTTTATTTTAGCCGCAACGATATGCGCCACAGTCTATCACGAAAACGAGATACACACCGACCAAACGTTCTAACGTCTGTGTGCTTCGCGATCGAGTGTTGGTTGCTTTTCGAAATTTTATCATTGAAAGTTAGGATGTCCAAAATCACAGATAATATTAATATTACAGTAGACTCTCGTTATATTGCCGCGGTTTCTCTTTAATTCGGTTCTTACAACACCGATGACGAGCCTTCGTTTGACAATAGGCTAGAATCAAATTCTGAATCGAAAAGTTTCTTTCATTGAACTTTAAATTTCAAATTGATATGACGTAAGCGCTATTTTGCAGTACTTTTATGTCATGAAATCGTGACAGAGTTTCACCGTTTCGAAATCGACCATTTGATATGATACAACCTAATACAAACTGTGTTTCTGTGACCTACATACCAGCCATGTCCACATTCAGTGTCCTACCAGTTCTACACACATCGACGAATTTTTTATATTAGAAGAACGTATATACAGGGTGTCTCATGTAACTGGGTTGTTGCTCTAAAATGATCTAACACAGAAAGAAATGTCATTAGAAAATTAAATGGTATCGAATGGAGCATCATCTGAGAGAGACTTCAGCTATCATAATTTGAACAGAATTTAGTCGAATTTTATATTTTCTTCAATGTTATTTGGTACATCTTGTTATTCTCCACAAAAAAGTATGAAAGTACTTGGATGGAAAATTGATTAGTTCAAGAGATATCTTAGGGAGAGACAAGGAGAACCTAAAGAACTCTCCCCAAGATATCTTCTGAACTAATCAATTTTCGACACAAGTGCTTCAGTACTTGTTTGTAAAGAATTAAAAGACGCTTCGATTGATATGTCGCTAAAATTCCAACATTGATCATTTTTTTGCCATAGACTCTACCAGAGTCAGTTAAGCACGCGAAATTGCGTGGGCGGAACCTTAACGGTGAACCACATCGAATCGTGCGACAGTATTAAGATATTGATAAAAAAAGTCCGATTATTGAATATAAAATTGATTAAGTACAACGCGTATAGTACGCATAGATAGATGATAGCGCAATAAGTCACGTTCTTGTTGGGTTTGTACGAACGACATTCATAGGGGGATTGAAGAAGGGGTAGATAGCGACGCAAAAAGGAAAGTATACTTATTCATAGCGTATATGCAGATACCTCGGGTTAAGTAGAGTCGAGGTGAATAACGGAGGGGGAAGTAGTTCTCATGACTAAAGTTGATGCTGTACTGTGACGTAGACACAAATGTGCCAAGCATGCTTAACTCACCGTACCTAAGAAATCTACTTAACACGTTCGTTACCATACTGGATTAGAGAAAAACATTCATCAGAGATCATAGATACTTGCAGCTTTTCATTTGTATGTACTTACATGAAAGCATATTTGTTAATACGACCTCAAACTGTGTGAAAAATTATTTTTGTTCTCTCAATCAATCGAATCTTAATTATACACGAGTACATCCATTATTCCAAATTCGCTTTGAAAAAATTGTTCTTCTGCATAATAATTTGATAGGGTGGTTATTATCACTGTTGTGACTTCTTTTTCCCTGTGTTTCTTTCTCTTTGTCGTATGCCATCGTTCACACATAACTCGCGTAAAACGTCGGTGCGTGCGGCGCCAAGCGTCGAGACGCTCTTTGCAAAGGAAGAAAAAAAAGAGGAACGAATGCGATTCAATTAGCTCGAAATTACAGTGTTCACAGTTCTTAGAATTGTCAGTTGTTGCCAATCGAATCCATGAATAAAATGACCCTAGTGTAAAACCCTTGTTCTACACAGTGTCAGACATAATGCATAGATGATATTTTAATTCAGAAACTTTTCAAAATAATAATAATATTTTAATAAGAATCCTTGGAGTGCTTACTAAGTTTTACAATCTTTCCACCCTGTAAGTTGGTCTTTCTGCCTTCAAAGTTTGTTCTCTTGGTAACTTTGCACTTTACTTTATCTTGCACGTTTGTACCATCTCTGTAATACTGTACTTTGATGAAATTAAAATAGCAAAGAAATATCAAAATTTGAAAAGAACCATATTCTAAATGATTATTAAAATCGTTTACAGAAGAATTTGTCTTAGAACATTTCAAGATTTTACATAATTTTTTTTGGTCCTTGTATAAAATTGAACAGATTTAATGGACACTGATATCATAATTAAATTACTCATAAATAAGTAAATTGCCACGACTGATTGCAACAATAGCAGGCTGCTATCTTTGGAAGACGTCAGACACATCTTTTCAATTTCTGTTGACGTATATCAACATAATGGATATCAAAAACGAACATCCATTTCCTGATACAGGAATACATTTCGTTATTGTTCAGATTTACAATACATCTAACAAAATTAATATGTCCTTTACGAACAGTAAACCTAGCCGATACTTGCTTACTTTTGACCCATATCTTAACACGTTGAGCTAGAAAATTTTTGTCTCAGGAAGTAATTAGAATCTATGAGTCGAAGTTAAATAATATGTTAAAGAAAAAATTAATTCTATGATCTGAAACATGAGATCCACTAATTAATATTGTTTCGCAATTAAATTGGAAAGAGCAGCTGATTCATATGAAAAGTAAAATCGTCTTAACTGCAATACATCTAAATTTTATTAGTTCGATTAAATTAACGATCAAAGAGTTATAAATTGATTCTCAGTCAATAACCGCAAGCATCAAAAAGACTATTAATAGACTTACCATGGTCGATAAGGTATTAAAACGGTAAAAGCAGCTTGGAGGCTTCGACAGAATATTATTATGTAATTAAATTTACAAAATACGAATGTTTTATTCAACATGATTATTCATTGAATTATGAAAAATACCATGCTGTTTGTGAAGTTAGTTACAGTCAATTAATATTCAATATTTAAATGAAACACAAATAATTGCCTTCTTAAGAATATTTTTCAGAAACAGCTGTGTGTATTTGTTTAATATAATCATTTAGTAATTTAAATTAACCTGATATTTATCTTTTATAAAGGAGCAAATGATTTTATTTACATTATATGGAAATAAGAGATAAAATAGAGCTGTTATCTTCGAAAATTTTAATTACTCGGATAATTTGCATATTTAAAACTTATTCATATTCAAATAGTTCAACTATTCGAAGCTTCGTGGTCTTGAGATATAAGCATATTGACGTCATTTTGGAAAAAAAAATTGCACTGCATGTAAAAGGGTGATACAGGAGGGTGAGCTGTAGAGATCTCTTCTTGTAAGAGAAGAGGGCGTTCAGGCCTCCTCCATGCCGGAAGTAGGATGGTCTTTAACGTCGACGAGAGTGCATATATGGTCGGAAAGCTTCTTCCATAATTTTCCAGATTTCAAGTTTTTTTAAAAACAAATTACACCCATTAAGATTAAATAGTTGTAAAATATAAATCTACCAATAGTAATATCAAATTACAAGAGTAATAAATATTATGAAATATGTAATCGTGAAAATGTTACAGAAAATAATTAAGCGGTCTATTTGAGCGTGTAACGAAAAAGAAAGTAAAACTACGATACCCTTTGTAAGAGTATTACCACACTTGAGATGCGTCGTGAGAAAGCATTCTTATGACGAACCGCATCGTAATCAGAAATTAGCTTCGGCAGACGATGTGTACGTTAATTAGTGATCGTAATGAGACGAGAACTCGTAAAGTCAAAGTAAACCGCGGCGTTTCGAAGGATTGAAAAAGCGCGGCGGTCTCCAAAGCGGATCGTTAACCGTGGATGGAATAAGAAAATGAAATAGCTTTGCCTGGTGTTCGCGAATTCATTAATATTAATGTTCACGAGAAAAACATGGTCAAAGGATAATCACCAGATCTGATTGCATCGTATGTTTAGTAGGTATATTGCGGAAGAGGGTTCGTTATTTCCTTGTCAATTAATGCAATAATTTGATCATTAAAACAAATGGATCGCTGATTTTTTATTTGTTATTACTCTGTGAATGAAATTGAATATGTCATTAGATTAAAATTTAGTAAATTGACAAATTTTAATTGAAGTAAAAATTAGAATAAAATATTTTTATTGGAACAATGATCAACTCATTATCAGCTAATTGATAACGATGGAGATGAAAGTTTTTTGAGAGAATTGCTAGGAGAAGTTTAACGGACGATGATATTATCGATTTGCCAACGAAGTCGAGGGTTAAGCCTGAGGATTCAGTTTCTATGACACCTTCGTAACCGGCTGAAGTAATTTGTATTATCCACCCTCGCTTTCTCCTATATCTTCTTACATTTCCACTCGCCTGAACTCCTCCTGTGTCTATTTTATTTGCTCACTGTGGCAGCAATAAAGTTAATACAAATTTACGAAAATGAAAATAATCAATTTGTTACGTGATACCTTTATCCAAACCCACGAACCCGCATTGTTTCTTAATTACTGTCAATATAAGTGTGCATCTATTTCAACTACTCTAACTCTTTTCTTCTTTTATGGATTCAAGTTTTTACGCATCTCTGCCTTTTCAATAGCCACTTTTTTTTAATTTTATTGTTCTGTTACCTACTCGTTTTGTATATACATTATCATTGAAGTTCATGCGCCCGTGAACAAGTGCGTAAGAAAGAACACACATGCGGGTGCACCAACAATGTTCCCTCATGTTTCCGTATTACGTTTCTCCCGCCATTAAACGGGCCAATGTTCTTTGCAGTGCTCTTGTCTCTTCTTTCGTTTCAGTAAGAAGCAGGAGACATTTGACCTTTGCAAAGAATAAGTATGTGTAGTATACTAAGCGATCTTAGAAATGGCAACTAATGCCAAAATAAAACAATTAGGATTGTAGAATTTGAAAATTTTGTAATTTGAGAATTTTTAGAATTTTAAAAGTTTAGAATCTTAGAATTTTAGAAATTGAAATTTTTTAACCTTAGACCCTTCTAATGGACACGACCTAACGCTGACAAATGCGTCCGAATATACAGACGATTCTTACTCGGAATAATTGAAATAAAAAATATTATACAACTTCCTCGTTACAAGCGAATAGCTACTTCTTTGTAAGCATTGTTTCATTGTGGAATAAATGAGGGTACCTTGAGCGATATATCGCGTTTCTGTCGAGACACAAACTGTAGAGGCTTCTTGTAAAGCCTCTTTTGTCGGTATACGTATAATCGTTAGGCGCGCTACAGGTGTGCGCTTTTCGTCAATGCCTCTTATAAAACTTACCGCTCCTAACCCTTTCTACTGGCTCTTTTGTATCCAGACGACTAAAGACACACCACGGTATGTTCTTTGACACAATCCTTTTCACGTTGCTAGGACGTGAAAACCTAATGTCAGATCGTACCAGGTTCTTTTCTTTTTTATCATCTCTTTGACGTACGGTACAAAGGAAAGTTACATTGAAATTTTTTCTTTTTTTCTCCTTTCAAATCCGTACACGATATTTTGGTTATGAGAAATTAAAGAAATAAATTTATGTATAAAAATTTTATTGCCATTTAGGTACAATTACATATTTCAAAATTTAATGTAATTTGAATTAATGTATGTTACATCAATTTAAAGTTTCATAAAAATGATTATATAAGTGTATCATTAATATTTTCATTACAAAATGATTAAGGACTCTTCCTTTGGGTCAAAGAAATATAAGAGTGAAAATCTTGTAACAAGTGAGTCATACGACGAAATTTTTCGGAACGATGAACTCGTGTCAAAGGAACATCAATTAATTGATCTTAATTGAAATTCTACTCGAGTAGGCAATTCCAAGCTTGTTTCTGAAATTAATCATTTCCGCTCTTCTCCCTACTGTATCCTCGCGTGCCCCATTGACACGCGTCTTTATGCACCGCAATTGATTCGACCGAAGGAATTGTATGTTACAAGAATTCTTGTGAAAATTACACACCGATTATGTTAATACGAAAATTTCCATACTTACACAAAATATCGTGTACCATGAATAACGTATATTGTTATCTACTTTTCTTGAACATATTTATTTTATTGAAAATTCTTTAGATTTTTGTTGATAACAATCCTCGCGTCGTAGGTCGCCCGTGCAATTCTTACAAACAATTCTCCAAAAGTATTGTTCTAACCGTGCGAATCATCTGACCCACCCACATTACGATACGATTTAACGAGCCGTCGTGTAACGGTCGCTTAACGATGATTCAGAGACTGGTCAAATGGTGCTTGAACCTTTCTCTTCTTTTTCTTTTCCTCTCTTCTCTTCTACTACTTCTCTCAATAATACTTTTCTCGATAGCTCTCTTTTCATTTCTCTCTTTTATACTATCAGCCTTGCTCCATAGAACGTTCTCATTATATTGTTTATTTATTTATATAGTCGGTAATAAATTGAATAAAAAGGAGGAAAAATAGGAATTGTGCTTCCCTCCTTTAGTATTTTCAGGCTTAAACCCTTCAAAGATAGCAAATGATAGCAATCACCCCCATTAGTCAGCATCTTAATTAATGATTAAGGTGACCATACTTTTCCCTTGAAAATGTAATATACGAAATGAAAGTTGGTTTTGAAAAGGATTAGAATTATTAAAATATTTTTTACATTATAGCTTTAATATTGACAGGGTCAAATTTGTCCGTACCATGGTACCATGATCAATGAAGTCTGTGGAAAAATTATAGAATTTAAAGTACGAGTCAATATTTTCCTTGTTATTTTCATGAAAATCGTAATGTACGAGGAGCATCGGAGCGGAACGACTGGTTGGTTGCTCAGAGATGGTTGCGCACGAGTTATCGAGAGAGAATCGGAGCCTAGAATCGATTTTCCGTATCGCGTGGTGTGTTACAGCGACCTTCCGGCATCGCGAAGTTCATCGGGTACAGTGACCTCCGGAATACGTTCAGCTCACAGCCGGTGCTCTCAGCGTCGTAACAGCGTCGCTCGTAAACCGTTCCACGGTTCAAACGAGCGCCACTTCCGGAAAGACGTGCTCTCGCGAGCGATATATCGGCGTCATGCTCGCGCGAGTTCGACGACGCGGAAAGCATGCACCCGGACTCGGAGATCTTATCTTCGACAGTTCTCACGGTTAAGAAATCTTTACAGCTTACCGACCAGTCATTTTCAAATTCCTCGAACGTTCTATATTAACCCTTGAAGGCTACCACGGGTGAAATTTCACCTTAAGCTAATTTGATTTTACGGGACTATTAAAAGAAATTAAGAAAATTATTTAGATATTTGTTTAGAGTAGCACGAGTGATACTGTGTTATCAGAAAATTAATAATTCTCTCGTGTGCTTTATGTATTGCTAAATAATTATTTCAAGTTTTTGCTGAAAATACACAGACGTTTCGCAATTAATATGAAAATAATTAATTACTTCTTAATAATGATTAAAAATTAATCAATGTAACAGAATTTGGAAAATAATCTCTGCAAGTATTTTATTTATTGGGAGTGAAATAATGGTAAAACAAAGTCGAGCAGCGTAATATACGCGGTGATATTTTTTTATCACCCTGTAAACGAGAAATACGCATTGCCGTGTTGCGTCGAAGGACGATGCACCGGCAGTTACCGTCCTCCAGGGGCGGTTACTCCTTCCTCGACAGTTCCACCACCATCGGTGACGGACTCGACCCTCGTCGGAATACAGCTCGAAGGGTTGGGGTGGTCGATGCAGTGTTTCCATAGAAACCAGACGCGCCGTCCGCCACCCCTTCCTACAGTGCATTCAACCGACGACGGTTGCAGTCTTCCCTCGAAAACATATCGTTCCCGGCAACTATAATCATCGATAAAAATTGATCATCTGTCTCTTTCTTTATGTCAAACATATTTCTAAAAATTCTCCTGACTAATGTAATTTATTCTGGCAAAAGTAAAATCATCCCTTAAAGTTTGCCAAATTTTTCATTTATATATTTGATTAAGAAGGATAATACTGTTTAACATAAAGTTAAGTCAATCATTCAAATGCTTCATACTAATCTTTACAGTTCGTTTAAATCCTGTAATTGAACCGTTACGAGGGTCATCGATGACCTACACTTCATGCAATTGAATAATTAACTTTTGCAGTCGAAGATTCTTTGATCGAAAATTAATTAGCACACATTTAATTAATTTCCACTGTTACAGAATTTGTAACATTTATTCGATTCAAATGATTTTCTGCAATTTAGTGAAATATAACGAGACTGGTCTAATATGTGGTAATTTAATAAAATTAATTAGGTCATTGCATATTAAATGATAGATTTCGAAGTTTAGAAATTTAGTGAGATAAAAGTATCAATAAAAAAGGGTATCTATGGCATATCAATTAGAAGCATAAAATATAATAAAAATGATGCAGGTATTGGAAAAAGATTTATGCAGTCATTTTCATAAAACCTTAAGCTTCCAATCGATATTCCATAAGTGCCATTTTACGCTATATACTTTTATATACAACCACCTAATATGAATCATTTTGTCTCCTCCCACAATTTTCTCGATGCAGTTAGCCGTGATTGGTTGGCATACAAAGGTGACCTGGCAAGGAACGACAAGATTTATGAATCGCCCTTGAGTTTTTTCTTTTCTTTTTTTTTAGAGGATCCGGTCTTCTAGCCGGTAGGATTAATGTTGTTACCGTGCATATAAGCACTGGTTTGTACCTTTATAAAAACCTTCGAGGTAGAATGCAAGACTATTTTCTTGGTTGCAAGGAAGAGGGAATAAAAAGAAATTTCACTTACTACATTTTTCAGGATCTTGCATCCACTTACCTTTCGTTAACAAAAAAATAAAAAATAAAAGATAAATAATTTTTCTTTCAAAAAGTTACTATCCTTATGGAATAAATTATAAAATAAATTTACAATTGGTCATTTTATCGACCAAACGAAGGGTTAATCGAACGTCGTTAAATTATAAAAATAGAAGCAATTGTTAAATTGACGGTAAAGAAGGTAGTCATCGTTGACGAGTAAGGGATTTTCCCCTTACTTTGCGGACCGATTCGAGACCTTTCTCGTCCAAGGTCGTAGTTCGTAGCGGATGTGCTATAGGTATACTCTTTTCGTCTCTGTCCCCTCTTTCGTTTTCAAGTTGGCAGGCTGTGGACGAGGAACGTAGTGGGGAGGAACAGCGTGACCCCTGAACGACGTTCATCGATCGGGGTGCACGCACTCTACCTTCGGCACCGCGTTCTTCTGTCTCCACTTCCCTCTCTTCTTCTTCGTCTCTCCCGAGTCTCTCCCACCACTTCCTCGCTCCTCTCTCTCTCTCTCTCTCTTCTTCTCTTCGTCTTCTCCCTGTTGTTACCCTGCCACTTCCTCTCGTTCCCATAACAATTTCTCATCGTTATTCCCTTCAAATCTTTTGCATTCTCGGATATCAAGATGATTTTATTAGAAATTATGTTTCCCCGAAAATATTTGTATCCTAACTCTTTGCACTTGGTCGCTGTTACCAGAAAATTTAAAAATTCTAATCCATTTCAATATCCTCAAATGGTGCATCGTATGATATTCGCCATGTTAAATGTAAGGTAGCTTCCTTGCGGCCTCGAACCTGCAAGTCCTTAGAAGCATTCACCTTTTATCTCGGGGCTCGATCGAAATTCCTACACGAAGGTATATACCGCGTACCAAAGAGAAGAGTAACTTAGCCTGACTTCAAGAACGTTTCCTAGACCGATAAGACTCTCCTTATTCTACCCTTACAGTTATTCTCTTTTCTCCTTTATTATTCGCTTTCCTATGTTTTCCTCTATCCTTCGTTCTGTTAGCATATCATTGTACTTTATTGTGTCGTTTTAATGAATATTTAGAAAAACAAACATTCTGTCGCTAAAGGAATTTTTTTCACGTAACGAAAAGAATCATAACTTCGGTATTAGTGACCTTGGAATCACAAGATGGCAGTATTTTTTCTGTCTGGGAGTTGGTTCTTTATCCTCCTTCCTCTATCTGTGTCCATCTGCTGGAGAACCCTCAGATGAAACACTACCGTCCAATCGAGACGATTTAATTAGAGGGATCACTTCCTTTCGTCGTGAACTGTCCACGAGCACTGAAAGAGAAGGTCATGCTAGTCCCGCGTGGGTGTTAAGTCGTAAGGACAGTTCTACGTTAACATGAAAACAGTTTCCGGCATGTATCACTGTGGGCGAAGTGTTAGCGAGTAACAGACGGCCACACCGATCGTCGTTCCTGACTATCGTTCAGGAGAAATAGGACGTTAAACTTTTGTCCGCTTTAAACGAATTTCCATTTCAATGCATTTCAGTTATACGGTCAATTGCAATCCATTCGACGATATCTGATTTTGGAAAAGAAACTTGCTCATCCGTTATTATATTTATCGTGTAAAGAAAAAGTAAGTAACCTATCCACGGAGAGCAGTTACTAAGAGTAGTTGTTTTTTTGTTAACAGGGATGCCGGTTGACTGAAGATGGCCTCGCCGACACTCTCGCTGGAATCGCGCGCGAATTCCATCGGATCCCTGGCCTCGCTGTCCCCGGTTACAGTGAGCGGCAGTTCTCCGCCTGCGAGCGACTCGGCGATCTGCGACGTCGACAGCTGCGATCTTTGCCTGGATTCACAGAAACCTGGAGAGGCGCCCTGCCCACGGTGCCGATTAGGAAGCGCCGGGGGCGTACGCTGCACCGGCTGCAAATCCACCGAATCCGACGCTGTAGCACGTTGTTTCGATTGCGCGAACTTTCTCTGTCCTAACTGCGTAATGGCACATCAATTCATGCACTGTTTCGAGGGCCATCGGGTCCTCAATTTGGGGGATTCGAAGCTGGAGACGGTCACCAGTTCAACCAGCAACAACGAGATCCCGAAGAACAACTTGGTGGTTAACGGTGGCGGCAACAACGGCGAGAAAGTCCTTTTCTGTTCTCGTCACAAACAAGAACTACTGAAATACTTTTGTCGCACTTGTACCGTACTAGTCTGCAAGGAGTGCACCATTACCGATCATCCAGGCCCGTTGCACGATTGCGCGCACATATCCGAGGTAGGAAACCAGCAGCTCGAAGCGATGGCAAGAGTGGTCCAAGAGTGCAGAGCCAAAGCGGCGGATGTTAGAGCCGCAGTGAAGGCGGCCGATCACGGGGCCGCACGGCTGCAAGTGCAATATCACAAAGCGCAGAACGAAATCAACGACACGTTCCAGTTTTACAGATCCATGCTCGAAGAGCGCAAGCAAGAATTGTTGAAAGAGCTCGAATCGGTATTCTCTACTAAACAAATATCATTGGGCGTGTTGACGCAAAAGGCAAACGACATGGCCGATAAGATGCTTCAGACATGTGAATGTGTTGAGCGACTGACCAAATACACAACTGTCACCGAAGTACTAATGGTTAAAAAGCTTCTCGACTCAAAGCTTCAGTTACTGTTGAATTACACACCGGATATCGCTAATCAAACCGTCGACCTTGAGTTTGTCAGTAATTATCAAGCTATTCAAGTAGGCGTGCGAAACACGTTCGGCTATGTCCGAAGCAACAACGAGAACAACGCAGGACCGATCGGGAAACAGCCGCCCATTGCTCGACCAACGGCACTCACGAGTAATGGCAATGGCGGAAACAATGTTAACAATGGACCAACTAACGCCGGCTCTTTGGGCGGTCTTCTTTTAGACCGACCCTATAGCAACGGCTTGATATCATCTAACTCGACCTGCACCTCCACTTCGCCTTCGTCGTTTGACACCAACAGCAGTGTCATCACGAAACGTTTTAGTTCGGCCAACAGCCTTGGCCCGTTTTCGACGACGATTAGCGATCTTAATTTGAACGGCATGAACGCGAATCCTTACGAAAAATGGAGCAACGGAGGTAGCGACGCTTATCCGGTCGTTACCACGAACGATCACTTTCCGATGCCAGCATCCGTCGCTGTTGCAGCAAACGCCGCGTCCGGCGATTCCGTTCTCGATCTGACCTCGAAATTAATGTCCGCCGCCGCGATATTTCCACCTAAATCACAGATCAAACGGCAAAAAATGATCTATCATTGTAAATTCGGGGAGTTTGGTGTCATGGAGGGTCAATTTACCGAACCATCGGGAGTCGCTGTGAATGCACAGAACGACATCATCGTCGCGGACACGAACAATCATCGCATTCAGATCTTTGATAAAGAAGGCAGGTTTAAGTTCCAGTTCGGAGAGTGCGGCAAACGAGACGGCCAGCTGCTCTATCCGAACCGAGTAGCTGTGGTGAAAACGTCTGGCGACATAATCGTTACCGAACGTTCGCCGACTCATCAGATACAAATCTACAACCAGTACGGTCAATTTGTGCGTAAATTTGGAGCGAACATTCTGCAGCATCCACGAGGTGTGACGGTCGACTCGAAGGGGCGCATCGTCGTCGTCGAGTGTAAAGTGATGCGCGTGATCATCTTCGACCAAGCCGGCAACGTGCTTCAGAAATTCGGATGCTCGAAGCATCTCGAGTTCCCGAACGGTGTGGTCGTGAACGACAAACAGGAGATATTCATCAGCGACAATCGTGCCCACTGCGTGAAAGTGTTCAACTACGAAGGCGCCTATCTTCGGCAGATCGGCGGGGAAGGGATCACGAACTACCCGATCGGGGTAGGGATTAACGCAGTTGGCGAGATACTGATAGCAGACAATCACAACAACTTTAATCTGACGATCTTCACGCAAGACGGTCAACTGGTATCGGCTCTTGAGAGCAAGGTCAAGCACGCCCAGTGCTTCGACGTAGCTTTGATGGACGATGGATCGGTCGTGTTGGCCAGCAAGGATTACCGACTTTACATTTATCGTTACGTACAAGTACCGCCGATCGGCATGTAGAGCATCGACAAACCGCGACGCCGACGATGATCGTCGATCGTCGTTAGCATCGGTGTCGTTGTTGCCAGAGTTACAACGGCCACCAGACCAGGATCTCATCGATCATTTTTAATATTACACTTGCCTATCTTCTTCTTTGCCCACCTACCATCACCGCTCGTGCTCACTTTACCTATCTACCTTCGCCCGCTCGACCCACCTTACTCCCGTTTAACGAGACGCCGATTACGAGGACCGATCTGTAAGCGCACACGAGCGAAACCAAGTGTTAATCGAGTTATCGAGACTCCATACGACAGGTTTTACACGGATACGCCCGCGTCTGTAGAAAATGCGCGGCAAGGAGGTAAAACAGGTTGCTACCTTAACGATTGGAAGACCTGCGAGAAGGGTCTGGCAACCGGTGATCCGGACTTATCGGTTAATTTCGCGCACTTGGCTTTGTCGCGAGTCCTCGGCAGGAGGATGCATTGCGTTGAACGATTTCCTGGAACAACGGAGAAACAAATATGAGGGAAAAAAGGAGAGAAAAGGAAAGTACCCGATGGTGAATTAACGCTCGCGTGACTCGTACGCATGCGTACGTGCACGCGCGTGCGCACGATAAGTTTATAGAGAAAAAGGATAAAAAAGTACCAGGCGATTTCGGGAACGCCAATTTTGTTGCGTGCGTTGGACGTACGGTCGCACGCGCCAATACTGAAAGCCACACGAGACGCGTAAGCGCGTACACGCGGAAAAACTTACTTGTTAATGTTGTTATATCTGAAAATACTGTTGTTGTTGTTTAGTTGTAGAGCTCGCCGCCGCTAGTCACTCCACCCTATCCTCCTTACCTCTCTCGTGCCTCCGTCCCCGTCCCTCGACAATCCTTTCCTAATCCGACCATTTTTCCACCCAGTTTTTTCTTTTTTACTTTCGTGCAAAACCTTCCTTTTTTTCCTTTTCGATCGAAAGCAAACCGCGAGGGGCGTATATACACATATATTTTTCTTCTCATACGTCTCGGATGTATCACGTTCCTACACGTATTTTCCTGAAGTCGTGAAAACGAATGTATACCCGTCCGCTTCTGACACGGTTCTTCTGACTGTCGATTCTTTCGATTTGGCTTGGGACTTAAACTCGGCTTACTTATCGCTCGAACAAGAACAGCCTTCGTTCGTTTAACTCTGATCCAAAGCGAAAGAATTTTACCAATTTGACGTCGCTGGATCGCAGAGAAACGAGGCGCGCGAGAGCTTGTTTCGTCGCTCTCTCTCTGTCTCTTCCTCTCACGTACGAGTATACGAGTTCGAACAAACAAAAATAAAGATAGCACGAAGTAAGTACTCGATCGAACGACGGTGGTCATTTTTCAGGAACAGTATCTATCGGCGTCGTCCGTTTCACGACGTTTGTTTCAGATTCTCGAAGGATATTTCCAGTTAACGGACATCGGTGGTCCTTTCTCCTGAATCCTTTTCCTTTCTCCTCACACGTCGTTTTATTATTATTATTATTATTATTTCTTTTTTAAGTGGTTAAGCGAATATACATATACGTACGTGTTTTTTTCTTCTTAAGAATCAATGGAGATCCTTCTTGACGAAGCGTTTAGAAACTATGACAGTGACACAACAGTCCAGCATCGTTTTGTCCGTTTACTTTGACCTCTTCTTAGTTTCCTTTCATTTCATTTTCTTTTGTTTTGTCTTTGACAGATGCTTAAGTTTGTTTCTATCTTCGTACGCGCGTGATTTTTTTAATACGCCTGTTGTTTGTTCCGTTTCCTTGACGATCGGTGACACAGAGACTTGTAGTCCTCGTCACGAGAGAATGTTATATTTATTAATTATAAGAGGATCTTTACCACTTTGTGGTGCCCTTTGACCACTCCGTTGATCATATATAGGGTAGAAAAAGATACATGAATAACGAAAAGAAAGCCTATAAAATGAAAGGATTATTGTATACGCATGCTTGGTTTCCCGAACATCGTTAGAACGCATGCGCGAGTCAGAGCCAATCAGAGCTAGCATACGCGTGTTTGAGCCAATCAGCGCCACTCTGCGCGGAACGAACGAAAACTCGTCCTTCGAGTAATACATTCTCTCGTAGTGAGGATTATATATGCCGTGAAGACTGATGAGAAACACAAACACGTTGATTTTTTATTCAAATATGAATCTTTCTTATAGGAGTTGACTTTCTCTTCTTTTGCTCATCTTCTTCGACCGATCTTCGGGGTAACTTAACAAAAATGTTTGATCGATGATTTAAAAAAAAGGATCAACCTCGCTCATCGATCAAACATTTTGTTTCTATTATTCCTTTGATCCGATCTTTAATCGTAGTGGTGTTAACGTAGCGAGTAGTCGTAGTGAGTTACAGTAACGACGTAAGGAATTTTAGTTTTCCTGTGCCTGCTCTCTTCATTCTTTATTTTTTTTTTTTTTTTTTTTAATTTGCATATCTACTGTAATTTTGAGTACCATCTTGCCCTGTCAAAATTACATCAACACTACCACCACCACCATCTCCGCCTTCATCCAAATTGTCACTATTATTATTTACTTTGCTATTTTAAATATCCAAAATTGTGTATAATTTCTTTAGTACCATTGAGTAAAAACAATTTGTGTTAGGATCTTTTTGAATTTGATTGTATATTATTAATATATATTTTGTTGGATGAGTCGACGATGAAAGGAGCCACGATAGCTCCATGCATGTTTGCTATTAAATTTTTTTAATAGTAAAATTTATTATTATATTATATTATTATTTTTTATTATTATCATCGTCATTATCATCATTACCATCAACGACATTATTATTATTGTATGTATGTGTGTATGTATGTAGGTATTATTATGATTTTTATATATTCATTTATTAAGTGCCTCGTCACCAGGGGTCACAGAAGCGTTACAATGTTTTTTAAAGCATATCTCTGATAAAACCAGAACTATTCTGAAGAAAGTGTTGTTTGGTATATAACAAGGCTAGCTGGCGTTCGTTCGTGTTAACAAACTAAATTCGCGAATTATACGAGGATGTTTCAGGATAGTAGAAAGTTTTCTAGCAAGTCGAAATTTAACCCTTGAACGACGGCTCACCGAGTCACTGACAATCCAAGGACGGATTCTAGAAACTTTGCTTGGAGGAGAGGGCAAAATATTTGAAATTTATTTATAACTTATTTAGTAACATTATCTGATAGTAGAAATTTGGAATTTTAGGAAGCGTGGAAATTGTAAATTATATTTGCAATGTTTTCACAAAAGTGTGAGAAATTGTTAAAAGCAAATTTGAAAATTATTCATGGGTCACGATTGACCCGGCTCCGTCGTTCGAAGGTTAACTAACGTACCTTTGGACTACCCGGAAGTTCTGGAAAGTCTTCCAGCCGGTCCACAACTTCCGGGTGACAGAAGTAATATTTGATATCAAATTCATTGGATTGTTGAATCGACAGTTGCTGTTACAGTTTACGAACCGTTGTTATATTTTTTCCTCTTTTCGACGCCTTTTATTTTTTATCCCGTTTAACGATAATAGATGTTTTATTTGTTGAAATGGCGAGTCGCTCATAAACTGAATCGGCAACTATCTTTTCCGACAAAACGAATTGAACAGGATTAAATAAAAATATATATATTTTGTACAAATACTTCGAGAAGATAAATCAACGATTAGGAAAGATTTTTGACGAGGTTTCATTCGTGGAATTTAGATCGTTCGCATTAGATATTAATAAATTAAATTAGGGTAGGTGATTAATAAACGAAAGATCGAGCCTCAGTCTGATAATTGACTGATTCTATTACATACTCTTTACAAGTAAACATTCTAATTGAAAAAAAAAAAATGGACTAATGCTATATGGAGTGACAAGGAAATAGATATCCAAACTTTGGTAGTGTATTAGAACCTCCTGAGAATGGGAAAAGCTCTATATAAACGTGCATTTAATCCAAGGGTAATGAAACTCTCTATCTTCTCAAAAGTGATCTTCAAAGTAGTTTCATTGAAAAAAGAATTCAGAATCCCTTGTGACTTTCATTCCATCTAAACGACCAGTTTTCATTCTTAGAAGAAAACTACACTACCAAAATTTACTCACCCCTTTTCTTGTCATTCTATGTACTTCCGTGCTGTGAAATAAGTTTTAAGCTAATTTTTTTTACACTCTACCCACTCTCACAAGGCAAACATGAAAATCGTAGAAAGATCCTCGATAATTCATCGTTAATTAAAAATATTTAATCGAGGTTCTCAAATATCATTTGTCATAATCTTTCGCTTATTCATTCGAAACTAGGAGACAATGATACTGGTTTCTTTCGTTGTTTCTTCTTGAGAAAAAAAATATGGAATCGTTCGGTTAAACGATGCCAATTTGATTCTTCAGAAAGCAACGAAGATATCAGTTCATTAACATCAAGGAGATTACAATTAAGATCCTGTAATCTTGTAGTAATTATGTAGTAATATGCAGTATTCTAGCTAGATTTCGAAAGAACGTCAGAAAGAATGATCGAGGAAAGGGATCATCCACTGGAAACTCATTTTTGGAAACAATTTCACTGCCAACTATAATACTTAATTTTTTCGTCGGTCCTAGTAAATTTTTCTGTATCTAGAGAATGATAGAAAATTTCGAACCCTCTCCTCCGAATAATGTACATAATCGCATCACGACGTATCTGTCCATTAGTATTTAAAAATCGCGTATTGCTGTGTTGATTCAGTTATTAATATTATTATTCGTATTATTATTAGTATTTTATTTTTATTAACTTCACTATTATTATTATTACTTACTATTACTATTATTAAGGATTAATTACTGTATTATTAATATTATTTACGTTCAGTATAATTTTATATCGTTAGGACAAGTGAAGAAGAAGCTGAAGAGAAATGATGATGATGCTACCTTGCCAGCTAGCCAATCAATTACATTGTTGACAGAAAATTTGGGAGCATTTTGTCAAAATTTAATATTTATCATACACTGCTGCTCGAAAATCATTTCAATATTAGTTGAATAAATCAAATGCTTTAATGAAAAACATATTTAATAGAGAAATTATAAAGAAGGTAGTTGCTAGAATGCCAAAATTAATAGAAGCTTTAATTATTATTAACAATTTTGGTAACGTTTTGAATAAATTATTGCATATGAGTAATTGTGCAAAATATATATGAAAAAGACTGTTTCCTTTTAAATATTTTCAATTCTTTTAGCCTTTATGAAATTTTAACAACTGTTATATGATTTTTGAGCTGAAGTGTATTCTTTTTGGTAAAATTTCAACTATCTTTTTAATTTCTTGCTGTAATGTACAAATCCATAGACTCAAATTTTCGTTAAAATAACAATAGATCATAATTTAATTTCGCTTCCATTGCAATGTCTGAATGTTAAGAGCCTAGCCCGCGATATCGCGTGATGGCGTACTGATGATCGAATCAGCAACAAACCTGCAGTTGCTTTATCTGAAAATAATATGGAGGTGCTTCTAAAATTTCTGTCCATATTGTACATCGCTACCATCTTTTTTTTTATTTTCTTTGCCACTCGCAGTGTTTATTTTTTTTTCTCAAGAGACGCGCAAAGAAAATGAACAAACGGTACCACTTTGATATGCATTATTTCCAAAGTAAGGAACGAGGTGTACATGTGTGTGTCTGAGTGTTTCTTTATTTTTTTCTTGATATGCGCGCGCTCGAAACACAAAATGAAACGAACATGCGACTATCTCTCTCCTCTATTATTTTTTTTATACTGGTTTGTTATGTTATTATTTTTAGACGATACAACCCAATTGTTCTTAATTTAAATGTAAATCGTATTTTTGTTTGTTTTTTTAGTTATTTTTTGTTGTAAAATGCTTTTTAATAATATTTTCAGTTCACACTATATTACATCGTTTGGTTTTCGTCTTGTTTTATTTATTTCTTTTCTTCTGTTTCTTTCTTTATTTTGCTTTCTTCTCTCATCCGTCATTCGTCCTCTTCCATAAGCCTTAAAGTTCCTATTCTGAATGTTTGTTACCATAGTTAAATTTGGAAATATTTTTTTTTTTACAGATCAAATAGTGAATAATTATGCAGCTCTGAAATTCAAATAGAATTTTGAAAATTCGTTGTTTCATAAATTTAATTACAGGGTTTTAATTACTTTTAAAGCATCGAATTAGAATTTTTCGCACGATCTAGAAATTTAATTAGTGCTATGTTTTGTTTTATCATAGTTTGTTAATTAATGCATTGACTGTCATGAAGAGAATTGTAATATTTAGAATATATTTGAAGGAATAGTGTACAATTTTGCAAAAGAACAGAAAATTAAATTTCAATGCATGTGTCTCGTTATCAGTGATTCAAGAGTTAAAATTTAGTTTTAATTCTATCATTCTCATGGCAGTCAGTGTATTATAATAACAGCCTTCCGACTTATTGTTTGTAACACCTTTCTTGTAAATTGGATTGCCATTGTTCAAATGTTACATTCTTGTTTTGACTTTTTCAGTGTAGAATAGTACTACAAAACCTCGAATGTTGCAACTGAAAATACATGTTACGGGTATGCAAAAGTTTCCATTGTATTCAGAATACAAGTGTTTTATTCTGTAATTTAAACTTTCCACTCGATTCTTTTGTTTTATTGATGAAAGAATTACAGATTTTTTTGAAAATATAAGAAATTGAAAACTGTACCAACGAACCCCTACCCCTTCAGGGTTCTATCTAAGCCTCAACATAAACATAGTAAAGTGAGTTGAAATGAGTTAATAATGTGGAAACTTCTTCATACCTATAATTTTGTGTAAAAGCATCACGAATGACTTAAATAGCGAGAAAGGGAACGTAAAGAATTCGTTTTGATGCTTATTACGATAGTTGAGACCCTTTGGAATTTCAAATGGACACGTCGCTGAGCTCTCACAGTCAGCCTTATTTCACGCTTGGTTACCATTGGTTGGATCTCCCAGGAAAAGGAATGCACGTCGTGAACGGAGAACAACGACGATCCAGAAACGCGAAATGAGACACTAGAATGCTTCCAAAAAGAATCATTTGTTCCCTTTCAATTTTTCATTTTTTTTCCTAATTGACAGACTGATTCATTTAAATAGTATCAACGCGTTAACCCTTTCAGGGATGTAACATAAGCATATACAATCACCTATTATGCTTCCATTATTATTTCTCCAAGACATTAAATCTCATTCCTACCCAGTCAAGTTTACCCGTATAATTTATAAAATACAAAAGGCAGAAAAAAATGTTTCGAATAAAAGTTTGCAGAAATTTTTATTCCAAATATTTCTTCACTTATTAGAAGTTATGTATCCGCAATAAGGTACGATAAACGTTCACTGGAATTTGAGGGTAGTTTTTATAAAAATTTACTCCTCAAGACTTACAAAAATTGTTCATCGCTGAAAGGGTTAAATACTGCATTGGAAAAATAACTTTTCCAGTTTTATTTGTTCAATTGAAACTATAGTCGAATCGAAAAAAGATAAGCAATTTGCCCGAAATTTCACGACGCTCGGTGTCAATTGCCGGAGAATTAATGATAACGAAAAAAAGAAAAAGAAAAAAGACGAGTTTTTAGAAACCTATAGCGGATTATAGATGTTGCATAATATATTTTTGTACATTCGCAATGTGCGTTATTTATGGCGGCGTCATTGAGTGTCGTCGAAGATCGGGCAACGTACCGAACCGGAAACGGAGGGAAGAGAAAGAGGGACGCGACGAAGGGTGACACAAAAGAACATTTTTTTCTGCGATAACGAAACAAGGAACTTGCCATACGAACGAGATACCATCCGATAAAAAACCATCTTTCAATTTTCCAAGAAAGAAATTAATTTTCGCTTTTTGAATGATATTAGCGGCGCGCGGCGACTCTGTATGTAATCAAGAAGAAAAAAAAAATGAAAACAATGAAAGCAAAAAGTTAATACTATCCCCGGGCCCAAGTAATGTTACTTTATGAAGAAAAAAAAAAACGAACAACAGAGAGACGATTAAAGTGAGATGATGTGGAAGAGACATTGTCGAATGAAAGAAACGCGTGTCTGTCGGGTGCATGTGTTAATAATTAAACGAATGAATGAGTGAAAGAACGACTGTGCATAAATAAAAGAAAAAAAAACGGAAGAAAAAGGAAGGGAATATCAGAAAGTCAGATTGTGTGATTGCAAGACGCTATTTTTAACTTGGAAACGAACAAAAAAAAAAAATAATCATTCCAGATATTGTTGCATGCCTAGTTATCGTATTATATAGTCGATGAACGACATTTTAAACACTGGTGAAATATTACACGATTGTAACGAACTAATGATTAAAAAATAATAAAGAAAGAACCGACGAAGCCCTTCGTGTTACAAGTACGGTTTCAACGGTGCCAATCGGTTGTTTCTTAGGACGTTAAGTGGTATACACGTATTAATTACTATTGTACACGTATATCATTGTGATTGTCATTATTATTATTATTGCTCTCGCAATTAAAATTAATACGATGATATATGAATACACATACACACAGACACGTACACAGGAAGTGTATTGATTAAAAATAACCGAGGTAGAGATTGAGGAAGTTTCGAAATGATCAGTCCTGCTCTTTGATTCTGTGAATCTTTCTAATTGAATGATCACGATAGTCATCTTTGTTAATATTGATCCTTACTATGTAAACGTGGGTCATACGTGTTTGACGAAAAAATTCTAATTAAAATTTGTAATAGCATTGGCGTAATTAGAGTGGGTGTAATCAAAGGAGACCCAATCCCATCTTTCTTATCAGAGATCATTAGAATATGTAATAAAACAGTCAGTTCTTCAAATAAAATTTTAAATTAATAGAAATGGATGTCTGGGTCAAAATACGATATGCAATGTAATTATGTGATAAACATAATATCTTTGGGATTAACTTAGACAAAATTGACCCCCGTTTACAGACGGATT